>NC_083479.1:7463477-7813477 GCF_030014155.1 Tachysurus vachellii
ATATAAAATATAATAGTTCATATTAAAGGCCAATATGTTGATAAAAATATGATTTCAACTCGAAAATCTGATGATTTGTGTGTGGTATGATCATTTTCATGCAATCTTAGGTATCAGCATGTGTTTTGAGTGAATCCCTGCATGCATGTACAAAAGTGCTTCTCAGGAGCTGAAAACGCGTTTCCCGCAGTCTCAGCGCTCTAGCGCCTTCCTTTCGTGGTTTTTCGTGCATCCTTATTTAAGCACACATCTGACAAGCGTGAAAAGGGCTGTTTCACCTTCTGTCCATGAAACATGATAGGACACAGTGTGTTTATGTCAGAAATCTCGGGAAAAAGCTTTTTTACATTATTTTATGCTAAATAATATAAAATATAATAGTTCATATTAAATGCCAAAATGTTGATGAAACTATGATTTCAACTCGAAAATCTGATGATTTGTGTGTGGTATGATCATTTTCATGCAATCTTAGGTATCAGCATGTGTTTTGAGTGAATCCCTGCATGCATGTACAAAAGTGCTTCTCAGGAGCTGAAAACGCGTTTCCCGCAGTCTCAGCGCTCTAGCGCCTTCCTTTCGTGGTTTTTCGTGCAACCTTATATAAACACACATCTGACAAGCTTGAAAAGGGCTGTTTCACCTTGTTTCGATGAAACATGATAGGACACAGTGTGTTTATGTCAGAAATCTGGGAAAAAAGCTTTTTTACATTATTTTATGCTAAATAATATAAAATATAATAGTTCATATTAAAGGCCAATTTGTTTATCAAAATATGATTTCAACTCGAAAATCTGATGATTTGTGTGTGGTATGATCATTTTCATGCAATCTTAGGTATCAGCATGTGTTTTGAGTGAATCCCTGCATGCATGTACAAAAGTGCTTCTCAGGAGCTGAAAACGCGTTTCCCGCAGTCTCAGCGCTCTAGCGCCTTCCTTTCGTGGTTTTTCGTGCAACCTTATATAAACACACATCTGACAAGCTTGAAAAGGGCTGTTTCACCTTGTTTCGATGAAACATGATAGGACACAGTGTGTTTATGTCAGAAATCTCGGGAAAAAAGCTTTTTTATATGATTTTATGATAAATAATATAAAATATAACAGTTCATGTTAAAGGCCAATATGTTGATAAATTTATGATGTAAACTCGAAAATATGATGATTTGTGTGTGGTATGATCATTTTCATGCAATCTTAGGTATCAGCATGTGTTTTGAGTGAATCCCTGCATGCATGTACAAAAGTGCTTCTCAGGAGCTGAAAACGCGTTTCCCGCAGTCTCAGCGCTCTAGCGCCTTCCTTTCGTGGTTTTTCGTGCAACCTTACATTAGCACACATCTGACAAGCTTGAAAAGGGCTGTTTCACCTCATTTCGATGAAACATGATAGGACACAGTGTGTTTATGTCAGAAATCTCGGAAAAAAGCTTTTTTATATTATTTTATGGTAAATAATATAAAATATAATAGTTCATATTAAAGGCCAATATGTTGATAAAAATATGATTTAAACTCGAAAATCTGATGATTTGTGTGTGGTATGATCATTTTCATGCAATCTTAGGTATCAGCATGTGTTTTGAGTGAATCCCTGCATGCATGTACAAAAGTGCTTCTCAGGAGCTGAAAACGCGTTTCCCGCAGTCTCAGCGCTCTAGCGCCTTCCTTTCGTGGTTTTTCGTGCAACCTTATATAAGCAAACATCTGACAAGCTTGAAAAGGGCTGTTTCACCTTGTTTCCATGAAACATGATAGGACACAGTGTGTTTATGTCAGAAATCTCGGAAAAAAGCTTTTTTATATTATTTTATGGTAAATAATATAAAATATAATAGTTCATATTAAAGGCCAATATGTTGATGAAAATATGATTTAAACTCGAAAATCTGATGATTTGTGTGTGGTATGATCATTTTCATGCAATCTTAGGTATCAGCATGTGTTTTGAGTGAATCCCTGCATGCATGTACAAAAGTGCTTCTCAGGAGCTGAAAACGCGTTTCCCGCAGTCTCAGCGCTCTAGCGCCTTCCTTTCGTGGTTTTTCGTTCAACCTTATAAAAGCACACATCTGACAAGCTTGAAAAGGGCTGTTTCACCTTGTTTCCATGAAACATGATAGGACACAGTGTGTTTATGTCAGAAATCTCGGAAAAAAGCTTTTTTACATTATTTTATGGTAAATAATATAAAATATAATAGTTCATATTAAAGGCCAATATGTTGATAAAAATATGATTTAAACTCGAAAATCTGATGATTTGTGTGTGCTATGATCATGTTCCTGCAATCTTAGGTATCAGCATGTGTTTTGAGTGAATCCCTGCATGCATGTACAAAAAGTGCTTCTCAGGAGCTGAAAACGCCTTTCCCGCAGTCTCAGCGCTCTAGCGGCTTCCTTTCATGGTTTTTCGTGCAACCTTGTATAAGCACACATCTGACAAGCTTGAAAAGGGCTGTTTCAGCTTATTTCGATGAAACATGATTGGACACAGTGTGTTTATGTCAGAAATATCGGAAAAAAGCTTTTTTATATTATTTTATGGTAAATAATATAAAATATAATAGTTCATATTAAAGGCCAATATGTTGAAAAAAATATGATTTAAACTCGAAAATCTGATGATTTGTGTGTGGTATGATCATTTTCATGCAATCTTAGGTATCAGCATGTGTTTTGAGTGAATCCCTGCATGCATGTACAAAAGTGCTTCTCAGGAGCTGAAAACGCGTTTCCCGCAGTCTCAGCGCTCTAGCGCCTTCCTTTCGTGGTTTTTCGTGCAAAATTATTTAAGCACACATCTGACAAGCTTGAAAAGGGCTGTTACAACTTGTTTCCATGAAACATGATAGCACACAGTGTGTTTATGTCAGAAATCTCGGAAAAAAGCTTTTTTATATTATTTTATGGTAAATAATATAAAATATAATAGTTCATATTAAAGGCCAATATGTTGATAAAAATATGATTTAAACTCGAAAATCTGATGATTTGTGTGTGGTATGATCATTTTCATGCAATCTTAGGTATCAGCATGTGTTTTGAGTGAATCCCTGCATGCATGTACAAAAGTGCTTCTCAGGAGCTGAAAACGCGTTTCCCGCAGTCTCAGCGCTCTAGCGCCTTCCTTTCGTGGTTTTTCGTGCAACCTTATATAAACACACATCTGACAAGCTTGAAAAGGGCTGTTTCACCTTGTTTCGATGAAACATGATAGGACACAGTGTGTTTATGTCAGAAATCTGGGGAAAAAAGGTTTTTTACATTATTTTATGATAAATGATATAAAATATAACAGTTCATGTTAAAGGCCAATATGTTTATAAAAATATGATTTAAACTCGAAAATCTGATGATTTGTGTGTGGTATGATCATTTTCATGCAATCTTAGGTATCAGCATGTGTTTTGAGTGAATCCCTGCATGCATGTACAAAAGTGCTTCTCAGGAGCTGAAAACGCGTTTCCCGCAGTCTCAGCGCTCTAGCGCCTTTCTTTCATGGTTTTTCGTGCAACCTTATATAAGCACACATCTGACAAGCTTGAAAAGGGCTGTTTCACCTTGTTTCGATGAAACATGATAGGACACAGTGTGTTTATGTCAGAAATCTTGGAAAAAAGCTTATTTTATGGTAAATAATAAAACATGTAATAGTTCATATTAAAGCCCAATATGTTGATAGATTTATGATTTAAACGCGAAAATCTGATGATTTGTGTGTGCTATGATCATTTTCATGTAATCTTAGGTATCAGCATGTGTTTTGAGTGAATCCCTGCATGCATGTACAAAAGTGCTTCTCAGGAGCCGAAAACGCGTTTCCTGCAGTCTCAGGGCTCTAGCGCCTTTCTTTCATGGTTTTTCGTGCAACCTTATATACGCACACATCTGACAAGCTTGAAAAGGGCTGTTTCAACCTTGTTTCGATGAAACATGATAGGACACAGTGTGTTTATGTCAGAAATCTCGGAAAAAAGCTTTTTTATATTATTTTATGGTAAATAATATAAAATATAACAGTTCATGTTAAAGGCCAATATGTTGATAAAAATATGATTTAAACGCGAAAATCTGATGATTTGTGTGTGTTATGATCATTTTCATGTAATCTTAGGTATCAGCATGTGTTTTGAGTGAATCCCTGCATGCATGTACAAAAGTGCTTCTCAGGAGCTGAAAACGCGTTTCCCGCAGTCTCAGCGCTCTAGCGCCTTTCTTTCATGGTTTTTCGTGCAACCTTATATACGCACACATCTGACAAGCTTGAAAAGGGCTGTTTCACCTTGTTTCGATGAAACATGATAGGACACAGTGTGTTTATGTCAGAAATCTCGGAAAAAAGCTTATTTTATGGTAAATAATATAAAATATAACAGTTCATATTAAAGGCCAATATGTTGATGGAACTAAGATTTCAACTCGAAAATCTGATGATTTGTGTGTGGTATGATCATTTTCATGCAATCTTAGGTATCAGCATGTGTTTTGAGTGAATCCCTGCATGCATGTACAAAAGTGCTTCTCAGGAGCTGAAAACGCGTTTCCCGCAGTCTCAGCGCTCTAGCGCCTTCCTTTCATGGTTTTTCGTGCAACCTTATATAAACACACATCTGACAAGCTTGAAAAGGGCTGTTTCACCTTGTTTCCATGAAACATGATAGGACACAGTGTGTTTATGTCAGAAATCTCGGGAAAAAGCTTTTTTACATTATTTTATGCTAAATAATATAAAATATAATAGTTCATATTAAAGGCCAATTTGTTTATCAAAATATGATTTCAACTCGAAAATCTGATGATTTGTGTGTGGTATGATCATTTTCATGCAATCTTAGGTATCAGCATGTGGTTTGAGTGAATCCCTGCATGCATGTACAAAAGTGCTTCTCAGGAGCTGAAAACGCGTTTCCCGCAGTCTCAGCGCTCTAGCGCCTTCCTTTCGTGTTTTTTCGTGCAACCTTATATAAACACACATCTGACAAGCTTGAAAAGGGCTGTTTCACCTTGTTTCCATGAAACATGATAGGACACAGTGTGTTTATGTCAGAAATCTCGGGAAAAAGCTTTTTTATATTTTTTTTAGGTAAATAATATAAAATATAATAGTTCATATTAAAGGCCAATTTGTTTATCAAAATATGATTTCAACTCGAAAATCTGATGATTTGTGTGTGGTATGATCATTTTCATGCAATCTTAGGTATCAGCATGTGTTTTGAGTGAATCCCTGCATGCATGTACAAAAGTGCTTCTCAGGAGCTGAAAACGCGTTTCCCGCAGTCTCAGCGCTCTAGCGCCTTCCTTTCATGGTTTTTCGTGCAACCTTATATAAGCACACATCTGACAAGCTTGAAAAGGGCTGTTTCACCTTGTTTCGATGAAACATGATAGGACACAGTGTGTTTATGTCAGAAATCTCGGGAAAAAGCTTTTTTACATTATTTTATGCTAAATAATATAAAATATAATAGTTCATATTAAAGGCCAATTTGTTTATCAAAATATGATTTCAACTCGAAAATCTGATGATTTGTGTGTGGTATGATCATTTTCATGCAATCTTAGGTATCAGCATGTGGTTTGAGTGAATCCCTGCATGCATGTACAAAAGTGCTTCTCAGGAGCTGAAAACGCGTTTCCCGCAGTCTCAGCGCTCTAGCGCCTTCCTTTCGTGTTTTTTCGTGCAACCTTATATAAACACACATCTGACAAGCTTGAAAAGGGCTGTTTCACCTTGTTTCGATGAAACATGATAGGACACAGTGTGTTTATGTCAGAAATCTCGGAAAAAAGCTTTTTTATATTATTTTATGGTAAATAATATAAAATATAATAGTTCATATTAAAGGCCAATATGTTGATAAAAATATGATTTAAACTCGAAAATCTGATGATTTGTGTGTGGTATGATCATTTTCATGCAATCTTAGGTATCAGCATGTGTTTTGAGTGAATCCCTGCATGCATGTACAAAAGTGCTTCTCAGGAGCTGAAAACGCGTTTCCCGCAGTCTCAGCGCTCTAGCGCCTTCCTTTCATGGTTTTTCGTGAAACCTTATATAAACACACATCTGACAAGCTTGAAAAGGGCTGTTTCACCTTGTTTCGATGAAACATGATAGGACACAGTGTGTTTATGTCAGAAATCTCGGAAAAAAGCTTTTTTATATTATTTTATGGTAAATAATATAAAATATAATAGTTCATATTAAAGGCCAATATGTTGATGAAAATATGATTTAAACTCGAAAATCTGATGATTTGTGTGTGGTATGATCATTTTCATGCAATCTTAGGTATCAGCATGTGTTTTGAGTGAATCCCTGCATGCATGTACAAAAGTGCTTCTCAGGAGCTGAAAACGCGTTTCCCGCAGTCTCAGCGCTCTAGCGCCTTCCTTTCGTGGTTTTTCGTGAAACCTTATATAAACACACATCTGACAAGCTTGAAAAGGGCTGTTTCACCTTGTTTCGATGAAACATGATAGGACACAGTGTGTTTATGTCAGAAATCTCGGGAAAAAGCTTTTTTATATGATTTTATGGTAAATAATATAAAATATAATAGTTCATATTAAAGGCCAATATGTTGATAAAAATATGATTTAAACTCGAAAATCTGATGATTTGTGTGTGGTATGATCATTTTCATGCAATCTTAGGTATCAGCATGTGTTTTGAGTGAATCCCTGCATGCATGTACAAAAGTGCTTCTCAGGAGCTGAAAACGCGTTTCCCGCAGTCTCAGCGCTCTAGCGCCTTCCTTTCGTGGTTTTTCGTGCAACCTTATATAAACACACATCTGACAAGCTTGAAAAGGGCTGTTTCACCTTGTGTCCATGAAACATGATAGGACACAGTGTGTTTATGTCAGAAATCTCGGGAAAAAGCTTTTTTACATTATTTTATGCTAAATAATATAAAATATAATAGTTCATATTAAAGGCCAATTTGTTTATCAAAATATGATTTCAACTCGAAAATCTGATGATTTGTGTGTGGTATGATCATTTTCATGCAATCTTAGGTATCAGCATGTGGTTTGAGTGAATCCCTGCATGCATGTACAAAAGTGCTTCTCAGGAGCTGAAAACGCGTTTCCCGCAGTCTCAGCGCTCTAGCGCCTTTCTTTCATGGTTTTTCGTGCAACCTTATATACGCACACATCTGACAAGCTTGAAAAGGGCTGTTTCACCTTGTTTCGATTAAACATGATAGGACAGTGTGTTTAAGTCAGAAATCTCGAAAAAAGCTTTTTTATATTATTTTATGGTAAATAATATAAAATATAATAGTTGAGATTAAAGGCCAATATGTTGATAAATTTATGATGTAAACTCGAAAACCTGATGATTTGTGTGTGCTATGATCATTTTCATGCAATCTTAGGTATCAGCATGTGTTTTGAGTGAATCCCTGCATGCATGTACAAAAGTGCTTCTCAGGAGCTGAAAACGCGTTTCCCGCAGTCTCAGCGCTCTAGCGCCTTCCTTTCGTGGTTTTTCGTGCAACCTTATATAAACACACATCTGACAAGCTTGAAAAGGGCTGTTTCACCTTGTTTCGATGAAACATGATAGGACACAGTGTGTTTATGTTAGAAATCTCGAAAAAAAACCTTTTTTACATTATTTTATGCTAAATAATATAAAATATAATAGTTCATATTAAAGGCCAATTTGTTTATCAAAATATGATTTCAACTCGAAAATCTGATGATTTGTGTGTGGTATGATCATTTTCATGCAATCTTAGGTATCAGCATGTGTTTTGAGTGAATCCCTGCATGCATGTACAAAAGTGCTTCTCAGGAGCTGAAAACGCGTTTCCCGCAGTCTCAGCGCTCTAGCGCCTTCCTTTCGTGGTTTTTCGTGCAACCTTATATAAACACACATCTGACAAGCTTGAAAAGGGCTGTTTCACCTTGTTTCGATGAAACATGATAGGACACAGTGTGTTTATGTCAGAAATCTCGGAAAAAAGCTTTTTTATATGATTTTATGGTAAATAATATAAAATATAATAGTTCATATTAAAGGCCAATATGTTGATGAAAATATGATTTAAACTCGAAAATCTGATGATTTGTGTGTGGTATGATCATTTTCATGCAATCTTAGGTATCAGCATGTGTTTTGAGTGAATCCCTGCATGCATGTACAAAAGTGCTTCTCAGGAGCTGAAAACGCGTTTCCCGCAGTCTCAGCGCTCTAGCGCCTTCCTTTCATGGTTTTTCGTGAAACCTTATAAAAACACACATCTGACAAGCTTGAAAAGGGCTGTTTCACCTCATTTCGATGAAACATGATAGGACACAGTGTGTTTATGTCAGAAATCTCAAAAAAAAGCTTTTTTATATTATTTTATGGTAAATAATATAAAATATAATAGTTCATATTAAAGGCCAATATGTTGATAAAAATATGATTTAAACTCGAAAATCTGATGATTTGTGTGTGGTATGATCATTTTCATGCAATCTTAGGTATCAGCATGTGTTTTGAGTGAATCCCTGCATGCATGTACAAAAGTGCTTCTCAGGAGCTGAAAACGCGTTTCCCGCAGTCTCAGCGCTCTAGCGCCTTCCTTTCATGGTTTTTCGTGAAACCTTATAAAAACACACATCTGACAAGCTTGAAAAGGGCTGTTTCACCTTATTTCGATGAAACATGATAGGACACAGTGTGTTTATGTCAGAAATCTCGGAAAAAAGCTTTTTTACATTATTTTATGCTAAATAGTATAAAATATAATAGTTCATATTAACGGCCAATTTGTTTATCAAAATATGATTTCAACTCGAAAATCTGATGATTTGTGTGTGTTATGATCATTTTCATGCAATCTTAGGTATCAGCATGTGTTTTGAGTGAATCCCTGCATGCATGTAGAAAAGTGCTTCTCGGGAGCTGAAAACGCCTTTCCCGCAGTCTCAGCGGTCCAGTGCCTTTCTTTCATGGTTTTTCGTGCAACCTTATATACGCACACATCTGACAAGCTTGACAAGGGCTGTTTCACCTTGTTCGATGAAACATGATAGGACACAGTGTGTTTTATGTCAGAAATCTCGGGAAAAAACTTTTTTATATGATTTTATGGTAAATAATATAAAAATAATAGCTCATATTTAAAGGCCAATATGTTGATAAATTTATGATGTAAACTCGAAAATCTGATGATTTGTGTGTGTTATGATCAGTTTCATGCAATCTAGGTATCAGCATGTGTTTTGAGTGAATCCCTGCATGCATGTATAAAAGTGCTTCTCGGGAGCTGAAAACGCCTTTCCCGCAATCTCAGCGGTCCAGTGCCTTTCTTTCATGGTTTTTCGTGCAACCTTATATACGCACACATCTGACAACCTTGAAAAGGGCTGTTTCACCTCATTTCGATGAAACATGATAGGACACAGTGTGTTTATGTCAGAAATCTCGGAAAAAAGCTTTTTTATATTATTTTATGGTAAATAATATAAAATATAATAGTTCATATTAAAGGCCAATATGTTGATGAAAATATGATTTAAACTCGAAAATCTGATGATTTGTGTGTGGTATGATCATTTTCATGCAATCTTAGGTATCAGCATGTGTTTTGAGTGAATCCCTGCATGCATGTACAAAAGTGCTTCTCAGGAGCTGAAAACGCGTTTCCCGCAGTCTCAGCGCTCTAGCGCCTTCCTTTCATGGTTTTTCGTGCAACCTTATATACGCACACATCTGACAAGCTTGAAAAGGGCTGTTTCACCTTGTTTCGATGAAACATGATAGGACACAGTGTGTTTATGTCAGAAATCTCGGGAAAAAGCTTTTTTATATGATTTTATGGTAAATAATATAAAATATAACAGTTCATGTTAAAGGCCAATATGTTGATAAATTTATGATGTAAACTCGAAAATATGATGATTTGTGTGTGGTATGATCATTTTCATGCAATCTTAGGTATCAGCATGTGTTTTGAGTGAATCCCTGCATGCATGTACAAAAGTGCTTCTCAGGAGCTGAAAACGCGTTTCCCGCAGTCTCAGCGCTCTAGCGCCTTCCTTTCATGGTTTTTCGTGAAACCTTATAAAAGCACACATCTGACAAGCTTGAAAAGGGCTGTTTCACCTTGTTTCGATGAAACATGATAGGACACAGTGTGTTTATGTCAGAAATCTCGGAAAAAAGCTTTTTTATATTATTTTATGGTAAATAATATAAAATATAATAGTTCATATTAAAGGCCAATATGTTGATAAAAATATGATTTAAACTCGAAAATCTGATGATTTGTGTGTGGTATGATCATTTTCATGCAATCTTAGGTATCAGCATGTGTTTTGAGTGAATCCCTGCATGCATGTACAAAAGTGCTTCTCAGGAGCTGAAAACGCGTTTCCCGCAGTCTCAGCGCTCTAGCGCCTTTCTTTCATGGTTTTTCGTGCAACCTTATATACGCACACATCTGACAAGCTTGAAAAGGGCTGTTTCACCTTGTTTCGATGAAACATGATAGGACACAGTGTGTTTTATGTCAGAAATCTCGGGAAAAAACTTTTTTATATGATTTTATGGTAAATAATATAAAAATAATAGCTCATATTTAAAGGCCAATATGTTGATAAATTTATGATGTAAACTCGAAAATCTGATGATTTGTGTGTGTTATGATCATTTTCATGCAATCTTAGGTATCAGCATGTGTTTTGAGTGAATCCCTGCATGCATGTATAAAAGTGCTTCTCGGGAGCTGAAAACGCGTTTCCCGCAGTCTCAGTGGTCCAGCGCCTTTCTTTCATGCAACCTTATATACGCACACATCTGACAAGCTTGAAAAGGGCTGTTTCACCTTGTTTCGATGAAACATGATAGGACACAGTGTGTTTATGTCAGAAATCTCGGGAAAAAGCTTTTTTATATGATTTTATGGTAAATAATATAAAAATAATAGTTCATATTTAAAGGCCAATATGTTGATAAAAATATGATTTAAACGCGAAAATCTGATGATTTGTGTGTGCTATGATCATTTTCATGCAATCTTAGGTATCAGCATGTGTTTTGAGTGAATCCCTGCATGCATGTACAAAAGTGCTTCTCAGGAGCTGAAAACGCGGTTCCCGCAGTCTCAGCGCTCTAGCGCCTTTCTTTCATGCAACCTTATATACGCACACATCTGACAAGCTTGAAAAGGGCTGTTTCACCTTGTTTCGATGAAACATGATAGGACACAGTGTGTTTATGTCAGAAATCTTGGAAAAAAGCTTTTTTATATTATTTTATGGTAAATAATAAAAAATGTAATAGTTCATATTAAAGGCCAATATGTTGATGAATTTATGATGTACCTCGAAAATATGATGATTTGTGTGTGTTATGATCATTTTCATGCAATCTTAGGTATCAGCATGTGTTTTGAGTGAATCCCTGCATGCATGTAGAAAAGTGCTTCTCGGGAGCTGAAAACGCGTTTCCCGCAGTCTCAGCGGTCCAGTGCCTTTCTTTCATGGTTTTTCGTGCAACCTTATATACGCACACATCTGACAAGCTTGAAAAGGGCTGTTTCACCTTGTTTCGATGAAACATGATAGGACACAGTGTGTTTATGTCAGAAATCTTGGAAAAAAGCTTTTTTATATTATTTTATGGTAAATAATATAAAATATAATAGTTCATATTAAAGGCCAATATGTTGATGAAAATATGATTTAAACTCGAAAATCTGATGATTTGTGTGTGTTATGATCATTTTCATGTAATCTTAGGTATCAGCATGTGTTTTGAGTGAATCCCTGCATGCCTGTAGAAAAGTGCTTCTCACGAGCTGAAAACGCGTTTCCTGCAGTCTCAGGGCTCTAGCGCCTTTCTTTCATGCGACCTTATATACGCACACATCTGACAAGCTTGAAAAGGGCTGTTTCAACCTTGTTTCGATGAAACATGATAGGACACAGTGTGTTTATGTCAGAAATCTTGCAAAAAAAGCTTTTTTATATTTTTTTTAGGTAAATAATATAAAATATAACAGTTCATGTTAAAGGCCAATATGTTGATGAATTTATGATGTAAACTCGAAAATCTGATGATTTGTGTGTGCTATGATAATTTTCATGCAATCTTAGGTATCAGCATGTGTTTTGAGTGAATCCCTGCATGCATGTACAAAAGTGCTTCTCAGGAGCTGAAAACGCGTTTCCCGCAGTCTCAGCACTCTAGCGCCTTCCTTTCGTGGTTTTTCGTGCAACCTTATATAAGCACACATCTGACAAGCTTGAAAAGGGCTGTTTCACCTTGTGTCCATGAAACATGATAGGACACAGTGTGTTTATGTCAGAAATCTCGGGAAAAAGCTTTTTTACATTATTTTATGCTAAATAATATAAACTATAATAGTTCATATTAAAGGCCAATTTGTTTATCAAAATATGATTTCAACTCGAAAATCTGATGATTTGTGTGTGGTATGATCATTTTCATGCAATCTTAGGTATCAGCATGTGTTTTGAGTGAATCCCTGCATGCATGTACAAAAGTGCTTCTCAGGAGCTGAAAACGCGTTTCCCGCATTCTCAGCGCTCTAGCGCCTTCCTTTCGTGGTTTTCCGTGCAACCTTATATGAACACACATCTGACAAGCTTGAAAAGGGCTGTTTCACCTTGTGTCCATGAAACATGATAGGACACAGTGTGATTATGTCAGAAATCTCGGGAAAAAGCTTTTTTACATTATTTTATGCAAAATAATATAAACTATAATAGTTCATATTAAAGGCCAATATGTTGATAAAAATATGATTTAAACTCGAAAATCTGATGATTTGTGTGTGGTATGATCATTTTCATGCAATCTTAGGTATCAGCATGTGTTTTGAGTGAATCCCTGCATGCATGTACAAAAGTGCTTCTCAGGAGCTGAAAACGCGTTTCCCGCAGTCTCAGCGCTCTAGCGCCTTCCTTTCGTGGTTTTTCGTGCAACCTTATATAAACACACATCTGACAAGCTTGAAAAGGGCTGTTTCACCTTGTTTCGATGAAACATGATAGGACACAGTGTGTTTATGTCAGAAATCTCGGAAAAAAGCTTTTTTATATTATTTTATGGTAAATAATATAAAATATAATAGTTCATATTAAAGGCCAATATGTTGATAAAAATATGATTTAAACTCGAAAATCTGATGATTTGTGTGTGGTATGATCATTTTCATGCAATCTTAGGTATCAGCATGTGTTTTGAGTGAATCCCTGCATGCATGTACAAAAGTGCTTCTCAGGAGCTGAAAACGCGTTTCCCGCAGTCTCAGCGCTCTAGCGCCTTCCTTTCATGGTTTTTCGTGAAACCTTATAAAAACACACATCTGACAAGCTTGAAAAGGGCTGTTTCACCTTGTTTCGATGAAACATGATAGGACACAGTGTGTTTATGTCAGAAATCTCGGAAAAAAGCTTGTTTTATGTAAATAATAAAACATGTAATAGTTCATATTAAAGGCCAATGTGTTGATAAAAATATGATTTCAACTCGAAAATCTGATGATTTGTGTGTGGTATGATCATTTTCATGCAATCTTAGGTATCAGCATGTGTTTTGAGTGAATCCCTGCATGCATGTACAAAAGTGCTTCTCAGGAGCTGAAAACGCGTTTCCCGCAGTCTCAGCGCTCTAGCGCCTTCCTTTCGTGGTTTTTCGTGCAACCTTATATAAACACACATCTGACAAGCTTGAAAAGGGCTGTTTCACCTTGTTTCGATGAAACATGATAGGACACAGTGTGTTTATGTCAGAAATCTTGCAAAAAAAGCTTTTTTATATTTTTTTTAGGTAAATAATATAAAATATAACAGTTCATGTTAAAGGCCAATATGTTGATGAATTTATGATGTAAACTCGAAAATATGATGATTTGTGTGTGCTATGATCATTTTCATGCAATCTTAGGTATCAGCATGTGTTTTGAGTGAATCCCTGCATGCATGTACAAAAGTGCTTCTCAGGAGCTGAAAACGCGTTTCCCGCAGTCTCAGCGCTCTAGCGCCTTTCTTTCATGGTTTTTCGTGCAACCTTATATAAGCACACATCTGACAAGCTTGAAAAGGGCTGTTTCACCTTGTTTCGATGAAACATGATAGGACACAGTGTGTTTATGTCAGAAATCTCGGAAAAAAGCTTTTTTATATTATTTTATGGTAAATAATATAAAATATAATAGTTCATATTAAAGGCCAATATGTTGATGAAAATATGATTTAAACTCGAAAATCTGATGATTTGTGTGTGGTATGATCATTTTCATGCAATCTTAGGTATCAGCATGTGTTTTGAGTGAATCCCTGCATGCATGTACAAAAGTGCTTCTCAGGAGCTGAAAACGCGTTTCCCGCAGTCTCAGCGCTCTAGCGCCTTCCTTTCGTGGTTTTTCGAGAAACCTTATATAAACACACATCTGACAAGCTTGAAAAGGGCTGTTTCACCTTGTTTCGATGAAACATGATAGGACACAGTGTGTTTATGTCAGAAATCTCGGAAAAAAGCTTTTTTATATTATTTTATGGTAAATAATATAAAATATAATAGTTCATATTAAAGGCCAATATGTTGATGAAAATATGATTTAAACTCGAAAATCTGATGATTTGTGTGTGGTATGATCATTTTCATGCAATCTTAGGTATCAGCATGTGTTTTGAGTGAATCCCTGCATGCATGTACAAAAGTGCTTCTCAGGAGCTGAAAACGCGTTTCCCGCAGTCTCAGCGCTCTAGCGCCTTCCTTTCATGGTTTTTCGTGCAACCTTATATACGCACACATCTGACAAGCTTGAAAAGGGCTGTTTCACCTTGTTTCGATGAAACATGATAGGACACAGTGTGTTTATGTCAGAAATCTTGGAAAAAAGCTTTTTTATATTATTTTATGGTAAATAATATAAAATTAAATAGTTGATATTAAAGGCCAATATGTTGATAAATTTATGATGTAAACTCGAAAATCTGATGATTTGTGTGTGTTATGATCATTTTCATGCAATCTTAGGTATCAGCATGTGTTTTGAGTGAATCCCTGCATGCATGTATAAAAGTGCTTCTCAGGAGCTGAAAACGCGGTTCCCGCAGTCTCAGCGCTCTAGCGCCTTTCTTTCATGCAACCTTATATACGCACACATCTGACAAGCTTGACAAGGGCTGTTTCACCTTGTTCGATGAAACATGATAGGACACAGTGTGTTTTATGTCAGAAATCTCGGGAAAAAACTTTTTTATATGATTTTATGGTAAATAATATAAAAATAATAGCTCATATTTAAAGGCCAATATGTTGATAAATTTATGATGTAAACTCGAAAATCTGATGATTTGTGTGTGTTATGATCATTTTCATGCAATCTTAGGTATCAGCATGTGTTTTGAGTGAATCCCTGCATGCATGTAGAAAAGTGCTTCTCGGGAGCTGAAAACGCGTTTCCCGCAGTCTCAGCGGTCCAGTGCCTTTCTTTCATGGTTTTTCGTGCAACCTTATATACGCACACATCTGACAAGCTTGAAAAGGGCTGTTTCACCTTGTTTCGATGAAACATGATAGGACACAGTGTGTTTATGTCAGAAATCTTGGAAAAAAGCTTTTTTATATTATTTTATGGTAAATAATATAAAATATAATAGTTCATATTAAAGGCCAATATGTTGATGAAAATATGATTTAAACTCGAAAATCTGATGATTTGTGTGTGGTATGATCATTTTCATGCAATCTTAGGTATCAGCATGTGTTTTGAGTGAATCCCTGCATGCATGTACAAAAGTGCTTCTCAGGAGCTGAAAACGCGTTTCCCGCAGTCTCAGCGCTCTAGCGCCTTCCTTTCATGGTTTTTCGTGAAACCTTATAAAAACACACATCTGACAAGCTTGAAAAGGGCTGTTTCACCTCATTTCGATGAAACATGATAGGACACAGTGTGTTTATGTCAGAAATCTCGGAAAAAAGCTTTTTTATATTATTTTATGGTAAATAATATAAAATATAATAGTTCATATTAAAGGCCAATATGTTGATGAAAATATGATTTAAACTCGAAAATCTGATGATTTGTGGGGGGGGGTTGGTTAGATCATTTTCATGCAATCTTAGGTATCAGCATGTGTTTGAGTGAATCCTGCATGCATGTACAAAAAGTGCTTCTCAGGAGCTGAAAACGGCTTTCCGCAGTCTCAGCGCTCTAGCGCCTTCCTTTCATGGTTTTTCGAGAAACCTTATAAAAGCACACATCTGACAAGCTTGAAAAGGGCTGTTTCACCTCATTTCGATGAAACATGATAGGACACAGTGTGTTTATGTCGAAAATCTCGGAAAAAAGCTTTTTTATATTATTTTATGGTAAATAATATAAAATATAATAGTTCATATTAAAGGCCAATATGTTGATAAAAATATGATTTAAACTCGAAAATCTGATGATTTGTGTGTGGTATGATCATTTTCATGCAATCTTAGGTATCAGCATGTGTTTTGAGTGAATCCCTGCATGCATGTACAAAAGTGCTTCTCAGGAGCTGAAAACGCGTTTCCCGCAGTCTCAGCGCTCTAGCGCCTTCCTTTCATGGTTTTTCGAGAAACCTTATAAAAGCACACATCTGACAAGCTTGAAAAGGGCTGTTTCACCTCATTTCGATGAAACATGATAGGACACAGTGTGTTTTATCTCGGAAAAAAGCTTTTTTATATTATTTTATGGTAAATAATATAAAATATAATAGTTCATATTAAAGGCCAATATGTGATAAAAATATGATTTAAACTCGAAAATCTGATGATTTGTGTGTGGTATGATCATTTTCATGCAATCTTAGGTATCAGCATGTGTTTTGAGTGAATCCCTGCATGCATGTACAAAAGTGCTTCTCAGGAGCTGAAAACGCGTTTCCCGCAGTCTCAGCGCTCTAGCGCCTTCCTTTCATGGTTTTTCGTGAAACCTTATAAAAACACACATCTGACAAGCTTGAAAAGGGCTGTTTCACCTCATTTCGATGAAACATGATAGGACACAGTGTGTTTATGTCAGAAATCTCGGAAAAAAGCTTTTTTATATTATTTTATGGTAAATAATATAAAATATAATAGTTCATATTAAAGGCCAATATGTTGATAAAAATATGATTTAAACTCGAAAATCTGATGATTTGTGTGTGGTATGATCATTTTCATGCAATCTTAGGTATCAGCATGTGTTTTGAGTGAATCCCTGCATGCATGTACAAAAGTGCTTCTCAGGAGCTGAAAACGCGTTTCCCGCAGTCTCAGCGCTCTAGCGCCTTCCTTTCATGGTTTTTCGTGAAACCTTATAAAAGCACACATCTGACAAGCTTGAAAAGGGCTGTTTCACCTCATTTCGATGAAACATGATAGGACACAGTGTGTTTATCTCGGAAAAAAGCTTTTTTATATTATTTTATGGTAAATAATATAAAATATAATAGTTCATATTAAAGGCCAATATGTTGATAAAAATATGATTTAAACTCGAAAATCTGATGATTTGTGTGTGGTATGATCATTTTCATGCAATCTTAGGTATCAGCATGTGTTTTGAGTGAATCCCTGCATGCATGTACAAAAGTGCTTCTCAGGAGCTGAAAACACGTTTCCCGCAGTCTCAGCGCTCTAGCGCCTTCCTTTCATGGTTTTTCGTGAAACCTTATAAAAGCACACATCTGACAAGCTTGAAAAGGGCTGTTTCACCTCATTTCGATGAAACATGATAGGACACAGTGTGTTAATCTCGGAAAAAAACTTTTTTATATTATTTTATGGTAAATAATATAAAATATAATAGTTCATATTAAAGGCCAATATGTTGATAAAAATATGATTTAAACTCGAAAATCTGATGATTTGTGTGTGGTATGATCATTTTCATGCAATCTTAGGTATCAGCATGTGTTTTGAGTGAATCCCTGCATGCATGTACAAAAGTGCTTCTCAGGAGCTGAAAACGCGTTTCCCGCAGTCTCAGCGCTCTAGCGCCTTCCTTTCATGGTTTTTTGTGAAACCTTATAAAAGCACACATCTGACAAGCTTGAAAAGGGCTTTTTCACCTCATTTCGATGAAACATGATAGGACACAGTGTGTTTATGTCAGAAATCTCGGAAAAAAGCTTTTTTATATTATTTTATGGTAAATAATATAAAATATAATAGTTCATATTAAAGGCCAATATGTTGATAAAAATATGATTTAAACTCGAAAATCTGATGATTTGTGTGTGGTATGATCATTTTCATGCAATCTTAGGTATCAGCATGTGTTTTGAGTGAATCCCTGCATGCAAGTACAAAAGTGCTTCTCAGGAGCTGAAAACGCGTTTCCCGCAGTCTCAGCGCTCTAGCGCCTTCCTTTCATGGTTTTTCGAGAAACCTTATAAAAGCACACATCTGACAAGCTTGAAAAGGGCTGTTTCACCTCATTTCGATGAAACATGATAGGACACAGTGTGTTTATCTCGGAAAAAAGCTTTTTTATATTATTTTATGGTAAATAATATAAAATATAATAGTTCATATTAAAGGCCAATATGTTGATAAAAATATGATTTAAACTCGAAAATCTGATGATTTGTGTGTGGTATGATCATTTTCATGCAATCTTAGGTATCAGCATGTGTTTTGAGTGAATCCCTGCATGCATGTACAAAAGTGCTTCTCAGGAGCTGAAAACGCGTTTCCCGCAGTCTCAGCGCTCTAGCGCCTTCCTTTCATGGTTTTTCGTGAAACCTTATAAAAGCACACATCTGACAAGCTTGAAAAGGGCTGTTTCACCTCATTTCGATGAAACATGATAGGACACAGTATGTTTATGTCAGAAATCTCGGAAAAAAGCTTTTTTATATTATTTTATGGTAAATAATATAAAATATAATTGTTCATATTAAAGGCCAATATGTTGATAAAAATATGATTTAAACTCGAAAATCTGATGATTTGTGTGTGGTATGATCATTTTCATGCAATCTTAGGTATCAGCATGTGTTTTGAGTGAATCCCTGCATGCAAGTACAAAAGTGCTTCTCAGGAGCTGAAAACGCGTTTCCCGCAGTCTCAGCGCTCTAGCGCCTTCCTTTCATGGTTTTTCGTGAAACCTTATAAAAACACACATCTGACAAGCTTGAAAAGGGCTGTTTCACCTCATTTCGATGAAACATGATAGGACACAGTGTGTTTATGTCAGAAATCTCGGAAAAAAGCTTTTTTATATTATTTTATGGTAAATAATATAAAATATAATAGTTCATATTAAAGGCCAATATGTTGATAAAAATATGATTTAAACTCGAAAATCTGATGATTTGTGTGTGGTATGATCATTTTCATGCAATCTTAGGTATCAGCATGTGTTTTGAGTGAATCCCTGCATGCATGTACAAAAGTGCTTCTCAGGAGCTGAAAACGCGTTTCCCGCAGTCTCAGCGCTCTAGCGCCTTCCTTTCATGGTTTTTCGAGAAACCTTATAAAAGCACACATCTGACAAGCTTGAAAAGGGCTGTTTCACCTCATTTCGATGAAACATGATAGGACACAGTGTGTTTATCTCGGAAAAAAGCTTTTTTATATTATTTTATGGTAAATAATATAAAATATAATAGTTCATATTAAAGGCCAATATGTTGATAAAAATATGATTTAAACTCGAAAATCTGATGATTTGTGTGTGGTATGATCATTTTCATGCAATCTTAGGTATCAGCATGTGTTTTGAGTGAATCCCTGCATGCATGTACAAAAGTGCTTCTCAGGAGCTGAAAACGCGTTTCCCGCAGTCTCAGCGCTCTAGCGCCTTCCTTTCATGGTTTTTCGTGAAACCTTATAAAAGCACACATCTGACAAGCTTGAAAAGGGCTTTTTCACCTCATTTCGATGAAACATGATAGGACACAGTGTGTTTATGTCAGAAATCTCGGAAAAAAGCTTTTTTATATTATTTTATGGTAAATAATATAAAATATAATAGTTCATATAAAGGCCAATATGTTGATAAAAATATGATTTAAACTCGAAAATCTGATGATTTGTGTGTGGTATGATCATTTTCATGCAATCTTAGGTATCAGCATGTGTTTTGAGTGAATCCCTGCATGCATGTACAAAAGTGCTTCTCAGGAGCTGAAAACACGTTTCCCGCAGTCTCAGCGCTCTAGCGCCTTCCTTTCATGGTTTTTCGTGAAACCTTATAAAAGCACACATCTGACAAGCTTGAAAAGGGCTGTTTCACCTCATTTCGATGAAACATGATAGGACACTGTGTTTATGTCAGAAATCTCGGAAAAAAGCTTTTTTATATTATTTTATGGTAAATAATATAAAATATAATAGTTCATATTAAAGGCCAATATGTTGATAAAAATATGATTTAAACTCGAAAATCTGATGATTTGTGTGTGGTATGATCATTTTCATGCAATCTTAGGTATCAGCATGTGTTTTGAGTGAATCCCTGCATGCAAGTACAAAAGTGCTTCTCAGGAGCTGAAAACGCGTTTCCCGCAGTCTCAGCGCTCTAGCGCCTTCCTTTCATGGTTTTTCGAGAAACCTTATAAAAGCACACATCTGACAAGCTTGAAAAGGGCTGTTTCACCTCATTTCGATGAAACATGATAGGACACAGTGTGTTTATCTCGGAAAAAAGCTTTTTTATATTATTTTATGGTAAATAATATAAAATATAATAGTTCATATTAAAGGCCAATATGTTGATAAAAATATGATTTAAACTCGAAAATCTGATGATTTGTGTGTGGTATGATCATTTTCATGCAATCTTAGGTATCAGCATGTGTTTTGAGTGAATCCCTGCATGCATGTACAAAAGTGCTTCTCAGGAGCTGAAAACACGTTTCCCGCAGTCTCAGCGCTCTAGCGCCTTCCTTTCATGGTTTTTCGTGAAACCTTATAAAAGCACACATCTGACAAGCTTGAAAAGGGCTGTTTCACCTCATTTCGATGAAACATGATAGGACACAGTGTGTTTATCTCGGAAAAAAGCTTTTTTATATTATTTTATGGTAAATAATATAAAATATAATAGTTCATATTAAAGGCCAATATGTTGATAAAAATATGATTTAAACTCGAAAATCTGATGATTTGTGTGTGGTATGATCATTTTCATGCAATCTTAGGTATCAGCATGTGTTTTGAGTGAATCCCTGCATGCATGTACAAAAGTGCTTCTCAGGAGCTGAAAACGCGTTTCCCGCCGTCTCAGAGCTCTAGCGCCTTCCTTTTATGGTTTTTCGTGAAACCTTATAAAAGCACACATCTGACAAGCTTGAAAAGGGCTTTTTCACCTCATTTCGATGAAACATGATAGGACACAGTGTGTTTATGTCAGAAATCTCGGAAAAAAGCTTTTTTATATTATTTTATGGTAAATAATATAAAATATAATAGTTCATATAAAGGCCAATATGTTGATAAAAATATGATTTAAACTCGAAAATCTGATGATTTGTGTGTGGTATGATCATTTTCATGCAATCTTAGGTATCAGCATGTGTTTTGAGTGAATCCCTGCATGCATGTACAAAAGTGCTTCTCAGGAGCTGAAAACACGTTTCCCGCAGTCTCAGCGCTCTAGCGCCTTCCTTTCATGGTTTTTCGTGAAACCTTATAAAAGCACACATCTGACAAGCTTGAAAAGGGCTGTTTCACCTCATTTCGATGAAACATGATAGGACACTGTGTTTATGTCAGAAATCTCGGAAAAAAGCTTTTTTATATTATTTTATGGTAAATAATATAAAATATAATAGTTCATATTAAAGGCCAATATGTTGATAAAAATATGATTTAAACTCGAAAATCTGATGATTTGTGTGTGGTATGATCATTTTCATGCAATCTTAGGTATCAGCATGTGTTTTGAGTGAATCCCTGCATGCAAGTACAAAAGTGCTTCTCAGGAGCTGAAAACGCGTTTCCCGCAGTCTCAGCGCTCTAGCGCCTTCCTTTCATGGTTTTTCGAGAAACCTTATAAAAGCACACATCTGACAAGCTTGAAAAGGGCTGTTTCACCTCATTTCGATGAAACATGATAGGACACAGTGTGTTTATCTCGGAAAAAAGCTTTTTTATATTATTTTATGGTAAATAATATAAAATATAATAGTTCATATTAAAGGCCAATATGTTGATAAAAATATGATTTAAACTCGAAAATCTGATGATTTGTGTGTGGTATGATCATTTTCATGCAATCTTAGGTATCAGCATGTGTTTTGAGTGAATCCCTGCATGCATGTACAAAAGTGCTTCTCAGGAGCTGAAAACGCGTTTCCCGCAGTCTCAGCGCTCTAGCGCCTTCCTTTCATGGTTTTTCGTGAAACCTTATAAAAGCACACATCTGACAAGCTTGAAAAGGGCTGTTTCACCTCATTTCGATGAAACATGATAGGACACAGTGTGTTTATCTCGGAAAAAAGCTTTTTTATATTATTTTATGGTAAATAATATAAAATATAATAGTTCATATTAAAGGCCAATATGTTGATAAAAATATGATTTAAACTCGAAAATCTGATGATTTGTGTGTGGTATGATCATTTTCATGCAATCTTAGGTATCAGCATGTGTTTTGAGTGAATCCCTGCATGCATGTACAAAAGTGCTTCTCAGGAGCTGAAAACGCGTTTCCCGCCGTCTCAGAGCTCTAGCGCCTTCCTTTACTGGTTTTTCGTGAAACCTTATAAAAGCACACATCTGACAAGCTTGAAAAGGGCTTTTTCACCTCATTTCGATGAAACATGATAGGACACAGTGTGTTTATGTCAGAAATCTCGGAAAAAAGCTTTTTTATATTATTTTATGGTAAATAATATAAAATATAATAGTTCATATAAAGGCCAATATGTTGATAAAAATATGATTTAAACTCGAAAATCTGATGATTTGTGTGTGGTATGATCATTTTCATGCAATCTTAGGTATCAGCATGTGTTTTGAGTGAATCCCTGCATGCATGTACAAAAGTGCTTCTCAGGAGCTGAAAACACGTTTCCCGCAGTCTCAGCGCTCTAGCGCCTTCCTTTCATGGTTTTTCGTGAAACCTTATAAAAGCACACATCTGACAAGCTTGAAAAGGGCTGTTTCACCTCATTTCGATGAAACATGATAGGACACTGTGTTTATGTCAGAAATCTCGGAAAAAAGCTTTTTTATATTATTTTATGGTAAATAATATAAAATATAATAGTTCATATTAAAGGCCAATATGTTGATAAAAATATGATTTAAACTCGAAAATCTGATGATTTGTGTGTGGTATGATCATTTTCATGCAATCTTAGGTATCAGCATGTGTTTTGAGTGAATCCCTGCATGCAAGTACAAAAGTGCTTCTCAGGAGCTGAAAACGCGTTTCCCGCAGTCTCAGCGCTCTAGCGCCTTCCTTTCATGGTTTTTCGAGAAACCTTATAAAAGCACACATCTGACAAGCTTGAAAAGGGCTGTTTCACCTCATTTCGATGAAACATGATAGGACACAGTGTGTTTATCTCGGAAAAAAGCTTTTTTATATTATTTTATGGTAAATAATATAAAATATAATAGTTCATATTAAAGGCCAATATGTTGATAAAAATATGATTTAAACTCGAAAATCTGATGATTTGTGTGTGGTATGATCATTTTCATGCAATCTTAGGTATCAGCATGTGTTTTGAGTGAATCCCTGCATGCATGTACAAAAGTGCTTCTCAGGAGCTGAAAACGCGTTTCCCGCAGTCTCAGCGCTCTAGCGCCTTCCTTTCATGGTTTTTCGTGAAACCTTATAAAAGCACACATCTGACAAGCTTGAAAAGGGCTGTTTCACCTCATTTCGATGAAACATGATAGGACACAGTGTGTTTATCTCGGAAAAAAGCTTTTTTATATTATTTTATGGTAAATAATATAAAATATAATAGTTCATATTAAAGGCCAATATGTTGATAAAAATATGATTTAAACTCGAAAATCTGATGATTTGTGTGTGGTATGATCATTTTCATGCAATCTTAGGTATCAGCATGTGTTTTGAGTGAATCCCTGCATGCATGTACAAAAGTGCTTCTCAGGAGCTGAAAACGCGTTTCCCGCCGTCTCAGAGCTCTAGCGCCTTCCTTTTATGGTTTTTCGTGAAACCTTATAAAAGCACACATCTGACAAGCTTGAAAAGGGCTTTTTCACCTCATTTCGATGAAACATGATAGGACACAGTGTGTTTATGTCAGAAATCTCGGAAAAAAGCTTTTTTATATTATTTTATGGTAAATAATATAAAATATAATAGTTCATATAAAGGCCAATATGTTGATAAAAATATGATTTAAACTCGAAAATCTGATGATTTGTGTGTGGTATGATCATTTTCATGCAATCTTAGGTATCAGCATGTGTTTTGAGTGAATCCCTGCATGCATGTACAAAAGTGCTTCTCAGGAGCTGAAAACACGTTTCCCGCAGTCTCAGCGCTCTAGCGCCTTCCTTTCATGGTTTTTCGTGAAACCTTATAAAAGCACACATCTGACAAGCTTGAAAAGGGCTGTTTCACCTCATTTCGATGAAACATGATAGGACACAGTGTGTTTATGTCAGAAATCTCGGAAAAAAGCTTTTTTATATTATTTTATGGTAAATAATATAAAATATAATTGTTCATATTAAAGGCCAATATGTTGATAAAAATATGATTTAAACTCGAAAATCTGATGATTTGTGTGTGGTATGATCATTTTCATGCAATCTTAGGTATCAGCATGTGTTTTGAGTGAATCCCTGCATGCAAGTACAAAAGTGCTTCTCAGGAGCTGAAAACGCGTTTCCCGCAGTCTCAGCGCTCTAGCGCCTTCCTTTCATGGTTTTTCGAGAAACCTTATAAAAGCACACATCTGACAAGCTTGAAAAGGGCTGTTTCACCTCATTTCGATGAAACATGATAGGACACAGTGTGTTTATTTCGGAAAAAAGCTTTTTTATATTATTTTATGGTAAATAATATAAAATATAATAGTTCATATTAAAGGCCAATATGTTGATAAAAATATGATTTAAACTCGAAAATCTGATGATTTGTGTGTGGTATGATCATTTTCATGCAATCTTAGGTATCAGCATGTGTTTTGAGTGAATCCCTGCATGCATGTACAAAAGTGCTTCTCAGGAGCTGAAAACGCGTTTCCCGCAGTCTCAGCGCTCTAGCGCCTTCCTTTCATGGTTTTTCGTGAAACCTTATAAAAGCACACATCTGACAAGCTTGAAAAGGGCTGTTTCACCTCATTTCGATGAAACATGATAGGACACAGTGTGTTTATGTCAGAAATCTCGGAAAAAAGCTTTTTTATATTATTTTATGGTAAATAATATAAAATATAATAGTTCATATTAAAGGCCAATATGTTGATAAAAATATGATTTAAACTCGAAAATCTGATGATTTGTGTGTGGTATGATCATTTTCATGCAATCTTAGGTATCAGCATGTGTTTTGAGTGAATCCCTGCATGCAAGTACAAAAGTGCTTCTCAGGAGCTGAAAACGCGTTTCCCGCAGTCTCAGCGCTCTAGCGCCTTCCTTTCATGGTTTTTCGAGAAACCTTATAAAAGCACACATCTGACAAGCTTGAAAAGGGCTGTTTCACCTCATTTCGATGAAACATGATAGGACACAGTGTGTTTATCTCGGAAAAAAGCTTTTTTATATTATTTTATGGTAAATAATATAAAATATAATAGTTCATATTAAAGGCCAATATGTTGATAAAAATATGATTTAAACTCGAAAATCTGATGATTTGTGTGTGGTATGATCATTTTCATGCAATCTTAGGTATCAGCATGTGTTTTGAGTGAATCCCTGCATGCATGTACAAAAGTGCTTCTCAGGAGCTGAAAACGCGTTTCCCGCAGTCTCAGCGCTCTAGCGCCTTCCTTTCATGGTTTTTCGTGAAACCTTATAAAAGCACACATCTGACAAGCTTGAAAAGGGCTGTTTCACCTCATTTCGATGAAACATGATAGGACACAGTGTGTTTATGTCAGAAATCTCGGAAAAAAGCTTTTTTATATTATTTTATGGTAAATAATATAAAATATAATAGTTCATATTAAAGGCCAATATGTTGATAAAAATATGATTTAAACTCGAAAATCTGATGATTTGTGTGTGGTATGATCATTTTCATGCAATCTTAGGTATCAGCATGTGTTTTGAGTGAATCCCTGCATGCAAGTACAAAAGTGCTTCTCAGGAGCTGAAAACGCGTTTCCCGCAGTCTCAGCGCTCTAGCGCCTTCCTTTCATGGTTTTTCGAGAAACCTTATAAAAGCACACATCTGACAAGCTTGAAAAGGGCTGTTTCACCTCATTTCGATGAAACATGATAGGACACAGTGTGTTTATCTCGGAAAAAAGCTTTTTTATATTATTTTATGGTAAATAATATAAAATATAATAGTTCATATTAAAGGCCAATATGTTGATAAAAATATGATTTAAACTCGAAAATCTGATGATTTGTGTGTGGTATGATCATTTTCATGCAATCTTAGGTATCAGCATGTGTTTTGAGTGAATCCCTGCATGCATGTACAAAAGTGCTTCTCAGGAGCTGAAAACACGTTTCCCGCAGTCTCAGCGCTCTAGCGCCTTCCTTTCATGGTTTTTCGTGAAACCTTATAAAAGCACACATCTGACAAGCTTGAAAAGGGCTGTTTCACCTCATTTCGATGAAACATGATAGGACACAGTGTGTTTATCTCGGAAAAAAGCTTTTTTATATTATTTTATGGTAAATAATATAAAATATAATAGTTCATATTAAAGGCCAATATGTTGATAAAAATATGATTTAAACTCGAAAATCTGATGATTTGTGTGTGGTATGATCATTTTCATGCAATCTTAGGTATCAGCATGTGTTTTGAGTGAATCCCTGCATGCATGTACAAAAGTGCTTCTCAGGAGCTGAAAACGCGTTTCCCGCAGTCTCAGAACTCTAGCGCCTTCCTTTCATGGTTTTTCCAGAAACCTTATAAAAGCACACATCTGACAAGCTTGAAAAGGGCTGTTTCACCTCATTTCGATGAAACATGATAGGACACAGTGTGTTTATGTCAGAAATCTCGGAAAAAAGCTTTTTTATATTATTTTATGGTAAATAATATAAAATATAATAGTTCATATAAAGGCCAATATGTTGATAAAAATATGATTTAAACTCGAAAATCTGATGATTTGTGTGTGGTATGATCATTTTCATGCAATCTTAGGTATCAGCATGTGTTTTGAGTGAATCCCTGCATGCATGTACAAAAGTGCTTCTCAGGAGCTGAAAACACGTTTCCCGCAGTCTCAGCGCTCTAGCGCCTTCCTTTCATGGTTTTTCGTGAAACCTTATAAAAGCACACATCTGACAAGCTTGAAAAGGGCTGTTTCACCTCATTTCGATGAAACATGATAGGACACAGTGTGTTTATGTCAGAAATCTCGGAAAAAAGCTTTTTTATATTATTTTATGGTAAATAATATAAAATATAATAGTTCATATTAAAGGCCAATATGTTGATAAAAATATGATTTAAACTCGAAAATCTGATGATTTGTGTGTGGTATGATCATTTTCATGCAATCTTAGGTATCAGCATGTGTTTTGAGTGAATCCCTGCATGCAAGTACAAAAGTGCTTCTCAGGAGCTGAAAACGCGTTTCCCGCAGTCTCAGCGCTCTAGCGCCTTCCTTTCATGGTTTTTCGAGAAACCTTATAAAAGCACACATCTGACAAGCTTGAAAAGGGCTGTTTCACCTCATTTCGATGAAACATGATAGGACACAGTGTGTTTATCTCGGAAAAAAGCTTTTTTATATTATTTTATGGTAAATAATATAAAATATAATAGTTCATATTAAAGGCCAATATGTTGATAAAAATATGATTTAAACTCGAAAATCTGATGATTTGTGTGTGGTATGATCATTTTCATGCAATCTTAGGTATCAGCATGTGTTTTGAGTGAATCCCTGCATGCATGTACAAAAGTGCTTCTCAGGAGCTGAAAACGCGTTTCCCGCAGTCTCAGCGCTCTAGCGCCTTCCTTTCATGGTTTTTCGTGAAACCTTATAAAAGCACACATCTGACAAGCTTGAAAAGGGCTGTTTCACCTCATTTCGATGAAACATGATAGGACACAGTGTGTTTATCTCGGAAAAAAGCTTTTTTATATTATTTTATGGTAAATAATATAAAATATAATAGTTCATATTAAAGGCCAATATGTTGATAAAAATATGATTTAAACTCGAAAATCTGATGATTTGTGTGTGGTATGATCATTTTCATGCAATCTTAGGTATCAGCATGTGTTTTGAGTGAATCCCTGCATGCATGTACAAAAGTGCTTCTCAGGAGCTGAAAACGCGTTTCCCGCAGTCTCAGCGCTCTAGCGCCTTCCTTTCATGGTTTTTCGTGAAACCTTATAAAAGCACACATCTGACAAGCTTGAAAAGGGCTTTTTCACCTCATTTCGATGAAACATGATAGGACACAGTGTGTTTATGTCAGAAATCTCGGAAAAAAGCTTTTTTATATTATTTTATGGTAAATAATATAAAATATAATAGTTCATATAAAGGCCAATATGTTGATAAAAATATGATTTAAACTCGAAAATCTGATGATTTGTGTGTGGTATGATCATTTTCATGCAATCTTAGGTATCAGCATGTGTTTTGAGTGAATCCCTGCATGCATGTACAAAAGTGCTTCTCAGGAGCTGAAAACACGTTTCCCGCAGTCTCAGCGCTCTAGCGCCTTCCTTTCATGGTTTTTCGTGAAACCTTATAAAAGCACACATCTGACAAGCTTGAAAAGGGCTGTTTCACCTCATTTCGATGAAACATGATAGGACACAGTGTGTTTATGTCAGAAATCTCGGAAAAAAGCTTTTTTATATTATTTTATGGTAAATAATATAAAATATAATTGTTCATATTAAAGGCCAATATGTTGATAAAAATATGATTTAAACTCGAAAATCTGATGATTTGTGTGTGGTATGATCATTTTCATGCAATCTTAGGTATCAGCATGTGTTTTGAGTGAATCCCTGCATGCAAGTACAAAAGTGCTTCTCAGGAGCTGAAAACGCGTTTCCCGCAGTCTCAGCGCTCTAGCGCCTTCCTTTCATGGTTTTTCGAGAAACCTTATAAAAGCACACATCTGACAAGCTTGAAAAGGGCTGTTTCACCTCATTTCGATGAAACATGATAGGACACAGTGTGTTTATTTCGGAAAAAAGCTTTTTTATATTATTTTATGGTAAATAATATAAAATATAATAGTTCATATTAAAGGCCAATATGTTGATAAAAATATGATTTAAACTCGAAAATCTGATGATTTGTGTGTGGTATGATCATTTTCATGCAATCTTAGGTATCAGCATGTGTTTTGAGTGAATCCCTGCATGCATGTACAAAAGTGCTTCTCAGGAGCTGAAAACGCGTTTCCCGCAGTCTCAGCGCTCTAGCGCCTTCCTTTCATGGTTTTTCGTGAAACCTTATAAAAACACACATCTGACAAGCTTGAAAAGGGCTGTTTCACCTCATTTCGATGAAACATGATAGGACACAGTGTGTTTATGTCAGAAATCTCGGAAAAAAGCTTTTTTATATTATTTTATGGTAAATAATATAAAATATAATAGTTCATATTAAAGGCCAATATGTTGATAAAAATATGATTTAAACTCGAAAATCTGATGATTTGTGTGTGGTATGATCATTTTCATGCAATCTTAGGTATCAGCATGTGTTTTGAGTGAATCCCTGCATGCAAGTACAAAAGTGCTTCTCAGGAGCTGAAAATGCGTTTCCCGCAGTCTCAGCGCTCTAGCGCCTTCCTTTCATGGTTTTTCGAGAAACCTTATAAAAGCACACATCTGACAAGCTTGAAAAGGGCTGTTTCACCTCATTTCGATGAAACATGATAGGACACAGTGTGTTTATCTCGGAAAAAAGCTTTTTTATATTATTTTATGGTAAATAATATAAAATATAATAGTTCATATTAAAGGCCAATATGTTGATAAAAATATGATTTAAACTCGAAAATCTGATGATTTGTGTGTGGTATGATCATTTTCATGCAATCTTAGGTATCAGCATGTGTTTTGAGTGAATCCCTGCATGCATGTACAAAAGTGCTTCTCAGGAGCTGAAAACGCGTTTCCCGCAGTCTCAGCGCTCTAGCGCCTTCCTTTCATGGTTTTTCGTGAAACCTTATAAAAGCACACATCTGACAAGCTTGAAAAGGGCTTTTTCACCTCATTTCGATGAAACATGATAGGACACAGTGTGTTTATGTCAGAAATCTCGGAAAAAAGCTTTTTTATATTATTTTATGGTAAATAATATAAAATATAATAGTTCATATAAAGGCCAATATGTTGATAAAAATATGATTTAAACTCGAAAATCTGATGATTTGTGTGTGGTATGATCATTTTCATGCAATCTTAGGTATCAGCATGTGTTTTGAGTGAATCCCTGCATGCATGTACAAAAGTGCTTCTCAGGAGCTGAAAACACGTTTCCCGCAGTCTCAACGCTCTAGCGCCTTCCTTTCATGGTTTTTCGTGAAACCTTATAAAAACACACATCTGACAAGCTTGAAAAGGGCTGTTTCACCTCATTTCGATGAAACATGATAGGACACAGTGTGTTTATGTCAGAAATCTCGGAAAAAAGCTTTTTTATATTATTTTATGGTAAATAATATAAAATATAATAGTTCATATTAAAGGCCAATATGTTGATAAAAATATGATTTAAACTCGAAAATCTGATGATTTGTGTGTGGTATGATCATTTTCATGCAATCTTAGGTATCAGCATGTGTTTTGAGTGAATCCCTGCATGCAAGTACAAAAGTGCTTCTCAGGAGCTGAAAACGCGTTTCCCGCAGTCTCAGCGCTCTAGCGCCTTCCTTTCATGGTTTTTCGAGAAACCTTATAAAAGCACACATCTGACAAGCTTGAAAAGGGCTGTTTCACCTCATTTCGATGAAACATGATAGGACACAGTGTGTTTATCTCGGAAAAAAGCTTTTTTATATTATTTTATGGTAAATAATATAAAATATAATAGTTCATATTAAAGGCCAATATGTTGATAAAAATATGATTTAAACTCGAAAATCTGATGATTTGTGTGTGGTATGATCATTTTCATGCAATCTTAGGTATCAGCATGTGTTTTGAGTGAATCCCTGCATGCATGTACAAAAGTGCTTCTCAGGAGCTGAAAACGCGTTTCCCGCAGTCCAGTCTCAGCGCTCTAGCGCCTTCCTTTACTGGTTTTTCGTGAAACCTTATAAAAGCACACATCTGACAAGCTTGAAAAGGGCTGTTTCACCTTGTTTCCATGAAACATGATAAGATACAGTGTGTTTATGTCAGAAATCTCGGAAAAAAGCTTTTTTACATTAATTTATGGTAAATAATATAAAATATAATAGTTCATATTCAAGGCCAATATGTTGATAAAAATATGATTTTAAACTCGAAAATCTGATGATTTGTGTGTGGTATGATCATTTTCATGCAATCTTGGGTATCAGCATGTATTCTGAGTGAATCCCTGCATGCATGTAAAAAAGTGCTTCTCAGGTGCTGAAAACACGTTTCCCGCAGTCTCAGTGCTCTAGCGCCTTCCTTTACTGGTTTTTCGTGAAACCTTATAAAAGCACACATCTGACAAGCTTGAAAAGGGCTGTTTCACATTGTTTCCATGAAATATGATAGGAAACAGTATGTTTATGTCAGAAATCTCGGAAAAAAGCTTTTTTACATTATTTTATGGTAAATAATTTATAAATATAATTGTTCATATTAAAGGCCAATATGTTGATAAAAATATGATTTAAACTCGAAAATCTGATGATTTGTGTGTGGTATGATCATTTTCATGCAATCTTGGGTATCAGCATGTGTTTTGAGTGAATCCCTGCATGCATGTACAAAAGTGCTTCTCAGGTGCTGAAAACACGTTTCCCGCAGTCTCAGCGCTCTAGCGCCTTCCTTTACTGGTTTTTCGTGAAACCTTATAAAAGCACACATCTGACAAGCTTGAAAAGGGCTGTTTCACATTGTTTCCAAGAAATATGATAGGAAACAGTATGTTTATGTCAGAAATCTCGTAAAAAAGCTTTTTTACATTATTTTATGGTAAATAATTTATAAATATAATTGTTCATATTAAAGGCCAATATGTTGATAAAAATATGATTTAAACTCGAAAATCTGATGATTTGTGTGTGGTATGATCATTTTCATGCAATCTTGGGTATCAGCATGTGTTTTGAGTGAATCCCTGCATGCATGTACAAAAGTGCTTCTCAGGAGCTGAAAACGTGTTTCCCGCAGTCTCAGCGCTCTAGCGCCTTCCTTTACTGGTTTTTCGTGAAACCTTATAAAAGCACACATCTGACAAGCTTGAAAAGGGCTGTTTCACCTTGTTTCCATGAAACATGATAGGATACAGTGTGTTTATGTCAGAAATCTCGGAAAAAAGCTTTTTTACATTAATTTATGGTAAATAATATAAAATATAATAGTTCATATTAAAGGCCAATATGTTGATAAAAATATGATTTTAAACTCGAAAATCTGATGATTTGTGTGTGGTATGATCATTTTCATGCAATCTTGGGTATCAGCATGTATTCTGAGTGAATCCCTGCATGCATGTAAAAAAGTGCTTCTCAGGTGCTGAAAACACGTTTCCCGCAGTCTCAGCGCTCTAGCTCCTTCCTTTACTGGTTTTTCGTGAAACCTTATAAAAGCACACATCTGACAAGCTTGAAAAGGGCTGTTTCACATTGTTTCCATGAAATATGATAGGAAACAGTATGTTTATGTCAGAAATCTCGGAAAAAAGCTTTTTTACATTATTTTATGGTAAATAATATAAAATATAATAGTTCATATTAAAGGCCAATATGTTGATAAAAATATGATTTAAACTCGAAAATCTGATGATTTGTGTGTGGTATGATCATTTTCATGCAATCTTGGGTATCAGCATGTGTTTTGAGTGAATCCCTGCATGCATGTACAAAAGTGCTTCTCAGGAGCTGAAAACGTGTTTCCCGCAGTCTCAGCGCTCTAGCGCCTTCCTTTACTGGTTTTTCGTGAAACCTTATAAAAGCACACATCTGACAAGCCTGAAAAGGGCTGTTTCACCTTGTTTCCTTGAAACATGATAGGATACAACGTGTTTATGTCAGAAATCTCGGAAAAAAGCTTTTTTACATTAATTTATGGTAAATAATATAAAATATAATAGTTCATATTAAAGGCCAATATGTTGATAAAAATGATTTAAACTCGAAAATAAGATGATTTGTGTGTGGTATGATCATTTTCATGCAATCTTGGGTATCAGCATGTGTTTTGAGTGAATCCCTGCATGCATGTACAAAAGTGCTTCTCAGGAGCTGAAAACGTGTTTCCCGCAGTCTCATCGCTATTGCGCCTTCCTTTACTGGTTTTCCGTGAAACCTTATAAAAGCACACATCTGACAAGCTTGAAAAGGGCTGTTTCACCTTTTTTCCATGAAACATGATAGGATACAGTGTGTTTATGTCAGAAATCTCGGAAAAAAGCTTTTTTACATTAATTTATGGTAAATAATATAAAATATAATAGTTCATATTAAAGGCCAATATGTTGATAAAAATATGATTTTAAACTCGAAAATCTGATGATTTGTGTGTGGTATGATCATTTTCATGCAATCGTGGGTATCAGCATGTGTTTTGAGTGAATCCCTGCATGCATGTACAAAAGTGCTTCTCAGGAGCTGAAAACGTGTTTCCCGCAGTCTCAGCGCTCTAGCGCCTTCCTTTACTGGTTTTTCGTGAAACCTTATAAAAGCACACATCTGACAAGCTTGAAAAGGGCTGTTTCACCTTTTTTCCATGAAACATGATAGGATACAGTGTGTTTATGTCAGAAATCTCGGAAAAAAGCTTTTTTACATTATTTTATGGTAAATAATATAAAATATAATAGTTCATATTAAAGGCCAATATGTTGATAAAAATATGATTTTAAACTCGAAAATCTGATGATTTGTGTGTGGTATGATCATTTTCATGCAATCTTGGGTATCAGCATGTGTTTTGAGTGAATCCCTGCATGCATGTACAAAAGTGCTTTTCAGGAGCTTTAAACTCGTTTCCCGCAGTCAGCGCTCTAGCGCCTTCTTTTACTGGTTTTTCGTGAAACCTTATAAAAGCACCCATCTGACAAGCTTGAAAAGGGCTGTTTCAACTTGTTTCCATGAAACATGATAGGATACAGTGTGTTTATGTCCGAAATCTCGGAAAAAAGCTTTTTTACATTAATTTATGGTAAATAATATAAAATATAATATGGGATGTGGTAGCCTAGTGGTTAAGGTGTTGGGCTACCAATCGGAAGGTTGTGAGTTCGATTCCTACGTCCACCAGGTTCCCACTGCTGGGCCCCTGAGCAAGGCCCTTAACCCTCAATTGCTCAGTTGTATAAAAAAAAAAAAAAAAAGGAGATAAAAATGTAAGTCGCTCTGGATAAGGGCGTCTGCTAAATGCTGTAAATGTAAATGTAAATATAATAGTTCATATTAAAGGCAAATATGTTGACAAAAATATGATTTTAAACTCGAAAATCTGATGATTTCTTTGTTGTATGATCATTTTCATGTAATCTAGGGTATCAGCATGTGTTTTGAGTGAATCCCTGCATGCATGTACAAAAGTGCGTTTCAGGAGCTGAAAACGCGTTTCCCGCAGTCTCAGCGCTCTAGCGCCTTCCTTTACTGGTTTTTCGTGAAACCTTATAAAAGCACACATCTGACAAGCTTGAAAAGGGCTCTTTCACCTTTTTTCCATGAAACATGATAGGATACAGTGTGTTTATGTCAGAAATCTCGGAAAAAAGCTTTTTTACATTAATTTATGGTAAATAATATAAAATATAATAGTTCATATTAAAGGCCAATATGTTGATAAAAATATGATTTTAAACTCGAAAATCTGATAATTTCTTTGTTGTATGATCATTTTCATGCAATCTTGGGTATCAGCATGTGTTTTGAGTGAATCCCTGCATGCATGTACAAAAGTGCTTCTCAGGAGCTGAAAACGCGTTTCCCGCAGTCTCAGCGCTCTAGCGCCTTCCTTTAGTGGTTTTTCGTGAAACCTTATAAAAGCACCCATCTGACAAGCTTGAAAAGGGCTGTTTCAACTTGTTTCCATGAAACATGATAGGATACAGTGTGTTTATGTCAGAAATCTCGGACAAAATCTGTTTTACATTATTTTATGCTAAATAATATAAAATCTAATAGTTCCTATTAAAGGCCAATATGTTGATAAAAATATGATTTAAACTCGAAAATCTGATGATTTGTGTGTGGTATGATCATTTTCATGCAATCTTGGGTATCAGCATGTGTTTTGAGTGAATCCCTGCATGCATGTACAAAAGTGCTTCTCAGGAGCTGAAAACGTGTTTCCCGCAGTCTCAGCGCTCTAGCGCCTTCTTTTACTGGTTTTTCGTGAAACCTTATATAAGCACACATCTGACAAGCTTGAAAAGGGCTGTTTCACCTTGTTTCCATGAAACCTGATAGGACACAGTGTGTTTATGTCAGAAATTTCGGACAAAAGCTGTTTTATATTAATTTATATTAAATAATATAAAATATAATAGTTCATATTAAAGGCCAATATGTTGATGAAAATATGATTTAAACTCGAAAATCTGATGATTTGTGTGTGGTATGATCATTTTCATGCAATCTTAGGTATCAGCATGTGTTTTTTTTGTTTTTGTGCCAAATCTTTTTATTGCAAACAAAATCAAATAACTATACTGAATCCCAGTTTGGTTTTGCATGAAAAAGGAGTAAAGTAAAAGAATTACAAGAATAACAATAATAAAAAGGAAGTAAAAAAGGAAAATCAGAAAACAAACCAACCACCACCTGCCCACCCCGGGTCCTGGTCCTTTTTAATTATCGAGTACCAGTAATTTTAATTTTACAAAAGAAAAGAAAACCTAATCCGGCAAAACCTGAAGGCCTATGAAATATGAGATATATGCAAATATACTCCCAGAATAGTAGACTTTGTACTGAAATAATCCGAACAATAATTATATAGTCGTGGACAGAAAAAAACATGTGCCTCAGGTGGCATTGTGCGCTAGAGCACCTGTCACATTTGTCCTCGACATCTGGGTAAATTTGAGACAATCTATATTTAGAAAAATGCACCCTATAAATGACCTTAAACTGGATGAGTGCGAGACGAGCACATGAGACATTACCAAAGCCATTTACAACACTATCCCACCACCCGTCCCCAAGCTGAAGTCCCAGTTCGCCCTCCCAATCAGCCTTTGTTTTGGAGATAGATTGGTCACAGAAATCCAGAATATGTTTATAGATCATAACACCTTTTCCTTGTGATTTATACATAAGCAACCCTTCCCATTGTTGGAGAGGTGGCACTGAGGGAAAGCCAGGAAAACTTTTTTGAACAAAATGCCTAACTTGAAAATATCTAAAGAGGTGGCTGGCAGGAAGCTCATACAATGATGACAAATTAGCAAAACTGTTAAAAAATCCCTCTGTGTAAAAGTCAAGAAAACAGTGTATACTTTTGCTATACCACACTGAGAAAAAAGAATCCAGACATGAAGGGGGGAAAAAGATGATTGCTACATAACGGACCTAAAGGAGAAGGAGTTACAAACTTGAAACATTTCCTAAATTGATACCAGATTTTTAGAGTATTAAACACAACAGAATTTTTAACATATAAAGAAGTTTTAATTGGAAGAGAAGAGAGTATATAAGAGCAGGATGAGGAAGAACATGACTGGGCTTCTAACTTACACCATGCTAAATGAGGTGACTCCACCCAGCACCGTATCTTATGAATGTGTGCTGCCCAGTAATAAAACTGAAAATTCGGTAGTGCTAGACCACCGCTAGACTTACATCTCTGGAGTAATGACTTACGCACCCTGGGACATCCCCCAGACCAAATAAAGCATTAATCGTTTTATCTAATGAGTCAAAGAAATGTTTAGGTAAGAACAACGGGATTGTTAGAAATAAAAAAAGAAATTTAGGCAGAACATTCATTTTGATAGCATTAATCTTCCCAATCAGAGACAAAGGCAGACTATTCCATCTATGCAGGTCAGACTTCATTTTAATAACGAGTGGAGTAAAATGCGCAGAAAAAAGACCTGAAAATGTACGTGTCACATTAATACCAAGGTAACTAAATCCAGTGGGACTGATTTTGAAGGGTGCTTTCCAGATGCTTAAGTTGCAAAGCAGTTGTGTTAATTGGATAACATTCACTCTTCTGAAAATTTAATTTATATCCAAAAAAGGAGCTGAATGTATCAAGAGTGGACAAGATACCAGGTAGACCAGATACAGGGTCAGATACATAGAGCAACAAATCATCTGCTGATGATATACAACGATAGACTGTGTTCGATGCCATTCCTAGTGACGCCTTTAAATGAAGTAGAGGATCGTAATGAAATGGCCAATGGCTCAATGGCCAAGGCAAATAAAGATGGAGAGAGAGAGGGCAGCCCTGACGTGTCCCACGTTTTAATGGGAAATACTCTGAGCGCACATTGTTTGTTTGAATACTGGCTTGAGGTGATGTATAAAGCAATTTCACCCAACTAATAAATTTATTACCAAAACCAAATTTTTTTAATACAGCAAATAAATACTCCCACTCTACCCTATCAAATGCTTTTTCGGCATCCATTGAAATCACAATCTCAGGTACCATTTTGGAATGTACTGTATGAATAATATTTAAAAGAGTATTATTAGTATTATTAGTATTAATAGTATTATTAGTATTATTATTAAAAAATAAATGACGTCCCTTAATAAAACCGTTTTGCTCCTCAGAAATAATGCTGGGCAACACTCTCTCTAGACACAGAGCTATAGTTTTTAAGGTTGTCTAAAAACTGATTCATAATAGCAGTGTCGGCCGGAAATTCAGATTTATACAAAGAGGTATAAAATGATTTGAACGTGGCATTAATTTCTACTGGGTCTGTAACAATTACATTAACATTATTATTAATTTTAGGTATCAAACTTGAGGCAGATTGACGTTTCAATTGGTGAGCCAATAGTCGATTCGCTTTGTCCCCATGTTCATAGTACTGTAAGTGCCGCGTGTCTGCAGTAACAATCGCTCTACTTCCCTAGTGGAGATAAGACCAAATTCTGTCTTAAGGTTAAGACGTTTCTTAAACAGTTCTGGGGAGGGATTGAATGCACACTCTTGGTCAAGGATACCAACCAATAGCAGAAGTGAGTTCTGTAAGCTTGGCCTTTTGTTTTTTGACAGGAGTATGAAATAATCTGCCCCTAAGGAAAGCCTTAAGTGACTCCCAAAGTAAAGGTGATGATGTAAGTTCGTTCTGATTAAAAAGGAGAAACTCATCAATAGAATTAGCTAGAAATTCACAAAATTTGTTATCTGCCAACAATAGAGAATTAAATCTCCAAAGGGGGGGCGTAGATCTCTCTGTGGACAGCTGAATATCCAGAAGTAGTGGTGCATGATCTGATATTAAAATACTTGAATAATCAACGGCAGCAACAGACGAGTTCAAGCTGTTATCTATGAAGAAATAATCTATTCTTGAGTATGATTGGTGAACCTGAGAGAAAAAGGAGAATTTTTTAATTAAAGGATTACAAACTCTCCAAGGGTCAACCAACCCATTCTGATTCATAAAGCCAGAAAAAGATTTTGACATAGCTGACTGAGATATTGGTCGTGAACTAGATCTATCTAGCACTGGGTCAAGTACACAATTCAAATCCTCCAAAAATCAACAAATGAGAATTTAAATGAGGTACAGTATGTTACTAAGTAATCTGTTGGCGAATTCAACATCATCAAAATTGGGTGCATAGACATTTACCCGCAGCACCTTTGTTTGCATTAACATGCCTACAACCATAAGTATCTGCCATTTCTATCAGCAATAACATCGGTAGGTAGAAACTGAACATTTTTACTGATCAAGATAGAACCTCCTCTTGATTTAGAGTTGAAGTTAGAATGAAAGACATGCCCTATCCAAGAAGCCTGCAGCCTACAATGATCTTTAGATTTGAAATGAGTTTCTTGCAAAAACACTATGTCGGAATTAAGCCGTTTCAAATGGCTAAAAACTTTACCACGTTTAGATGGGCTACTCATGCCACGTATATTTCAGTTAATAAAACGAACAGATGGGCCTACACCAGGATTACCAGAATTCGACTTAACAGTACTCATTTAAGTGCACATGAATAGTACCAAATGGCCAGGACCCCCCAACACACATCCCCCCACATACATACGCACACACACACACACACACACACAAACACACACACAAACACACACAGACCCATGAACATATACACACTCCGAAGAGAAAAAAAGAAGAAAAGAGAAAAAAGTCCCCAAAAGGGAGACAACTATACAAAAACTAGAGAGAAAACACATTGATGCCATGGGATTGTGACATCAACTCGGAGAATAGCCCGAGACTAAGCTGCAGTAAAGCGATAGATACCTCCCACAGAGTCTTAATACTGAACAGTAGGCAATTCTATTAATGTAAACCCCATTATATAAACAGGAAGTAAACACACACTGATATAACTGTATTACTGCAGAATAAAACACTACCCAATGTTCATCGTTTTTACAGTATATTCTTGGCCTCTTCTGCAGAGACAGTCCTTTTCCACACCTTTATATGTAATCCGGCAGACGAGCAGGGAAGAAAAGACCATAACGAACCCCTTCCTGGCCGTGCAGTTGCATCCTGACCTCATTAAATGCGACTCGATACCGGGCCACCTTGGCCGTGTGGTCGGGGAAAACAGACATCTTTATTTCTCCCACAGCATCTTGTCGTCTCTCTCTGGCATGCCGTAGAACATTCTCACAGTCGCTATAATAGTGAAACCTGGCAATAACACTGCGCGGTCGCTCACCGTGTTTGGGCTTCGGCTGAGAGGTTCTATGTGCTCGGTCTAACAAGCGGTGTTTCTTCCAGTCTAAAAGCTTCCTTGAGCAATGCAGAAACAACCGTAGTGTTAATGACGGAATCCTCAGGAATCCCGACAATCCTAATGTTATTCCGTCGCGACCGACATTCGAGGTCCTCACACGTATGCTCTATTCGGACGGGATTAGTTTCACGTGGGGACTTTGGGGTAAAGTAATTATTACCAGAGCTTGTCAGTGATTTTAGTCCCGTCCGAATGTGCCATCTCGGTAATCATTACGGACAATGTCAGTAAAGATTTCGGCGACTTTTAACGTCTGTAAAAAGGTCCGGAAAAATTACCTCAGGTAATACTAATCTTGTCCGAATAGACCCGCTGTAAATATGTACGGTAAAATTCGTCATTTCCTGTTTAAAAGTAGTTTTTGGCGTGTTTTGCAAGCATGGAGGCGCTTGAAGAAGCATTCGGTTGCGTTGTAGGTGGTGGGCCAACTCTGTGGCAAACCTCCAGTGTTTTCCGCATACCATTTAAAGCAAAAAGAAGATTGAAAGCACTCATTAGAGGCACAAAACTTCTTTTAGCTCTAGGTAAGCGTCTATTACCACCACAATCCAATCAGAATCGTTAGACTGGATTTAACTGTTTTATATAACGTAAAAATATAAATAAATATATATATAATATACATTGTACAATGGTCATGTTATTGTAGGCTAATGATCCAGATGATAATATTTTATATTCTCATCGTTTATGTTCTTAATAGTTCTTAATATTACTCTTCAGCTGATGCTTTATGCCATGCTCCACCCAAGACAATCTTCAGAAACTGCCATTTCTGGGATATAGATGTACAACATTTCGATGATGATGGCTGGTACCTCAATTTCAGGATGCCAAAAACAGCATTTCATCAACTTTGCAATGACCTTACACCTCTCATTCACCCACAAATAACTGCAATGAAAAGTCCTATACCCCTGGAAAAGAGAGTGGCCATCACTCTCTATAAATTGGCGAGCAACATGGAGTTCCATGATGTCGCCAATTTATTTGGAATTGGCATTAGCACAGCATGTGACATATTTTGGGAAATGTGCAAGGCACTTTGCCAAATTAAGAAGAAATATGTCACAAGGCCAAAAAATGAAGAAGAAATGCAAGCTATCATTAATGGCTTTGAAAGAAAGAGTGGATTCCCGATGTGTAGGGGTGCTCTAGATGGCACACACATAACCATCATTGCACCGTCAGCTTACCACACGGACTACCACAACCGTAAAGGTTGGTACAGTGTACTGCTTCAAGGCCTTGCAGACAGCAATTACAAGTTCCTTGACTTTGATGTTGGCTGGCCGGGGAAATGCCACGATGCTTTCGTGTTTGAATGTTCTTACCTCTCACAAAATCTTGAGAATGGATCATTCTTTCCAAAATATAACAAGAAAGATTAACGGGGTTGATATACCTGTAGTAATTGTGGCCGACTCTGCATACAGTCTTAACAAGAATGTTACGAAGCCTTTCCCTGAAGGCACAGCAACTGCTTCACAGCGCAGCTTCAACGAGCAACTGAGTCGGGCACGAATCCATGTGGAGCACGCATTTGGACGCCTTAAGGGCAGATGGCGGATTCTGATGAAAAGGAATGACTCGAGGACAAGCAACATAAAATACATCGTCACAGCAGGGTACGGGCTATAATTGAATGGTGTGGTGGAAGGAAAGGCTGTTGGCCTAAGGCACTGAAATAACTGCATAATCAATTCTCTGTTCTCTCTCGAACGCCTCTCCTCAGCCTCCATCCTTCTCATTTCAAAATCGAGGCGACACCTCTCAAAATCCATCCGGTTCCTCTCAGTTTCCTTCTCCCATTCCAGTCGGTCCCTCTCGTACCGCATGTAGTCCCCACCTTTTCCACAGCTTCCATGACTTGTGTTTTCTTCCCTTTACGTTTACGTCCCCCTGTCAAAAAACAATAAGATTGGTTGACAGGGATACACATGATTCACTTGGGTAAAGTTGGTTTTATATTCGCACATTCGGACATCCGTATTCAATAGCCTTGTTAATCACACCACATTGGACATTCAGTGGACATTCACAAGTAAATATGCCATTAAAACAATACTTGCCTATTTTGATCGACTGTGAAAAATGTTGCAAGTTGACAATCGTTGGTTGTCAATATCATGTCGCTGCTTAAAATTCGCAAAAATGTATTTATTGCACATTTATTGGAAAGTCTGAATTTATCAGAAGTCCAAATATGCGAATATAAAACCAACTTTACCCAAGTACATGATTCTTTGAGAAGAGTGATATATTGAAAGAATTACATTTTAAAATATACACAGAATTAGTTTAAATGAAGTGCTACCGTTGCGTGGTGTTGGATCTGGCCCCGGTGAAGGTTGTGGACATCTTGTTGGAATTGTGCTGGGTCCTGCAACATCCTCTTGATTGTCAGGTAAAGATTCTGTTGTGCTCGATGTAGAATCTTGCTCGAGATAGTCGGAAGGAGTGCTGAATCCCCCATTTCTCCCACTGTACATCTGTGTGCGGCCAACTCTGCGTCTGAAGCGGCCTTATCGTTCGCCAGTTGTGCTTTTACCGACTGTAGGTCAGCTCTAATTGTGGACAAATCATCACCCAGTGCCGCTCGAAGTTCGGTTTTAAAAATCTCAGCAATGTCTTGCTTTAACGAGATTAGCAGTTCTCGCTTTAGGGACTCCGCATCAATTACCTGGGCGACTTCCCTGGGAGATTTGGAGCTGCGGGGTGAAGACGGAGCCCCAGGGTCCAGGGTCGCTACCTGTGTGGCAGGCCTCAGTTGTTGAGCCATGGTGGCACGGGTTTTAGATGATTTTCCAGCCATGATAATACGTCCGAGTGTTGAAAAAAACTTTAACAAAGTATCCTAGGGGTAAATATATCAAAAAGGCAATCTAAATTGCGATATAAAATAACAATTACCATAAACTCTGCAGGAGCCCCAAATCGCACGTCTTACTCCATTGGCTGCTCAACAGCGCCCCCCAGCATGTGTTTTGAGTGAATCCCTGCATGCATGTACAAAAGTGAAAAGCTTGAAGCTTGAAAAGGGTTGGTTCACCTTGTTTTGATGAAACATGATAGGACACAGTGTGTTTATGTCAAAAATCTCGGAAAAAAGCTTTTTTACATTATTTTATGCTAAATAATATAAAATATAATAGTTCATATTAAAGGCCAATATGTTGATAAAAATATGATTTAAACTCGAAAATCTGATGATTTGAGTGTGGTATAATCATTTTCATGCAATCTTGGGTATCAGCATGTGTTTTGAGTGAATCCCTGCATGCATGTACAAAAGTGCGTTTCAGGAGCTGAAAACGCGTTTCCTGCAGTTTCAGCGCTCTAGCGCCTTCCTTTAGTGGTTTTTCGTGCAACCTTATATAAGCACACATCTGACAAGCTTGAAAAGGGCTGTTTCACCTTGTTTAGATGAAACATGATAGGACACAGTGTGTTTATGTCAAAAACCTCGGAAAAAAGCTTTTTTACATTATTTTATGCTAAATAATATAAAATATAATAGTTCATATTAAAGGCCAATATGTTGATAAAAATATGATTTAAACTCGAAAATCTGATGATTTGTGTGTGGTATGATCATTTTCATGATACATTGCATTGAAAAGGGCTGTTTCACCTTGTTTCCATGAAACATGAGAGGTGAAGTAATTACAGTATACTGACATACATGTCCTCTAGTGACACTTGTTTTTGGATTGCGTAGGAAACCCTTCCACAATGCCACTATAAAGGATTTGTCCTAGTTTGCACAGGTTAGTATTGAAAACACAAGATCAACAATTAGAGTTGCTCTTACCTTGAACGCAGGTCCCTCGGTCTTCTAACAAAAGTTCTTCTACCTATTCTATTGATTGAATCTTTAGATGAAGGAGGCAGACTTAGACCTTTTTGTCTTTTCAGGATCCTCACAATGGGAGGCCTTGTTTATATTAAAAGTAGTGTAATACAAATAGGTGTGTGTAATATATGTAAGGTAAAAGAAAAGAAAATTACAAACAAAATCTCCTTCAAATAGTCAAACAATTCTAGCGTAAGTAGAAATAAGTAAAATGCAAAGATAAAACAAACCAAGAAACACTCTCCAAGTGTAAGCCTGCGTTTGGTCTCCTGATGCACCCTCTATAAGCAATAACAAAGTATAACACAGTGAACTTGCCTCAAGGTGAATGCACCCTGATAACTGGTTCTAAAACCCTATTTATACCATTTTATTAGTCTGATCTCATAACGGTCATTCTGCTTCTGTCAGCATCCTGTCAGGTTCTCTCATGATCTCATACTTTTGCAAAACATCCTGAGAAGTCTCCTCAGCTGCATGGCTGACTGTGTGTTCTTATTCTGCTGATACAAAGCTGCTGACACAAAAACTTGTGATTTCCTTTTAAGCTTTCACTGTTACTCTCTGTCTTAATATCTAAACATACTAATGAAAATTATATAATTTCTTAATCACACAATGGTTACATAAATTCATATAAAGGTAAATGATACTTGTCATTCATTTTATACAACCTGGGTTGAATCAGGTTCCTTCTAGATCTTTTTCTTTACGGTTTTAATCAGATATATTCAATTTCTTTATGTCATATAACAATTTCCCCATTTATTTTAGTTTATTTTCCACAGCTTCCTTTTTCCTTGCTCTCTGTCTTTGTTGCCTTTTATTTCGTTTCTCTCTTTTTGCTGCATTAATTTTACTTTGTTTCTTTATAGTATTGGATGAGATTGTCACATAAGGATAACCATGTGCACGTTGTATGGATGGCAGTTACATGTGATATGGCAGTTACTCCACTCCTAACATTTCTATTCACACCCCCTCTTGGAGTCACTGGCATAGCACAAAGAAACTCCATACCTCGATCATACTGCTTCCTTAAATTGACTGCCTCAGCTTCAAATTTAGCAGGTACGATCTTAACTGTCTGTCCTAAATCAACTGACCTTTGTGATGCAAGCATGTAGACTATAAACCCAGCAAAGAATTGTTCTACCATGAACTAACAAAAGCGCTATCTCATCTAGTGATGGGTCCAAATCTTTATGTATTCGTACTTTCTGATTATCAAAGGAAATTTGAGCATGATAAATTGGATCTCGAGGATTATATCTCCATTCTGGTGTTTCAGTTACCCACATCCTGGTGACCAGCTAAATGCCCATTCCCCTCCACAATGGCCCGGATTATGTCCCATGGTTCCCTCCGTAGTGACATCTCGCCTTTGAGCTCCACCACTACATAGTCTCCCATTTCTGGGTCCACATCTCCGCACCACTATTAAAGGAAACAGCATTCATGAAGAAAACCGGACACCAATTGCATTGAACCTTATGCACCAGAATTGTTTCTCTTTTAGCAGTAATTACTCCCCATGGTTTAACCAAATCAATAGGTCTAACTGATTGATCTATTTCATAATATGATTTAATCCATTTAAAGAAGAGCACAGTATCTTGTGGCGAGCTGTTTACCCATGACTGTACCTGTTCTAGGTCCAAGCATTTCCAAAGCATACCTTTATCCCAACAATGAATCCACTACTATGAATTAACCATATGATTAAAGTTAACGCTATGGAAATACTTTCAATTTGTTGACAATATATTATTCCAAGGAAACCTATAATAACTTTGAAACCAGGATATTTATCACATATTAAATAAGTACAAGCCATAGACCAAAGACCGAGATTTATGCTCACCGTTGTCCATGGTTTAGAGCCCTCTCCTGGATTAGTGCCATTACTGCCGGAAGCAGTAGCATTGTCGCTAAAATTTGATGCCATCTTAAAATCAGTCGGTTTTCGAGATCAGAAATTTAGATCCTGGTTTCACATAAATCTGCTCCTTAAATCTTTGTTAGATTTAGTCCCGCACGAGGGGTGTGTGACGCACGAGGGATGTGTGTCAGTGTGGGTTCTTTATACCCCCGATGTCAGTAGTCTTCTTCGTTCTTCCGCTCCGCTCCGATGTCTTCGTGATTTTCGTGAGCTGAAAATTCGCAGACACCTTGCACATTGTATCCAACATTGCATACATTTCATTGCTATTATTAAGATTATTATAGTTCCTACAATTGCAACGATTATCCACCACCACTTCATGATTACTCCCCAAATTGTCTCTATTAAGTCCCAAAGTTTTTCTCCCCAGCCATATAAAATTTTTCCAGTGTCTTTTGCTGTTTTTTTGACAACTCTCCATCCTCTGGTAAGCGTCCTTATAAAGACGGGCAGATCCATATCAGATGTCCAAACATGTTCCCTTTTCATTTGAGACACTTGTTTATGCATTATAGCAACCCAAGTCCAATTTAGGCCTGCCATTACAGGTTCCATATAAGTAGTGTAAAAATTGTATAAGTTTCTGCTAGTGCGGACAAAGACAGTTTTATCAACCAAACCACTAGCACAGTATTTTAGCATTTGATTCATGAGCATCATAATTAGTACTCCTGAGGTGCGATTATACCCATATCCAGAGCAACTTACTCCTTCTTTATTAAAAAGAGATTCTCTATATGGTTGCCAGGCCCATTCAGTAAACAGCTTTGGTGGACAACCCTGTAAACTGTGACCCATGTTATATTCTTTTGGGACTCATTTGTTTGCTATATTCTTAACTGTTAGAACATCTATAAGATTTTCATATTCTACTGCATTTTGCTCTGTATGATTTAGGCACTGGGTTCTTACTCGAATTTGCCCATCATCCTTTTTAGTCCACAGCGATATTCTGTTCTTTCCTATTAACCCAGGACATGTTCCATTCTTTGTCCTGTTTAAAGGAATTCCGTTCCATTTTAATTTGACTTTTTCTATTTCAGTATCATCTATTTTGAATGGCATATAACTAGTCCAGTTGGTACCTGTAAAATAAGCACCAATTGGATAGACAATGTTTCTATCATTAATTCTCTGCTGTTTAGTTTTTTCTGTTGTCCATAAGGTGGTAGTATTAATCCTCGGCCATACGAAGATGTGTAAAGACAGATACATTCTCATGCCCTGGTCTGTTACATTGTTTATAAGGTAATCCAAAATTCCAAACTCTTTTGCTATCTCCATAGGCAGCCCATGTTCTGTTGGACTACGGGTCCATACAACATTCTGGGTGAGCCAATGAGGTCCGGTCAGAGGGGTTTCTTCCATTGATTCTGATAAAATCCTATAATATCAGCGTCAGAATTATTTGGTCTGATTATGCATTCCGTAAATCATATCTTTACTTTCATCTCTTCGTGCCATCCTGTAGCATTTGGACCTAAACAGTTATGTTTCTCCCTCCATATGTTCATTATATTAAGAGAATGGTTTGTTAGTTTCTCTTTAAAGAGGGTTAGATCATGAAATTCTGTTGCATTAACATAACAACCAAACATTGTGTTATTTTTATTGTTTTTACAGTGGCCTTCTTTTCTTCATTCTATAACACAGATTAAGAATTTTTCTTATCCTTCTGTTTTCCTATTTTACTTAACCACCCTTTTACTTTCTCACTCTCTTTAGAGTCTCTGTCAACCCATTTTCTTTTACTGCTCCCTGTTTTAAAAACACTCTTCTATTCTTGCTATTTCAGCACTTACTCCTTCTAAGGTTCTATATAATCCCAAGACCCAAGGGCCTATTGACCTTTTTACCATTATCAGAACCCTTCCTGAGCTCTCCTTCTCCTCCTTAGAAGGTTGATGTCTCATATCTCTTCGGCTGCTGGGAATAATGTTAAAACAAATACTTTTCAGCAGTATCATTGTTTCCATTCCCATTGAATTGAGCCTAGATTTTTCCTGGTTTTACACAGAGTTTAGGACCAAAATTAATAGTCTCTACTTGTCTCCAAGGGATTTTTTCTCCCATGCTATCTTGGGATTCTCCTTCTCTTATCAGCTGCCCTATCAGGTCAGTTAATAGGAGTTTTTCCCATTTTCCAGGCCCAGTTGGGCACCAGACTATTCCAGTCATTTCTCCTTTCTCCCTTCGGCTCCTATAGCCCTCTGGTAGGATTGTGGTGCCAACTGCCTGTCTCATCCAATGACTGTAGTTTATCATTGATGTTAACATATCTATCTTATTGCTTATAGTCCTTCTTTCAGACTGTCCTGTTGCCAGTAATGAAAGTTTGTGGAGCCTCTGCTCCATTCTTTCCTGGTCTTTATATGGAATGAGGGGATTATAACCCTTAAGGTTTTTCCCTTCCATTTCTTGCCACTCTCGGCTTAATAACTCATCGGCTGTCATAGCCAGGAATCCTTTGATGTCTGTATGGGTGATCAGCCCTAGACATCCTTCAGTCTTTCTAACTGTAAAAATTGGCCTTGTAATGAGTCTGTCTGTGTTTTGCCCTGTTTCTGTCTGCTGTCTTGCCCTGCTGTTAATTGTTTGCTCCGCCCACTCGTTTGTTGCCATGGGCACTCATTGAACTCATTCATTCCCTTTCGTTTGTTGTCATAGTTACTCCTTGTCTCTGCTTTGTTATTGGTTCCTGTCTTATATATATATGTACACTGTTTGTTCACTTCCCTGTTGCTAGTTGTTGTTTATGTTCCTGTTTCCTGTTAGCTCTGTGTGCTGCCTAGTTTTGCCTGTCTGTCTGTTATCTGTTTCTTGGCTTGGATTATTAAATGTTTAAACTGCATTTGGATCCTCACTCACCTTTGCCTCATTGCAACAGGCCTAAAGCTTCTCTGCTTTAGCCATCCATTATCATTTAACTTCACACAAGTTTCACATGTTTCTACTCTCCTTCCATCCCATGAGCGTCCACATTCTTGGCTCTTCGAGCTATAATAATCTTTGCATTTATTACACTTCAAACAAACACAAGGAATAACTTCTTCCATCTCTGTAGTGTTGTACTGCCCCTTTAAGAAATAACGTTCCCGGCATTGATTGCTGTTGTGTTTTATGAACAGAGAGCATGTAGTGTTGCTGAGAAAAGTATGCAGTAAACCTCTTTGAAAAGTACACGTCTCAGGTGCTGTCTCGGTCATTACAATGGCGACGAGTGAGTAAAGGGCAAAATAACGCGAAAAAACAACCGAAACCACAAAGAGAGGACAAATTAAAAAAAAAAAAAGATGCAGGGAAAGCCTGAGACGCGGCACGAAAAAAATAAAGTTACCATCGTTTATCTTGTGAGTAAAACCACACAGAAACGATCAAGAAAGAAAAAACTAAACCAAAACGCAGAAAAGTATAAAGTGGATTTCACACACACGTGTGTAAATTTCATACAGCTTCACACGCTTTGCCAACGCTTGAATAAACGCTAAAAGCTAAAGCTAAAAACGTGCTCAACAACAAAGCTACCATCATCCGATAAAACATGGATGCTACTGCTGTACTGCCACATTTTCCAAGATTTGACATTGACTAAGTTCAAGGATCACTTGCAGTGAAATGGAAGAAATGGTTATCAAGATTTGGAACATTTCTAACAGCTGCTGGTGTAACGAACAAGACCAGGCAAAGGGCGATGTTACTGCACTATTCAGGAGAACAAGTACAGGACATTTTCGACACAATTCCAGAAAATGGCGACGGTGATGATTATGATAAAGCAACACAAGTTCTGACTGAATATTTCAGCCCAAGCCGTAATACAGAGTATGAAGTATATGTGTTCAGACAGGCTAAACAAAAACCAGGAGAGACAATTGATGCGTTTCACACAAGATTAAGACAGCTTGCAACGACTTGTGAATTTACAAATACAGACAGAGAAATAAAATCTCAGATCATACTCACATGCAAATCATCTCGATTGCGAAGAAGAGCATTGAGGGATAGTAATCTCACATTAAAACAATTGCTAGACTTTGCCAGAGCATTTGAAACTTCAGAGCAGCAGGCAGCTGGAATTGAAAATGACACACAGGCTAATACCTTCGAAAGTGTTGCAGCAATACCAAAAACAAACCTCAATAAGAGAGCATCTACAAACCACCAACAGAAAATAACACAGAGAACACCACATATGACATGCAGGGACTGTGGTGGCCCTTTCCCGCATCCTGGAGGACAGTTAACATGCCCAGCTAAAGGAGCATCATGCAAATTATGTGGTAAACCAAATCACTTTGCTCGTTGTTGTCTCAGCAGACCACAGATGGAGCGGGACAACAAAAGATACACAAAGCCACGACAAAGACAAGACATCTCGCAAAAGGTGAGAGCAGTAAAGCTAAGTGAAAACAGCCCACCAACAAAAACACTGGAGCCGGATACAACTTCAAGCACAGATGATGAATATGTCTATGTCACACAAGAACCTGCAAATGTCAAACAACCAATGACAAAAGTCTGGATAGCCCAACAACCTCTAGATATAATTATAGACACAGGTGCTACAGTCAACCTGTTAGACAAAAACGCACTTGACCAAATCAAAATGTCAACAAAACTACAACCAACCAACAAGAAAATACTGCCATATGGTGAACAACAACCACTTCCATTACTAGGAAAGCTAACTACAAACATCTCAGCACATGGTAAAACCACTGAGGCAACATTCTATGTAGTTGAAGGAGATCATGGATCTCTGCTCAGTCACAAAATGGCTACTGAACTTGGACTCATTCACATTGTCCTTTCTACAGACATAATTCAACCTACACCTTCTGTCGCTGACCAGCTCTTGTCAAAGTACCCAAACATCACAAATGGCATAGGAAAGCTGAAAAATGTTCAAGTTAAGCTACACATTAATGAGACAGTCAAACCTGTTGCTCAACCACATTGTAGAATTCCTTTCCATGTTCGAAAGAAAGTTGAGAAGGAATTACAACTTCTGGAAGATGAGGGAATCATAGAAAAGGTAGAGGGTCCAACACCTTGGGTATCACCTATTGTTGCGATGCCAAAACCAAAAAACCCTGAGAAAATACGAATTTGTGTTGACATGAGATTACCAAATCAAGCTGTATTGAGAGAGAGATACATTTCACCAACCGTTGATGACATTATTCATGACCTAAATGGTGCGGTAATGTTCTCCAAACTGGATCTCAATTCAGGATATCACCAACTTGAATAAGCACCTGAATCCAGATACATCACAACATTTTCCATACATGTTGCATTACGAAGATACACAAGACTCATTTTTGGTATCTCATCAGCTGCTGAAGTCTTCCAAAACACCATCCAACAGGTCCTACAAGGCATCCCTGGAGTTCAAAATTTCAGTGACGACATTCTGGTATATGGTACCACAGCTGACGCACACAACAGATCCCTCGAAGCAGTCTTCCAACAGCTACATGAAAACAATCTGACAATCAACAAAGGCAAATGTGACTTTCACAAAACGTCCCTTGAGTTTTTCGGATATCTCTTTTCCAACAAAGGTACCTGACCCCAAAAAAATTGAGGCAATCACAGACATGCCACCCCCACAAAACCAAAGTGAGATGAGAAGTTTACTAGGTATGGCCAACTACAGTGCGAGATTCATTCCTAACTATTCATCAACAACTCAACCTCTGAGAGAGCTCACAAAGAAAGACTCAAAGTGGATATGGGGAAAAGAACAAAGAGATGCACTGAAAAACTCAAACACAACCTGGTGAATGCTCCTGTAATGAGTTACTTCCATCCTGACAGAGAAACCAACGTAATTGTCGATGCTAGTCCCGTTGGTCTAGGAGGCATACTAGCTCAGAGAGATAGAACCACAGATCACACCTACGTTGTCGCTTATGCTAGTAGAGCATTAACCCCAGTTGAACAAAGATACTCACAGACAGAGAGAGAAGCCCTTGCCATCGTCTGGAACTGTGAACACTTCCATCTATATCTCTACGGTGCAGAATTCAACATGATCACAGATCACAAACCTCTTGAGTTGATCTTCAACAACCCTAAGTCAAAACCCCCAGCAAGAATTGAGAGATGGGCACTAAGATTACAACCCTACAAATACAAGGTTGTTTACAAAGCAGGAAAAACAAATCCGGCAGACTATATGTCCCCCCATCCACAAAAACTTCACAAATCTACAATCACCGATGACGTTGACACTGAGATACATATCAAATTCATAGCTGACAATGCAGTCCCAAAATCCATGACATTAGAAGAAGTGAAAGCCGAAACAGCCAAAGACAACCTTCTTCAATGTGTTATCAACACTATGCACAACGGCCAATGGCACACATTGAATGATAATTTCACTTCAGAACGTGATCAGGCAGACCTGAGATCATTCCACAATGTAAAAGAGGAACTTACTGTTCTGGATGACAGAAGCATTCTTCTAAGAGGAAATCGTATTGTAATGCCAAAAACCTTACAGCAAAGAGCACTTGAACTTGCCCACGAAGGTCATCAAGGCCTAGTGAAAACTAAACAACTACTCAGGGAAAAAGTTTGGTTTCCGGGAATCGACAAGCAGGCAGAACATTTACTTTCTAACTGTATACCATGCCAAGCATCCTCAACGCAGATCAAACACTCACCACTTCAGATGTCTGAACTACCTGAAGGTCCATGGCAAAATGTTTCTGTGGATTTTTGCGGTCCATTCCCATCAGGTGACTATCTTTTAGTTATCTTGGACGAATACTCCAGATTTCCTTTTGTAGAGAAAACACCATCAACATCAGCAAACAAAGTCATTCCATTGCTAGACAAAGTCTTCTCCATCGCAGGAATTCCTAACATAATGAAATCTGATAATGGCCCTCCTTTCTTCAGCCAAGAACTAGCTAACTTCACTACACACCTAGGTATACACCATCGCAAGATCACTCCGTACTGGCCTCAAGCCAATGGTGAAGTTGAGAGATTCATGAGAACGGTAAAAAAAAGCCACGTCGACAGCTTTTGCTGAAGGAAAGCCTTGGAAACAGGAATTGTACAAATTTCTGAGGAACTACAGAGCAACCCCCCATCAGACCACTGGAATATCCCCGGCCGAATTGTTGTTCGGAAGACCTATGCACATCAAATTACCGACAGTACACAGCCCAGTGCACGATGATGCACTTAGGCAAGCTGATTGCCACAAAAAGGAGATGAAGAAGCAATACTCGGACAAGAGAAAAAGAGTTTCAACATCTGAACTCACAACAGGAGATTCTGTACTCATTCGTGAAAAGACAAAAGGGAAACTCAAAACGCCATATAATCCAAAACCATACAAAGTGATAAAAACAAAAGGCACAATGATTACAGCACAAAGAGGACAACACATCATTACAAGAAACACCTCACACTTTAAACCCCTGAAACAAAGAGTACATGTACCACTCTGTGATCTCTCTGATGATGAAATGGATGAATTCGAATATGGAGACAGACCTCAAGAACAAAGAAAACCTCCAAATGTTCCTGAAAATCCTGAGCAACGAGAACGACGTTATCCTAGAAGAGAGAATAGGAAAAGACCTCGAAAGCTAATGGATTACACTTGAACTAAGGTTAAAGCACTATGAGGAACATCTATAACATTAAAAAGAAAGTTAATATGTTCTAAGTTTTCTAGTCACAATAAGTTAGTGTTTACAATGCTGAATGTACTATAATTCTATTGAGGATTTAAGTTAACATAATTTCGAGAAAATGCATTCCCAGTTCTCTCAAGTCTTATCAATAATTAACATGTCTAGGACAATGTGCTATTGTTGTCATGTTTAGATATTTTTCTTCTAAAACAAAGGGAGGGATGTAGTGTTGTACTGCCCCTTTAAGAAATAACGTTCCCGGCATTGATTGCTGTTGTGTTTTATGAACGGAGAGCATGTAGTGTTGCTGAGAAAAGTATGCAGTAAACCTCTTTGAAAAGTACACGTCTCAGGTGCTGTCTCGGTCATTACAATCTCTATCAGTATCACTTTAGGATATTTGATCCTACATGTTCCACAACAAGTTACACAGGATATGGCACAGCTTCCTATGTCATATGTCATTTCATATGCACTGCTTTCTTATTTCTCCCAATCACCTTAGTTGTGTGACTTTTGCAGAACACACAATTCTCTATGAGATATGGGCTTTTATTTTCATTGATCCTTTCAGGTGTCTCCATCCTACTCCCCCTCTTTCTACACTCTTCTGCCTTTAGCAAGACTGATACTTCCGAGTTATGTGGTCTAATTAGTAGATATACTTGTAAATGTCTGATAAATTGCATTAATATTCTCCTACACAGTATTATATTTATGTGTTAATAAGACATTGTAGTTCTACAGTGCCACCTAGTGATCTGTTCTGCTTTTATTTTGAAAAGCGCCGTTTTCTTCTTCTTATGTTTTTGTGGTGCTAAACTTCCGGTTATACTCGCTTCACAACGTGGTGCTCACGCATCGTCGGAAGAATGGTAAAAAACTTAAACACATTAGTTGTTTATCATGTTCATCCATTTGAATCCTGTAAGGAAAGAGTTTACATTGTGATTTACTTTATTATTTTTGTATTGTTCGTACCTGTTATTTCTAAGAGCCTTGAACTGTGAGGGTGTGTGTCGAGCTAGAGAGAATGTTAGCTGATGGCAGAAACTCTTTAATTAGCGCCCTTGGAGAGCGGAATGAGGTATGAGACTCAAAAATGTGTATTATTATCAGAAGAGATTTTGTTTAGGGAACAGAGAATGTCATGAACTTCATTTGTTTATGAGTTAATTGCACGTGTCCTCATGATAAAAGCAATACAGTAATCCCTCGACACTTCGCGGTTCAAGTTTCGCGGTTCAAGTTTCGCGGCCTCAGTGCATCGGTGATTTTTTTAAAGATTATTCATCGAAAAATAAAAATAACAACGGTTTCCCAGGATGCCAGACAAAGAGAGAAACTCTCTCAGAGGCTTTGTACATACCCATGGGCACTCGGACAAGGCACGTGATTCGCTCCCGGCGCGAGATCTGTTTTCGTTAAGCACTTACAATGCCTCCTAAGCGTCATGCACTTGCAAAAGATGCCACTAGTGAGCCCAAGAGGAAGAGGAAGATCATGACCATAATTGAAAAGGTCCAACTTTTAGATATGTTAAAACAGGGGAGAAGTTAAGCCGCGGTGGCACGCCATTATGGAGTGAATGAATCGACAGTGCGCTACATCAAAAAAGACGAAGATAACATCCGCAAAACCGCTGCAATAAGCTTCAATAAAGAAGCAAAACTTGTGGTAACTCCGCGTAATAAGAGAATTGTGAAAATGATATGATGTACTACTGTCATTAGTGAGTGTAGAACACCATAATACGTATCTTATGAGAGAGAGAGAGAGAGAGAGAGAATGTATAATATTAAGGTTTTATAGTTAAATAGATTTAAGTAAAATATATAAAGTATACATACTTTAAACATTCTGGTACCCACACACATATACAGAAATTCCTAGGGGGGGCACTCCTACTTCGCGGATTTTCACCTATCGCGAGGGGTTCCGGTCCCCATTAACCTAATTAAACCTAATTAAATGCGCCTGCATTTAGTCTGTTCCCTACACTGCTATGCGTCAAGATAAAGGAATCGTGTTGAACCAGGCCAGCGTGCCACAGTGTTTGTGAGGGTCATGTTGAAGTCACATATGATTTGCACATTAATAGAATGCACATGCTTTCTATTAACATAAGCAAATTCATTTTCAGATGTGAACTTATAGCAACATGAGCGCAGTCAATTGCGCCGATTACATTTGGGAAACCAGACATTGCTGCAAATTGCATTTTAATCTCGGCCTGTTCTCGCAAAGTGTAGGGGAACCTGATGTATCGACTACCCATATTAAGTATACCATTCAAAACGACAGATATTATGGCACTCAGGGACGCTGTGATATACCAGACCTATAGGGTGAGATGATAGAATTATTTCATATACAAAAAGGTCTTAGAGACAAAGCTGAGGATTACTTATAGTTTTTTTTTTATATAAATAATTTACCTGTCTGCCAATTCCCGCTGGAAACAGCCGGTTGCCAAGAACCCCAGAGTGGTGAGGACTTGTATTTGGACTGGGATGGCATGGTTCCGGCGTGTTGCCCTCTCTAATACTGGACCCAATTCAACACATAGATCTAAGAGCACAGCTCTAGGGAATCTAAATCGGCTTATTAGCCAGTCATCATAATGGGCCAGGAAATCATCATGGTCCCTGAAAACTCGTTCTCTCCTTATTCTGCCATTGGCGTAATCCTCCAACAGTGCCAGCAGTGCCATCATGAATCATTACATACAAGGGTCACCGAGGATTTATATGTTTCCAGCAATTAGACTGATCGTTAACACCTTGACGAAAATGTTATAGTGCACACATACTTCTTCATGACGGTTTTGTAATGAACACCGTAATAGTAGACCGATGATGAGTAGCGATTGTGCTTCATGACTGTATTTGCAGACTTTGACATTTTATGATATATAAAATATTTCGTTTTTACACTGTGTTCTGCAGTTCTCTAATAAAAGGGTATTTCTTCATTTTGTATGACATGTAGTCGCGCCACCTCCCCATGCGCTCCCGTTGTGGACAATGTGACTAAGGCAGCGCCGATTATTCATTCATTCATTCATTTTCTACCGCTTATCGGAACTACTCGAGTCACAGGGAGCCTGTGCCTATCCTCAGGCGTCATTGGGCATCAAGGTAGGATGCACTGATTATGTAGGTAGGTATTATGAGCTGTACGGAGTACTGGACGGAGTAGCGCTGATTATTATTATTATTTTATTTTTAATACATTTTGAATTACGTTTGGATTTTACTAGATGTATATAGCCTAAAACAATCTGCACAAATAACACTGTTGGATTTAATCTTCATGATAATGTGAATATAACGTATGAAATGGGGTGAAAATTAAATGTCATTAATTCTTATAATCGTTCTTCTCACATGTATTTTCTACAATCTAACTTCAGTTCACGACCTCACCATCTGTGTCGCCAATTCCCTTTGTCTCCAGAATGTGCGTACGCACGTCTCAAAGTTTTCTTAAAGGTGCGCACATTTTTCCGTCAAGTTTGTTTTTTATAGATCACAACCTTTGAGCGAAAACTGGCGTACGCACGTTTCCAGCCCCGCTTTTATAAATGAGATCCCAGATCTGTTTCTTCATCTACAACTTCATAACTAGTTGTGCTGAGTCTAAGGCCATTTGTAATAAAGTCTTTTTTAGTCTCTCGTCCTTCTCTTCCCATCTTAATGACTTTTAAGACGTCTTTACAGTACAAGGATTTTGCTTGTCGACTATATCCTGGAATTAATTGTCTTACATAGTTCAGAGTTCCAAGTAAGCTCTGAAGATGTTTTACTGCTTGCCACTTCTCTAAACGTTGTGGCATTGTTTCTGATAGTGATTTACCAGTTCCTGTTATAGTAAATCCTAAGAATTCAACTTTACTCTTTCCGATGTCTATCTTCTTTAGAGAGGGCTTTAGACCCCCTCTTGCTAGCCTTTTCAATACTTCTCCAAGTATTTGGAAATGCTCATCCTCTGTCTCTGTCATGATTAGAATGTCAACAATGTACACAACAGTTTTAGGCACATCTTTTAAGATTTCTATCATTGCTGCCTGAAATAGATTTGGACTGTTGATGAATCCAGGGCTGGCCCTGAGCATAGGCAGAATAGGCAAATGCTAAGGGCGCCGCCCACCACTAGGGCCCAAATTATTATTTTTTATTTTTATATATATATATATATATATATATATAATGTATATATATTTTATTACCTGAGAAGTATTTTATTTATATATTTATTAGATATATTTTATTGCTGTAAGAAAGGCAAGGAAAGCAAGGTCTCCGTAATATAGTTTTTTTAATATTTAGTTTGTGTGTTTCCAAAATATTTTCAAAATAAAGAAAAACAGGACAAAGCTGTGCAGTTTGTTTCTGTGTAAGTTTATGAACAAAATGATCGGAACACAATTGTCTGTGATTCCAGGGACACCAGGTGCAATCTTGCCTAGGGCAGCAAATTGGCCAGGGCTGGCCCTGGATGAATCCCTGTGAGAGTCTGGTATATACATATTGGTTCTGATCCCATGTGAACGCAGTTTTATCCTGCGATTCTTTATCAATGGGACATGACCAAAATCCATTAGCTAAGTCTATTTTTGATAAGAACTTTCCCATTCCTAATCCATTTGTGGTGTCGTGTATTTATTAAAAATCTAGTATCAGGTACTGTCACTTTGTTTAAAGGTTTTTTGTAGTTAGTCACTAACCTCCAGCCTCCATGTGGTTTTGCTACTGCTTGTATATTGGCATTAGTTGGTGCACCTTTGACCTTTTTTATTACTCCTTGTTTTTCTAAGTCTCTGATGGTTTGTCTTATGGACTCCATCGAGTCTTTTTTAATAGGATATTGCCTTTGGGGACTAGGAGTCCCTCCTATGATTTTAGCAGTATATTCAGGGCCCATGAGGCCACAATCATTTTTGCTTTTACCGTATATGTCTTTATATTTTAGCAGCAGTTTCTCTAATCTCTTTTTGTAAAGGTTAGTTTCCTTAAGAATTCTCTCTATTTTTTTACCTTGATCCACTTTAGGCCCTTTACGTGTTTAACATCTTTAAGGGCTAAGAGGTACTCTTTGGCTTTTATGACCTCGATTCCTTCTAGATCATACACCTCTTTTTCTTTTATTTCACCATCATATGCCGCTATTAGGTACTTAATTCCTATAATTTCTAAAATAGCCTGTCTCTTTGTACCTTTGTCAATTTATTTTGTTAGGAATATGGTTAGGCCATGCTCCTGTATTATTTTTCCAATTTTTGAATTGCTTCATTTTTGTATATTATTAGTACAGTGTTCTATTCTGGCCTGATTTTACGCAACAGCTGATTTATCAATTCTGTCAGTGAATTCAATATTTGTCCTGCTTTAAGCAGTTGATTAGCTCTTTCTAGCAGATCTTTTCCCCTTAGTTCAGTTCCTGTAAGTACTTGGAACATTATGGGGTCTGTAATTACTTTAGTTGTGTTAGTTATTCTTTTTACAGCAGCTCTCTTTTTCATTAGCCCTATATCTTTCAGAATTTCATCTATTTCACCTGAAGTCTCTGGTATGCTGTCTTCAGCAGAGGATCTTCCTCTATCAGGGCTTAAGGCCCTTGTACTAATCCCATCACATTCATCTTCAGAGTTAAAGTCAGCCCGAGCCTGGAATCGGGGTGTGTCTGCTCTTTCTAGGCTGGGTTTGGATTTCTCAGTCAGTCTGTCTCTCAGTCCGCTTACATGGGGGTCTCTTAGATCAGTGAAATCAGAGATCACATGACACAAGGCTTCTTACATCGGTTCACTTCTCATTTCTATTAAATCCATTTTATTTATGTCTCAATTGTAAACGGCCAGTTCCTATGCTGTGCTCGTCATCATACGGCGGCAGACTTAATCAAAGCTAGATCAAATTAGTTTAACATGATTAAAGCATATGTGTTGCAGCACACAGTCAGTTCCCAAAACTTACATGTAACTTTACCGATTCCCGGAACTATTGGCCAGAATCCAAACCTAAATTCTGCCTACCCTTGAGGCGAATTGTCTAAAGATGGAAAAATCGAGTATATGAAAAAATCTAAATTTTACTACTACTCAGAATCCCGTCGCTGGGTCAGAGAGTCCTCTCATCACCAATAGTCAATTGTGTGGTTCGACGAAGTAACCATCTTCGGGTTGGTCCGGACCAGACCGAACATGGATCAACTTTGAGACTGGCACACAGATGAGGGATATCTCGGTGGAACATCCAAGATTGTGGCAGCAACTTTTAATCTATATTTAAAGAAACATCCACTGTTTCTCCAGTAGCTAACTGGAGTAATTTTTTAATTTCAAATCAGTGAACTTATTTGCCTCTCTGAGGCGACTCCTGTCTTCTTTATTTGCTTCAATACGGCTGAGGTTAACACATACTTTGTCATTTACTTTAATCCTCTGCTCGCCTGCTCTGTTAGAGTTTCTCCTATCTTTTAAAGTTTTTATTCTTTTTCGGCGTCGGATGTATCTTTCATCTTCACTTTTACTGGAAAATACATAGTCTGAGGATTCTTCCCCAGTAGCTATTGGGGTAATAAAAAATACCCTAGTACAGTCTTTCAGCTGAGGTAGAGAGGGATAGAGACCACTTGTTTGAGGATCATCCCATGGCCTGGGTCTTTCTGAGTCTATAACATCATCTAATGATGAATGTCCCACATTAGTTCTTTTCCTAAGTACATTTACAAATTCTTAGGCCATGGGAGTCTTACCTCACCCTTCTTTGTTTCCTGCTATTGACATGCCACCTAAACCTACTTGTGACAAATCGTCTGGGGCTTTTCTCCCCACCTCTGGTGGTAATGGGAGTTTAAGTTCCCGACCTTTGTGCCGTATACTACTTATCCAAGTTGAACCTGGATGTTCTGTGGGAGTTGGCATGCTATCGTCCACTCTGACGGTAACATCCTTTCCCAGAGATCTACACAAATCTCTGATACTCTTGGGAGTTAATGCGTACATTTCTCCTCCTGATGTCACTACCGATTCTGCCCCACTCTGCTGGTGAGGGCCAGAGGGCAGTCTAGACACCCAATATATCACAGGTTGATTGCTCATTTTTATGGGATGGAAGTTTTTCAACTATCTCTTGTATCGGATACTTTATAGTTCCTTGCACAGATACCTTGTAGATACGTTGAAATTCACACTAATACCATAGACCTTCTATGTATTATTTTTCAAACATTCCCCGTACGGTGCCACCATGAAGTAATTATACTGACATACGTGTCCTCTAGTGACACTTGTTTAAATAAAAAAGATGAAAAAGAAAATTAAGTAAAATTAGGTAGAGGAAACTTATCATTCTATAAAATGGAAAAGAAAAATTATAACAATTCAATAATCTTCTTTCAGCAAGATGATGGGTCTTGATCCAACTGTCTAGGTACAGGTCTGTTCCTCATTGGGTTGAATCAGGTTCCAACTAGACCTTTTCCTTTACAGTTTTAATTCAATTTCTTTGTCATATAACAATTTCCCCATTTCTTTTAGTTTATTTTCCACAGCTTCCTTTTTTCCTTGCTCTCTGTCTGTTGTTGCCTTTTATTTCGTTTCTCTCTTTTTGCTGCATTAATTTCACTTTGTTTCTCTATAGTATTGGATGAGATTGTCACATAAGGATAACCATGTGCACGTTGTATGGCAGTTACATGTGATATGGCAGTTACTCCACTCCTAACATTTCTATTCACATAGGACACAGCGTGTTTGTCAGAAATCTCGGAAAAAAAGCTTTTTTACATTATGTTATGGTAAATAATATAAAACACAATAGTTCATATTAAAGGCCAATATGTTGATAAAAATATGATTTAAACTCGAAAATCTGATGATTTGTGTGTGGTATGATCATTTTCATGCAATCTTGGGTATCAGCATGTGTTTTGAGTGAATCCCTGCATGCATGTACAAAAGTGCTTCTCAGGAGCTGAAAAGCGTTTCCCGCAGTCTCAGCGCACTAGCGCCTTCCTTTAGTGGTTTTTCGTGCAACCTTATATAAGCACACATTTGATAAGCTTGAAAAGGGCTGTTTCACCTTGTTTCCATGAAACATGATAGGACACAGTGTGTATGTCAAAAATCTCGGAAAAAACCTTTTTACATTAATTTATGGTAAATAATATAAAATATAATAGCTCATATTAAAGGCCAATATGTTGATAAAAATGATTTCTATGATGTGTTTCTGCATGAAAAATTGTGACACATGAAATATTCATTCATTCATTCATTCATTCATTTTCTACCGCTTATCCAAACTACCTCGGGTCACGGGGAGCCACCCTGGACGGAGTGCCAACCCATCGCAGGGCGCACACACTCTCATTCACTCACGCAATCACACACTACGGACAATTTTCCAGAGATGCCAATCAACCTACCATGCATGTTTTTGGACCGGGGGAGGAAACTGGAGTACCCAGAGGACACCCCCGAGGCACGGGGAATCGAACCCCCAACCCTGGAGGTGTGAGGCAAACGTGTTAACCACTAAGCCACCGTGCCCCCACATGAAATATTAACAAAGATTATTATTATTTTATTTTTATTTTTACTACTTTTTAAAATTTTTAAAGTTAAAAATTTAAGTATAAGGGACATGCAAGGTACACTGATATTCCTAGCAATTGCTAGGATCTTGCTAAATAGTTGCTAAGCACTTGTTAGTGTTCGGATCATAAAAAAACAAAAGATCTCTCAGGTACTGTGGAGCGAGACCATTAAGTGCTTTATAGGTAAATAATAGTATTTTATAATCAATGCGAAACTTGACTGGGATCCAATGCAATGAGGATAAGATGGGGTGATTATTTTCATATCTTCTGGTTCTAGTTAGGACTCTAGCTGCTACGTTCTGGACTAACTGGAGCTTGTTTTATGCTCCTACTGTAACATTCAGACAGTAAAGCATTACAGTGATCTAACCTAGAGGTAAGAAATGCATGCACTAGTGTTTCTACATCATGTAATGACATCATATTTCTTATCTTAGCAATATTTCTGAGATAAAAGAAGGCTACCCTTGTGATATTATTTATGTGAGCTTCAAATGAGAGACCGGTATCAATAATCACACCAATGTCTTTTACTGCTGCACATGATGTAATAGAAAGGCCATCCAGAGTTACTCTGTAATCAGAAAGCTTACTTCTGGCTGCATGTGGACCTAGTAAAAGCACTTCTGTCTTGTCAGAGTTAAGCAGGAGGAAGTTAGTAAGCATCCACTGTCTAATGTCCTTCACACAATCTTCAGTCTTATTAAGCTGGTGACTTACATCTGACTTAGCTGCGTGTCATCAGCATAACAGTGGAAGCCAATACCATGTTTATGAATAATTGCACCAAGGGGTAGCATATATAGGGAGAAAAGCAACGGGCCTAAAACAGAACCTTGTGGAACACAGAACATTACCTTAGTTTGTTTAGAGTGGTATCACTGGTATCAAAAGCTGCACTAAAATCAAGTAATACTAGCAAAGAGACACAACCCTGATTAATGGCCAGTAACAGGTCATTTACAACAGTGCTGTCTCTGTGCTATGATGACTCCTAAATCCTGACTGATACATTTCATGAATATTATTCCTATTGTATGCTGAGCTACAACCTTCTCTAGGATCTTTGAGATAAAGAGGAGGTTTCATATTGGCCTACAGATGGACAGATGGCTTGGGTCGAGGTCAGGTTTTTTAATCAAAGGTTTGATAACTGCTAGCTTAACATATTTCAGCACATGGCCAGTGCTAATTGAAGAATTTATTATCCTTAGAATGGGTTGGATAGCTACTGGTAATATCTGTTTAAAGAAACATGTGGGTAAGGGCTCCAGTATGCAGGTTGATCATTATGATAAATCAATGAAAATATGTCAGTCTCTTGAAGGGGATTAAAATACTGGGGATCTAAATACTGATCAAAAACAGAAGTATTATCTACGGCATTATCTATCAATTTGATTGGTATTAAATTAATGGTCTTAATTTTATGCCTGATGTTATAATTTTTCCATTGAAATAATTCATGAAGTCATTACTGCTACAAATAGATGGTGTGTGCTTTTCGGCAGTGATTTAATAACTAGTTAATTTTGCTACAGTATTAACTAAAAATTTAAGATTATTTTTGTTATCTTCAATTAGACTGGAGAAATACACCGATGTAGCACTCAGATTTTTTTGTAGCTATGAAGGCTTTCCTTTAAATGTATTTATCTATTGTGTATCTGAGATATTAGAGAGAGGTTTTAGTAGAGGCACACACTCCTGTGCCGAGTGGGCACATGTTGGCACACATCTTTATATGTGTTTTCTCATCTACCGAACTGTAAACCTTCAATAAATTGAGATATATATCACTAAAGGTGTTCTTTGCATCCAAATCCAACAGTTTTTGGTTTGTTTTGGAATCTACCCACCTATAACTACAGTACAGAGCAAACATGACTATGGCCACATTCACACTGCAGGTAAAAGTGGCCCAAATGCGATTTTTTTGGGGTCAAGTGACCAGGTCAGACTTCTTCAGGAGTAGTGTGAACACTCAAATCAAAGATTTTTTCAAATCAGATCTGGGCCACTTCCATATGTGGCCGCAGTGTGAACAGCCAAGGCGTATTTGATGCGACTTTTACGTCAATCTACATCGACATTCGTCACAATTATGCGCCGGCGAAAATTTATTTATTTATTTATTTATTTTTGCGCCGGCGAAAACGTGACACAAACGTGACTGCTAATGTGTGTGTTAAGAGTGTTATATAAAGTGGTTACGTGAACCAGCTCATAATGCTTGCATTGAATACATCACATTATAGTATTACATGATGTTTGCTTGCACCAGATGATACAATACTTCCTCCATAACCTCGCCAACTTTTTAGCGCAACGGCGTGCTGCGTGTGACGTCATTGTTATTGTTCGTTTGCGCATGCGGGTCAGTTCGAAACAGCAAACAGTTCACACTGGTATCTGATATAGGCCACATTTTGAAAGGTAATGTGAACAGCCAAACAAAAAAATCAGATCTGAGCAAAATATCCGAATTGAGCATTAAGACTTGCAGTGTGAACGCGGCCTATGTGCCAGCCTGATCTGCTTCCCCACTATAGATCTAAAAGCCAGCTCTTCCTTGTTACAAAACAACTCTAAAATGACAAAATTACCACAAATAATCCACAATAAAACCATTCGTGTAAGCGGTGTAAAAACCTTTAATACGATTTTTTGGTCTTGAAAACACACCTCTTTTCGTGTTTTTTAAACCAAACGTTCCGCGCGGTTTCAGCGTTTAACAAGCCAAATAAAACAAGAAAATCCTTTGGAAAGTTGAGTGGGTGAATTTAATGTCCAGGGTATTTAACTTTTTCAAACTTTGAAGAGAGTTCTGTTCTGTGTTTTTAAAGAGTTTGACCTATAAGGCAATAAAGAGTTTGACCTGGTAAGGCAGTAAAGTCTGTGCATCATGGATGATCCATGGATGTTTTTTTTTAGCCACTAACAGCTACAGGAAGTACAGAGACAATAGAAGTTTCTTTTGGCGGCAGACAGATGAAATTTTGTAATTCAACTGAATTTTTCTCTTGGAAAATGAATTATAATCCTGAAACACCAAAGGTAAGAGCAAAGTTAGTGTCATAGCTGTTCAGTTGCTTTGTGGTTTTCCTTCTATTTCTTTGAATATTGGTCACACATTGATGATCTGATACTTATACTGATTCTGTAGAACCAAGTTTGTGTTTCTGTCATGTAATGGATGATTACAGGAGTAAAATTTTGTACAGACAACACGTTTCTGAAGTTTTTTGGACTGTCCATTTAACTGCTTGGTGTTGGAATTCTGCTTTATCTCATTGGAAATAGTGTTCTTAGTCGCATAGTAGAGTTTCTTCCCATTCTTTTGGCATGCTGCAAGATACATAGTACTTATATTTATTATACTTATACATAACTATGTAGTACTTATTATGTTTTTGAAGCTCATTAACATAATGGGCAGCATCTTGCTTAAGATGCTTGCTCTCTGGCTTAAGAGGCACTTAATTCACCTTATATTAAATATTGTGTGACTAGTGAAAAATTACTTGGTTGACAAAGTTAATGTACAAAATAAATTTACTAAAAAAATGACATTTTTCATGAACTACCTTCAACAAATTATGTGTAACCTCATTTTGTTTTAACATATTCTCTTAAGCCAAGACATTACACAGAACTGAAACAAGACAAAGCCTACTCTCATCTATGACAGATCATTGGAAAGTGTCAATAAGTAATATCTTGGATTTCTTCTCTTTGTTAGAGGCTTCTTATTTGACTCTACACTTGCTTTTAATATAAAGTAACAAAGGTACTATAAGCTATTGCTGCTATTAGTTATGTTGATGGTGAGGGGTTGTCGTGGTCGAGTCCTGTGTGAAATTGGTCTAACGTTTTGTATTTAATTGACCATAAGCAAGGATAAAGTGGGCATACACGAGCATCACGAGGAACAAAGCTGAGCTGCGCAGAACTTTTACCTTGCAAGTATGTTTCTTAAGCTCTCTGCAAGCAATTGTTAACATAGTGTGTAGGGGGAACAAGAAACATCAGGGTGAAAACTTGCTTGTCTTCCATTTATACTCTCTGGTAAGTGCAATAGTGAACCGAACTGAACTGAACTTTATACAGAGAATTTGTAATTATTTTTGTCATAAGGTGTGCTCTGTCCTGGCGAACCGACATGTGGTTTAGTTGTAAAAATCGTCATAAAAGTCCCATCTAATGGCTGCTATTGGTATTGCCAGAATAATCATTTAGAATTTTTGGCCTTATGTGACGTAAGGACATCCATCATGATCAAGCGGAAATCCATCTGTATATAAGGGTTTTTGTGTAATTGTTGTCCATGTCTTATGTAGCTTTATGGTCTTGCTTATGTTTACATATGTGTATGTATGTCTTTGCTTTGATATAGATGTGTACGATTGTTAAAATGAACACAGTGTAAACATGTGCCCTATTGTTTGATATGCTTATGTAGGTGATTGCCTCCATGTACTTTTGGGTTTTGTGTATTTTCTAGTTTCACGCTCCCCCTTCTTGTCAATAAACCCGTTTGTGTGATCTTGAGTCTTTTGGTGCTTTTGGTGGTTTGATGGGAATAGGTGCGTTTAGCTCTCTGTCAAGATATATATGGCACACGTATCAAGGACAGAACAAAGGTGTTTTAAGCTTTATAATGGATTACACTTTCAGAAAGTAATTATTGGAGAATGAACTTGTCTATGGAAGACAAAATACTGCATGTGATCCACACATAACTTACATTTGCAAGTCATGTTGGGCAAGACTTTATAACTAGCACTATTGCCACATTGAAGTAAAATTGCACCTACAATGAGTTAAAACTTCAGAAAATGCCCTTCAACTTGAAATTTCAACTTGGTTCCTTCCCTGTTTACAAAATGCCATAAAATTGCAGGGTCATGCACACTGATGCTAAGCTATTTGCTGACTAGTTTGTGTATAAGCTGCTTGCTACTGTGTACTGTTGTTCCTATACTGCAATTTCAATTCTTAGATGAATACAATCTAAAATATTACATAAACGACACTTTCACACTGAATGTGCCAAGGTGGGAAATTATGTTATTAAAGTTTGTAAATTACCACTTACAAAGCACAACAAGCCACATAATTTGGCCAAAATAATACTTGCATTCTTGTGTAAGTTTCCAAAGAGAGATTTGAGAACAAACTGGAGAAATTTTAGCATTCATTTAATTTACAAAGTAAGCTTTATTTTTACCTTTTCACATTTTGCAGCAATTTCACTGAATGTGAGGATGAACAGTAGTATTTTATTTGAAATGCATACAGTTACTTAAACAATTGCATACAATTACTTAAACAATTACTTATTTAATTTAATCTTATAAAATATATTTTAGAAAACCAGTCAAGTATAATGGCAGACTATTTGGCTAAACATTGGATATCATCTGTAAATGGTACAGCAAAAAATGCTTTATTCAGTACATACCATTTACTATTAAAGAATATATGTACAACATAAACATAAATGGTATTAGAACACAATTATAAATATTGTTTTTCAGGTCAAATGGACTTCTGGCTCCAGTACCTATGGTTGATCTCATTCAGGACTACATCTAAGCTGGGGTTCTCCGGCTCTGTGATTGCACGGTCATCTAACGGACTGCCTGTGATTAGGAATAGAACAGGCAGAAAACTGGCAATTACAGTTTACCCTTGTCAGGTAATGCTATTTATTAAACCTTAATTTAATTTATGTTGCAAGAGGTGGAGGTTGATAGTTTAATTGACAGATTGAGAATGGTATAGAGTGTAATGGAAAGATTGAGAAACTTGCCAACACTTACCGATCCCCATTGACCTGTCTGATCCTGAGCTGTCATTGACCAAGAAAGAACTGGATGAGTTGTTTGACTTGGATAATTTTGCTGATCTAAATGAGGAGGTAAGTCTATTTATGGTGGATTTCTTTGTCCTCTGTGTAGCGCTGTGACTCCAGTCTGTTATCCAAATGCAGAAATATTGTGTATAAATTCTGATATATATGTACACACAAAATAACTGGAACACATTTAACATAATTGAAACAAATGAAATTAAACATTTTAATGCACACTACATTCCATTGCCATGACATGTCAAAACATTTGCTGAAAAAAACAAACACACCAGAGTTCTCAACAAGCCTCAGTTTTCCACAGCAGAAGTGTATTTTCCACTGTCTTCTGACATTCTCCTTCACGGCACAGTGGAACACAAAGATAAAGAAGCCTGAAGTAGACAAAAAGGTAGTGAGTCATAAATGCACCTTCAAAATGTGTTAGATAAGTAGTACAATAGATGTCTACTTATATACCTAACCCTAACCCTACCTTTTTTGTGAAAAATGAACCCAAGATAAATTATAGCAGATCATTTACAACTTCATGGTGATGTATCAAACATCAAAAGGCAAAAATAAATAATAATTTTTTCAATTAGCCATAAATAAAGATTAGCTGTTTTATTGACCTCTGACCGCTGAAGCCACGGACTGCAAATAGATTTGTATGAGATCTCATTAAGAAAATATATTGATCAGGAGAGAACAATATGAAGGCTATCTCGATATGTGGAGAAAATAGGGATTAACAGCCCACCGTGCCCTCATTTTACTGCTACAATGTGGTCCAAATGCCTGCCATGTAACCAGGCTGCAGAGCAAGCTATGACATACAGTAACTGAAGACATCCTCACCATACCTCCGGTTCTCAAGCATTCAAACCCACCTAAACCCTTTTTTTGTTGTTGAGGTTGATGCCTCCTTAACAGATGTCCTTTCACAATATTCAGTCCAGTCATCTTCTTTTCAAGAAAACTCTCAGTTGATGAGAGAAACTATGACATTGGGAACAGGGTACCACTGGAGGAATAGCAGCATTTGCACAAGGGGGTGGAGCATCCCTTTGTCACCTATACCAACCACAAGATTCTTGAATATGTCATAACTGCAAAGCACCTGAACCTCCGTTAAGCCTCTCTTCGACACTTGCTTCCAATCCACCCTATCATATCAAACCTTTCAGGCTCTATGAACACCAAAGAGAACACGTCACACAGTTACTTGGTAGAACATACAGTAGGCCTGATAATGAAGACATCACTATCCTATCCTTTCACTAATATCAACTGGCAATGAGATCCTGCCACTTCCTTACCGATCTGCTGGAATTCCAAGGTAAATCCACCATGTTAGTAGTAATTGATCACTTCTCAAGTCCCTGCACCTGATACCTCTCCCCATTCTATCCTTTGCTTTCACCACAGTAGAGTTTCTCTTTAACTAGGAGATTGTAATTGACTGGGATCTGCAATTCATCTTTCAGGTCTGGGCCAGCTTTATGGAGAAACTAAATCAATCAGTTCTCAATCACAAAATCTCAGACTTACAATCAAAGTATACACTCAGCTTACCTTATTTGCTCACTATACCTAGCTATTGTTTACTTGTTTCTGCCTCTAATTTCCTATATTTTAGCCTAGCTCTTGTTTATTATGTTTGCCAATCAACTGACCTGTGTGAATTCCAATGACTTCATGTATGTTGCCTTGTTTCAAATGGTTTGCTACAACTTTATTGCTAAAATATTTTCTAGCACTAGAAACTAGGAAATATCAACCTGTAGTCAGTGAACCAAATAAATGCATTTAATACTACAGAGCATGCTTAAAGAGATATTAGAACATGTACAGTTAGTGCATGTGCGCATACCTTGCAGTGAGTTAAAGATGGCAAACAGATACATAAAGGGCAAGTTGACAGCATCCCAGGCAAAAAAAGCAAATCCCCAGGTAAGGCCTAGAAGAACAGAAAGCCCTGCCACACTCCGCAAATCTTGTAGGACACGCCGATGTTGTAGATTATGGGGATTTTGCCTCTTAATTCGACAAAGCTGAACCATTACCACAATGAACATGCTAAGGCTCAGTAAGAAGACAACACAGAAGTATGCTACCACTGCAACATAGAAGGCTATATCATTCTTCAGCCAGCAACTACATGGAGAAAGATGACAAGATCACACAGTTACAGACCTGATTTCCATCTGTGTAATGAATTAAACAATTTAATACTCTTACAATTGATCTGTGGTTCCATCTTCAAACTTCCCATAAGACACCAACCCATAATTGTTTTCATCAATGGCTATCACAATTATGACCACAATTAGAGGAATACCTTAAATGAAAAGAAAGAAGGAAAGAAAAAAAGAAAGAAAGAACAATTTAACAACTAAAGAAGATATATAAAATAGAATCATCTATGTGAATGTTACAGCATTGCAACATTTATCAACATACCCCAGCCAGCAAGTCCTAATTTGACTATGAAGAGGGATATATATGTATTAAAAACTTTAACAAGTGCAAGGTACATGTGGACAGCCTCCATGGCCATCCAGGAGAAAGACGCCAACAGGAAGTAGTGCAAGAAGAAGGCTGTGGAGATGCAGAGACCCACAACATTGGGGTAGAGAGCCAGCCAAGCATCCAGTAGGAATGTCAGGTTCAATAGAAGCAAAGCCAAACACAGATGGATCACAATTTTTGATGGCATATCCTTACGCAATGTCCTACAAGAGAAGTAAAAAATATTGTTCTTAAATAAATTAAGTTCCTAAATAATACTGGCTTTACTATACACATTGAGACACTTTTGTATATTCTACATTGCCTTTACAACATGAAATTGGTGCAAAACTTACTCAAAAGCCAGATACGTCATCAGAGTGATGGAGAGGAAAATAGCAGAGATGCCACAGCCAATACAGGTGATGAAGGTTAGGATATTATCCTGCAACCGATTGTTTATCCCTTCTCTGGAAAGGTCCTATTATAACAATGTACACAAAAATAACTAAGCAAATGAATGACATTTAACCTAACTATGATAATAGTGCTGACCTAACAATGATTCTATACACAAAATCAGCCCCCTATAAAACATGGATGGTGAAAATTATCATGAAAGAACACAGTTCTGAGCTCAACCACATGGACCACTATCAGGATGATTTGGAATGCTTGCTGTGTACCATGCATTTCTGTCTATTCAGCCTTAAGAGCTAAACCTCACTAATGCAATGACTAAAAGCTATGACTTCACTAATGCTATTCACTAAAGCTCTTAAGGCTGAATTGGAAGATATTCACACAGACTTCTAAAATCTAGTGGAAAGCCTAGCGGTGGCTGTGGGAGCAAGGGAGAGACCAAATTTGGAATTTACTGTTCAACACACATATAGGCATAATCAGATATCCACATACTTGTTTATATGAACTTTTCTTCATTAACTAATAAATTCCTTCTGTGGTAAAAATAAGTCATTAGACAGCAAAAAGGGGCACCTTTTGTGTTGATCAATAAATATGGATTCTATGAACATGCACTGATAAAGCACTATGAGTTTGCCTTTTGATTTAAATTGGTCTTTTTTTTTGCCTTTGACCCTAAATTAGTCAAAACTAATTCCTAACCAATACTCATTTTATATCTACCACACAAGTATAAATTGTATCAAATTTCACATATAAAAAGTATCCAATCTGGGGATAATCTGTGTTTACTCAATATCTATTTGAACTGCTTTTCATTCAATGTCAAGGGGTTTGAATAGAGCACTACATAGAGCACTACACACAAGCACTGTACATGTGCTCAGGGGTGCCCACATTTAGCCAGTGTCACAAAGGGCATTAGAACAATTATAATATCTTTTAGTAATTCTTCTTCTTTCGGCTATTCCCGTTAGGGGTCGCCACAGCAAATCATCTGTTTCCACCTAACTCTATCCTTGGCCTCCTTTACTCTCACACCAATTACCTTTATATCCTTTTTCATATCCATTTATCTCCTCTTTGGCCTTCCTCTTGACCTCTTAATTGGCAGCTATATGTCCAATATCCATCTACCAATATAGCCATCTCCTTCCTCTGTACGTGTCCAAACCATCTCAATCTAGCCTCTCTAACCTTGTCCCCGAAACAGCCAACCTGAGCTGTCCCTCTGATGTGCTCGCTCCTAATCCTGTCGATCCTCATCACTCCTAAAGAGAACCACAAAATCCTCATCTCTGCCACCTCCAGCTCTGCCTCACATCTTTTCCTTTCTGCTACAGTCTCACATACCTCAACCTGTGTTCCTCCACCTGCTCCCTACTATCACTACAGATCACAGTATCATCTGCAAAAATCAGTGTCCACTGGCGCTTACTGTCTGACTTCATCTGTCAACCTGTCCATCACCATAGCAAACAAGAAGGGACTTAAAGCCAATCCTTGATGTAGGCCCACCTCCACTTTGAACTCCTCTGTCTCACTTACAGCACATCTCACTTCTGTTATACTCCTCTCATACATATTCTGAACTACTTTGACATACTTCTCTGCCACTCCTTACATCTTACAATGACATCCTCATACAATACCATAGCTCCTCTCTTGGCACCCTGTCATACACTTTATCTACTGTAAATCCACAAAGATGCAGTGCAACTCCTTCTGACCATCTCTGTACTTCTCCGTTAACATTCTCAGAGCAAAAATTGCACCAATAGTGCTCTTTCTGAGCATGAAGCCATACTGCTGCTCATAAATATCCACTTCCTTTCTTAGCCTAGCTTCCACTACCATTTCCCATAACTTCATTGTGTGGCTCATCAACTTTATGCCTCTGTAGTTGCTACAACTCTGCACATCACCCTTGTTCTTAAACATCTGCACTAGACCCTTCTACTCCAAAGATAGGCTTTTCCACCATTCCTCAGGCACCTTCTCAACTCTTAAAAATGCTGTTGAACAAGCTAGATAAAAACTACTGCTGACTCTCCTATACACTTCCACACCTCCACAATTATGTCAACTGGACCAACAGCCTATCCACTCTTAATTCACCTTAAAGGTTTCCTCACCTCATCCTTTCTAATCTTTCCTATTTCTTGTTCTACAATATTCACCTATTCCTCTCGTTTTTCCCTCTCATTTTCCTCATTCATCAGCTCCTCAAAATACTCCTTCCATCTTCTCTGCACACTCTTCTTGCGATTAGCACCTTACTATCTCTATCTTTAATCACCCTTACCTGCTGCATATCCTTCCCATCTCTATCTCTCTGTCTCGCTTATCCGTACACCTTCTCACCTTCCCTTGTGTCTAACCTGGCATACAACTCGCATGCTTTCTGTTTGGCCTTTACCACATCCCTTTTCAGTCTTTGCTGCAGTTCCTTCTAATCCTGTCTACTTTTTTCAGTCCTTTCACTTCTTTTTAGCTAGCCTCTTCCTCTGAATGTTGTCCTGTACTTTTTTATTCCACTGCCATGTTTCTTTATCTTCTTTTCTCCTTAGAGATGACACACCTAGCACCCTCCTACCTGTCTTCCTGATCACTTCTGCTGTAGTTTCCCAGTCATCTGGAAACTCTTCCTGACCTCCCAAAGCCTCACCTTCTGTCATTATTCTTCACAACATTTTTAGTTTTTCACCTTCCACCACTTGGTCTTCTTTTCTATATTTTCTCTCCTCTTCTTACTTCCATAGACATCTTACATATCACCATCCGATGCTGTCTGTCTACACTTTATCCTACCACCATTTTGGAGTCGTTAATCTCTCTCAGATTTCCTCAGATTGCCTCAAGGTAGAATGTAGTCTACCTGTATACTCCTACCTCCACTCTTATATGTAATTCTATGTTCCTCTCTCTTCTGAAAATAAGTGTTGACTATTTCCTTACGCTTAGCAAAGGCTACCTCTATTTGTCCTTCTAGATTCCTTTTCTTAACACCAAATCTGCACATCACCTCCTCATCATCTCTGTTTCCCTCACTAACATGCCCATTGAAGTCTGCTCCTATCACTACTCTCTCCCATCTGGGAATACTCTCCATCACCTTATCTAACTCATTCCAGAATCTCCCCTTCTCTTCTAACTCACAGCCTACTTGTGGAGCGTAAACCCCTTCAATTTCTAACTTTAAACTGAGTATCCTGTCTGACACTCTTTTCACCTGTAAACATTTGTCACAAACTCTCTACCATTTCTCTTTCTATCCACACCTTTATAAAACAATACTACGTGCTTTGCTCCCTTTCCACCTGGTATCCTTCACACACAGTATATCTACCCTTCATCTCTCCATCATGTCCATCATGTCTCTACCTTTCTCTGTCATTGTACCAATGCTAAGAGTCCCTACTCTTAGACCTATATGCCTATATGCTCTTCTCTCTCTGCCTATGAACCCTTCTCCCTCCTTTCCTTCCTCGAAAAACAGTAGCCCAGTTTTGGCCGGCAAACTGTAGGGCAACAGTACCCGTGGCGGTCAATGTTAACCCGGGCCTCGAACGATAAGGTATGGAATTCACACTGGCGATTAGCATGTTTAATTTTGCCACATTTTATGCCGGATGCCCTTCCTGATGCAACCCTCTCTATTTATCCGGGCTTGGGACCAGCACAGAAATCACTGGCTTGCAACCCCTGTGGCTAGATTATAATGACCTTTAGTATTTGACTTCCAAATATCCAAACAGTTTATTATTGCACAGCTTGGAAGCCTAAAAAATAACACTCTCCTGTCAAATGCCCGTGAGCTCAGATTACCTACCACTATTTAAGTATATATATATATATATATATATATATATATATATATATATATATATATATATATATATATATATATATATATATGTAGTATATAATATAATATATATATAAATATATATTTTTTTTTATTTTATTTTGTATTATTTATATTTTTTCCTTCATCCTACAGTCCCTGGCAAAAAATTGTGGAATTAACACACTTGGAAGAAATTCACTCAGATTTTTTACTTTATAACAAAGAAGGTTTTGTTCAATACCTTAAAGTATAGGAAAGAAATTTGGAATCACTGAATGTTCAGGAAAAAAATTATGGAATCAGGTTTTGATTTGCATTTCTCAATCAAATAATTAATAGTATTAATTAATAATATGAATTAGTCATTAATTAAAAGGGAGCACTTACACACCAGAACAAGCTGTTGGACTTGACTAATTGAAACATGCTTCCAATGAAAGAGTTGTCAGTTGAAAGAGTGGAAATGATTAAAAACTCATTCAACAAGGAATTTCAACATGAAGTATGGGAAGATTATAAAAGGCAAACATACAGGTAGACCAAGGAAGATGTCAAAGTTATAAATAATATACACTCTAAAAAAGGCTGGGTTGTTTTTTCAACCCAAATGCTGGTTGCCGCCATTTTCTTTGCGTCTTCAGTTATTCAATATGTATTTAACGTATTTTTACTGTTATTTAACGTTTTTAATGTATTTAACGTATTTAATGTTCATAACCATAGAAAAATCTGCTTTACTGTATAAACTAATGTTATATGCACAATTTAGGCTTTCAGTCAGTTAAACTGAGACTACCTCATGGCCAAATGACAGCCGTGATCCGATTCACGACAGATCCCAGGTCAGTGAACAGGAGAGCGTGCGTGGCATCTTCATCGGAGCTTGGACGTAATAAGGTAAATGCTTTTTAAATATTACTTTTGAACATGTTAAATCTACTTTATTATAAATGATTTGTTAGATTCGGTTTTGATACGGTGGAGTTTACTTGATGGTAACGTATTTTTTTAGGACATCTCATTTCCTGCTCTGCATTTTGTTTAACTTCGCTGTAAGCTACATTCAACAGCAAACAAGATTCATTCACTGCTTGCATACTACATATAATATATAGATTTTTATTCAGGATTAAAGTTAAATTCCTGTTCTCCTGTACAACCTGAAACAAGCGGGAATGTCTGAGGGCAGCTCAGGATAAATAAGGTTTAAAACTAAACATGTTCGACCGCCATTTTATCCGTGACAAACCCAGGATCATTAGGATCATTTAGGAGCAATTCTTGGATAAAATGCCTTTTGACTGACATTAATATTTTCTCTGTAATTAGTTGATGGCAGTAAGCAGTGTTCCAGTATCTGGTGTGGCAGTTTCTACAGACGTATGTATGGACTTCCTGGGGAGGAGACACCAGCAGAGTTCTGCGAGCATTAATTTTTGCAGACAAACTGTAACTTATTGTTTTGTTTTGTTTTTTTATTATTAATTAAACTGTGTATAGTTAATAAACTTTTATTATTATTATTATTATTATTACTGTGACCTGACTGTTTCATTGGATTCTGTGTTCTTTAACTTGTACACTGTTACATGAAATGTTTTCATATATTTAATTGGAAGTAAATTTTCCTGACTGCAGTCAGTTTGATGCACGTTCATTATTCTAAATTCTTCTATTTTTCTTATAAAACACTGCGATTACATTGCAATTGATGATTCTTATATCTTCGGATATTGAGGTTTATGTAAATGTTATGAAATGTTTTCATATTTTAAATTTGTATTCTTAAAGTAAAATCTTCTGACTGAAGCATTTACTGCGATATTTGATACATTTTCATAGAATGCAAGCGTTTTACATGCTGTTAAGACGAAATCAGCTCCGTGTATTCGACATATCATATATTAGATTTAAGGTATTAGACATATCATACATTAGATTTCGATTAGATTTTGCTATTTTAGCCTAGACATCCTTTAAAAAAATAAGAAAACGTGTATTAATAAAACGAAGGACGACATTTTATTTAGATCTGTCGCTACTCGATCCGTACAGCAACACGATCGGGAGGGAGGGAGGGAACAAATTAATTTATGAATAAATCGGTTTTGTTCTGTGTTTTTGTAATCCATTTTTCTTCAATTCAGACAAAATATAAAATATGCTGCAATAAGAACAGTTAAGCAGAACATATCTTTAGAAAATATTAAATGTAAACACACACACACACATCTGTATTTCCCAAATTATGTGTAACATATTGTCGCTGTCGGGCGGAAACCTCGTATGTCCAAATTTTGTCAATTTCATATTTTTTCATATATCGATGCTATTGGTCAGTCCCCACATGGGTCTGTTATTTTTACAAGTTATTAACCAATCTAAAGTCTTGAAAATAGCTTGAGCGCAAATCTCATAACTCCATTGGACACTTCATCTGTCCACCTCTTCCTCACTCCGCGGGAGAGCTTCGCGGCATATTTCTCCTCAAGAAGAGTCGCAACGAATCAACACGTCTTCTGAGGTGAGGTAAATGTCTTCAATGTAAATGACTGGGCTCAAAGAGAAAAAAACTTGACCCCCGCTAGTTCTGGTGCTTGTCTGAGGACAGGAATTTAGCGCAAGACAATTCACTGCAACGCTGACTAAACCCTGTGCACTGCAGATAAGGTACGGCGTTTTTTTTAATTTCCTGAAAAATAACAGTTTTGGAGATACGAGGAGGCCGCCTGGCAGCGACGATATGTAAACTATAGTTTAATTTTACTACATTTTCTCATATGTTTTATTTTGTTTCACATGTTAACCTTAAAAATTTTATATATTATTTTAGTGATTGCTTAGGACAACAATACCATAAAAACAAGTTAGAGTAAGTAAACAAAACAGACATTAAACGAGCAATATTATTAATTGTTGAAAGGCAGACAAATAATAGTTGCAAATAATAAGACTTGCAAATAAAGTGCTAGGACAACGGTAAGGATAGCGTTAATATCCGAAACTGCCGTAAATCGTTTCGACGTACTTTAGACAGGAAGTGACGTCATTTAGCACATGCGCGGAACCGATCGTGTTGCTTTACGGATCGAGTAGCGACAAGATCACCTAAATTGCTTCCACATAGTTCCGTGTTTCCCGTGGGCAGGGTTGATTACCGAAGTAAGTATTGCTGTAGATTCATTATTTTAATTACTTAAATTTCTGACCCATTTTGGGTTAAATTCAACCCAGCAGTGTAGTCGTTTTTAACTAATAGTTGGGTTAAAATCACAATCCAGCATGCTGGGTTAAACATGATAACCCAACTAGCTGGGCTAAAATTTTTGACCAGCGCTGGGTTGCCAAATAACCCAAATTGGGTTGTTTTTAACCCAGCAGTTTTTAGAGTGTAAGTAATAACTAGATTTGTAAAGTTCGTCGCGACAAACTTTGATGTTGGCTTTGATGGTGCAAGTATTCGCAAAGGCCGGTGCTTTTTGGAGGCGAGTGGACATAAGGGTCAGTGTTACTTTTGGAGGCAAGTGGACAGAAAGATAGGGTGCCAAAACATTTGGAGGCAAGTAGAGACGAGCATGTGACATCATCCGAATACTCCTGAGGAAGTTCCCCTCATTGGGCTGAGTGTTTTGATGACATGCCCATGTTGTGCAAAATTTTTTATTTTCACATGACATCATGTGACGTCACGTGACGTCATCAGAATACACGTGAGAAAGTTCCCCTCATTGTTGTGAGTGTTTTGATACGTCACATGTCCATGTTGAAAAAAGTTTTTTGATTTTGCATATATTGGGGGCGGGGCTGCGGCACAACCGAAAGACCAGTCAGTACACCAATTTAAAAGTTTGTTCAGAGTATCACCCTAAAGGAGCTGGCCAAGTTTGGTGTAGATAGTTCGAAAGCTTGCCGAGTTATAAACCTCCAAATTTTATAATGTGAGTCTATGGGAAAAAAGGCCACTTTGAGACCCAGTACCAGAAGTACCGGTACTCAGATCGCTTAGAAAAGTAATAGCAACAAACTTCAGACCAAGGTCTACAACATATCCGAATTTGGTTCATGTGGCTCGAAAGCCCTAGGCCGCATTACATTTTATAAATTCTTGTCTAAGCTTAAATAGGAAAACAGAATGTTGGCTTCTACAAAGCCAACATAATTATATATAAGCTATAAAGTAAAAAATCTGAGTGAATTTCTTCCAGTTGTGCTGATTCCATATTTTTGCCGGGGGTTGTATATGCAACAATAGTTTCCTCTGTCTTTACTCATATCTACATTTTTATCACATCTACAATTTTGTTTTATTTCTATTTTTTAATTTTTTTATTAGAGAGTCAATGAGAGGTAATGATTTCTCTCACCAAGAGAACACCAAAGCTGGTCAGATGGTTACAGCCACAAATCGTCTCAGCTTGACTCTGATTCAGCACAATACAACCTTTAGAGCTCCAGCCACCAGAACCATCTAACAATGAAAAATGCAGTTAAGTTATATAAAAATGTTGCATTGATTGAACAAATGATTAAAGAATGATTTGAAGAATGTGTGGACAACACTTAATCTGTTTTAATGATATATTTAAATTCTGAAGATATGCTTGCCTATAGTCTAGTTCAATATGCAGGGACACATTTCCACTTTTGGTAAGTAACACTGCTTAAAATATGTTTTTTGAAGTGCTTCTGCATCTTATATTAACCAGGTTTTCTTAACCTCTACTAGTGATTATACTTTGACAATATTACCATTTATATGTTTCTGTTATTCAGATTAATTATAGTCCTCACCGTTTAAGTTGAATTTCCAAAATACACAGGATCGGGAACAGTTACCATGTGGACACTGGGGGTGACAATAATAAATGTATAAATATTAAATATTTGTTTACCATACAACCATGATAAAAATGAACAGCTATTAAAAAAATTAAAAGTTTTACTGCTTTTTTATTACTGACCTCAACAATTTCTGTGTTCTTTAGGGTAAAAACTATTTGGTCTGTCAGGTTAGAGATGGACAAGTTAGCCACACTGGAGGCAAGAACCCCACTGATCAGCCGGCTGATGTTTGGGTTTAAAGCTTTGTCCTGTAGATTGTAATGACAACATTGAATTCATGTCAGGTTGACACAGATAGAAAAAACATGCGGGGGCACACACAAACAAACACAGTGCATAACTGCAGTGGTCAACTGACCGAATAAACCTCTCAATGCAGCCAGATATTGTGTACACAATTGAGCAATTAAAAAATATCAACTATTATTTGAAAAAGAACACACCTGGAATAAAGTGGTCTTCTGGTAGAAATTAAATTGTACTCTGGAGGCCAGTTGTTGCTGTTGAGGAGTGAGGTTTGCTGTCAGGGAAGCAGGGAGCGTTATAGAACCCTGAGGAGAGCTGGACTCAGTTCTCTTCAACCTTGGGCCAATCTAAAATACATTAGAAGAGATATATTAAATCTATAATATTAGGTTCTCATGTAATTTACAATTTAGTTTTTAATTACTATCACTATTTAACCAATATATCGTCGCGTCGGGCGGAAACCTTGTATGTCCAAATTTGGTCAATTTCATACTTTTTCACATATCAATACTATTGGTCAGTCCCCACGTGGGTCTGTTATTTTTACAAGTTATTAACCAATCTAAAGTCTTGAAAATAGCTTGAACGCAAATCTCTTAACTCCACTGGACACTTCAACTGTCTGAGAAATCTCGTAACTCCACCTCTTCTTCACTCCGCGGGAGAGCTGCGCGGCATATTTCTCCTCAAGATTAAGAGTCGCAACGAATCAACACGTCTTAAAGTGATATCTAAAGTGATTTTCGTGGGGCTCAAAGAAAAAAAAATATTGACCCCCGCTAGTTCTGGTGCTCGTCTGAGGACAGGAATTTAGCGCAAGACAATCCACTGCAATGCGGACTAAACCCTGTGCATTGCAGATGTCAAGGCAAACCGTTATGTTCAACCGTCATGCTCATCACTTTAAGCAAGCTGGCTGGCTTTTTGCCTCGTTATTATACATAAGCATGCTGTATAACGTAGCGAAACGATAATTTGAACTTTATTAATTTTATTTTTTGGGTGAACTATCCCTTTAACTATGATTTTATCGATGTTTATCTGTGTTATTGATGCATTTTAAATATCTATTTATTACTGCTTGTTATACATGTTCATTGACGTTTTAAAATGTTTTTTTATAATATAATATTTGAATTAAATTGAATGTTTTGGGTACCACTATTAAATTATTGTTTTTATTATTATTTTACTGACTTTAAGTCAGCCTACTTATAGACAATGCTTCTCTTGGCACTGTGCATGTAAAACACTGTTTTTTGGACACTAACAAGTGAAAATAGTTAGGTTAGATACATTTGAGTAGGTCTGTTTTGTTAAAAATCGATAGCTGTAATGCTTCTGTGCAGAAAGAAACCTGTGAGCCACGAAGGTAAGTTTGCGAGCAGATTAGACTAATTTCCACCTATTAGACAGCCTAATCAGCTTATCGTGTTTTGTATTGCATCACTTATAGCTCTTAAACCTTTAAAATAGAGTTTAGGAAGATGTATGTAACTACAGTCATTAGCTTTGGTTAACTATTGAAGCCTTTTCTTTTGTCAAAAGGCTCAACGTGACCGCAGACTTTATTGAACACTGCTGGCAGCAGCGACGTCTGTGTCCGTACCATTCTTATCAATGACAGCATAATCTCGTATCTCCCTGCTCCCAAGTCATAAATCTTGTATCTCCGATAAAACGTGACTTTGGGAAAATGTTGTGTTAATGTTGGTACTGTACACAACAGTATATGATAGCAATATAAGGTATAATAACAACTTTAACGATACAATGTTTAATAACTCAAAGAAATACAGCGTTTTTTGAATTTCCTGTATATTTCCTGTATCAATATTAATTTTTCCCCTAACATTCATATTGTACAGTTTACATAAATTACAGTGTTTCTAAAATGGAAACAAACACGGGACAGCATTAGTCTTTCTAATTGCTATACAATCACTAAGTAAATATTTGTATTATTTATGACAATTTTTTTCCTAAACAGTGTGAGTAGATGTTACCTGCAAGTCGAAGGGGCCAGTGATAGTGAATGTGGTCTCTGGAAAAAGAGCTCCATCCACCAGTTTTACTGCCAGAGCCACAGATGGGGAAAGAATACTTTGACTCTGTCCTTGCACAACCAGCTTCAATCCAACAGTATCCACAATGCCAATAATTCTTATCAAATCAGAAAAGATATAATGTTTATTATAGTGTATAAAACTGCCATATATTGTATTTGTAACTATTATTTAAACATAATATAATTAAAGAAGTTAACACACAGGGTTGAATTCAAAATTGGCAAAATATGTCAGCAACTTTTGCATCATAAAATTTAGACAGAAAAGGAAATAGTTTTTTCCCTTTGCTTTCAAATATAATATTGTGTAACAGAAAAGCAGAATACAATATATAGTATATAATTGATAATGCTGTTCATTATGCACTACACTTAATTGTCAAATGGAGTATAATTCTAGTCTATTCAGTTCTATTCAAGGGCTACAAGTCAATCTGGTCATTTTTACCTGTTTGATATGGATGCCAGCATATTAGGAGGTGCATTTATAAGATTGCTGACAATGTTGATAGACATGTTTCCCAGAGCCAAGCTAACAGTGGGTCCAGAAATAAGTGACTCTAGCAGAGATACAACCTGCTGTATCTGTATGAAGTTCAGAGAAGATGCATTCCTGCTCAGATTTAGAAGGCTTTCAGCTGTTGCTTCTGCACTGGATGATGAGCCTGTGGAGTTTAGTACCATGTACACACATACATTTTTTTTCCAATTTACAGTATAGTGAAGTGAGTATAAAGTAATATTAATGTATTATAAAATTATATATTGTAAGATTTGAAGTTCTAACTGACATACACCATATGACCAAACATTTTTAGACACTTGTTAGACTATAACAGCTATATGTGGACCTTCCCCAAACTGTTACCACTAAGAGTCCAAATATGTTCCAGCATGACAATGTCCCTGTCCACAAAAAAATATTATTAAGGCATTGTTTGCCAAGTTTTTGTGAAAGAATTGAAGATTTGGGTGACCTGCAATTTCCCTTACAATTTCCCTTTAGTGCTTCAGGCAAAATGTCACAGCATGCAACACCATGGATCCAGGTTCCTGGAGGTGTTTAGTCCCAGTAGGCTCAGCTTCTCAGTCAAGGTGCTGAGGGATGATTGTGTTGAATGCTGTACTGAAGTCTATGAACAGCAGTCATACGCAAGTGTCTTTATTGTCCAGGTGGGGGCTAAATGAAGAGTTGTGGCACTTGCATTGTTGCACTTCCCAGACATCAAGCCCAAACCATACAACCTATCCTGCCCCACAAAGCATTATATGTGCCATTCAGTGGCAGATTCACCAGGCTATTGTATGCAATCCAGCACATTCAGACACAGCATTCTGACCAGGGGCACCAAAGCATTTTCAACGCAGGTGCTAAAGGGCACGCCAGTTTATTTACAGGGGGAGCTAAGTCATTACAAATAATATTTGCAAAATAGGTCTTGGGCTTATGTTTTTAATCTTTTTTTTTTCCATTTTATGACATTAAAGAAGCACTTAGATTACAAAATGAAACGAATGTGCATAGACATTAATTGAACTTCAGAATTTCAGTCAGTGACAATGCAACAAACAGCTATACCACTGGGGTTATATTTACCAGATACTACTAATAATAGTTACCAGTTACTATTCTGAGTCTCAAACCACCAGGACAGTGTAACTTAAATCTTCCAAAGATTTTGCATATATACATAAAAACACCTATAGCACCAAGTATTTAATAAATAACACAACTTACTATTTGAAGTCTCAAATCAGGACAATGCGGCCGTTGTTGTGGTTGATTGCAAATTTAGCAATGATACATTTAGCATCTAGCATTGGTCTATTTATGGCCAAAAGTGCTAAACTAGAATTACGAGGCACAAGAAACCGCTCCATTTTTAAAATAGAATGTAATGATATACGCCTATGCCAGAATTGCTGCAATCCATGTCACATGTCTATGATTCTGATCACCAATCATCACTCTGTTTCCCCACACCCCACAACTCCACAAGACACACTGTTTTTCTAAATCTCTTTTTCTTTGTTGTTCTGCTCAGACTCCTGTCAGTGTTTAGCACTACAGATTTGCTATTTGATCATGCATTGCAATGATTTAACATCCTTGAAGTTAGTATTACCAATTGTGGTCCCAAGTTCATGTCCAGAGTGTGTGCCAGCTTCATGAAGAAAATAAGGTAAATATTAGCTTGACCTCAGGTTATCGTCCAAAATCCAATGGCCAAGAAGAGAGGTACATATACTGTAGCACCAAACCTGAAGTATGGTCCCTGTTACTGCGGTGGACAGAAGAAGCCCAAAACTCCCTTTGCCACTCCATCAATCAGCTCACCCCATAACAGTGTATGTTTGGTAACCCTTCCCCTGGAATGCCAGCACTACTGATTCCTGAGCAATAGATCCCTGGTTTATGCACAGCAAGCAGGTGTGGGAGACAGCACAACAAAGGCTCCTGCAAGCAACCCAAATCCACAAGACCAAGGCCAACCATCACCAGCTAGGTGTTCGCAAAAGTATACAAAAAAATATTACATGCCATGTGGCTATGCTTATTTGAGGATGAGACTAGTTTTATGCTACTGTCAAAAGTTTTATTTTTCCATATTTGTTTCCATATAATTGAGCAGTTTGCAGCATTATTAATTGAATTCAGCATTCTAAATTGCATGAAACTGAATTAAATTTTGTGTAAATTATGTCTCATAAGACATCAGATGTCTGATTTTTTTGTCTATTCCTCCTGACAGAACTAGTGTAATGTTTTTGTAACATATTTTGTGAGCCTCCTTGCTTAGACATGCTTCTTGGTTCAGTCCACAATCTTAATATATGATTCAGGTCAATGTGCGTAACTCTCACTCCAATAATTTCACTTATTTGTCTTTAAGCTTTATTGTTACAGCTTTGAAGGTGTGCATCAAGCATCACGTTAGTTCTGGCAGGCCACATCGTCAAGCGTGCATCAGCTGTTAATCAGCTGTCCACGACGAGCACCATCCGGTTACGACATCCATTTCCCCGACCATTTAAATTCCCATTTATAGAGCCGCTCTAGTGCTTCGCTGTTGCTGTGATATAAACTCCCTTCTCCAACCCCGACTCCACCACGCCGGAACCCGTGTTCCTTGTACCAGTTTACCTCTTAAATCTCTACTATTTTCTCTCTCTCCCTCTCTCTCTAATTATTTAATTATTTATTTATCCATTCATTAATTTATTACTTTCCAAAAACGCGTAAGCGAGCATATCTAATACTATGCACGATTAGTGGTTCTGTTATACGGGGGGTCTATTCTGTTTTCTAGTCGCTGCTCTCCTCGCTCTGTCCATGCATGTGCACGGATGGGCGCGTGGATTCTTGCCCAGAACAGAACCATACCGCCAACACTAACTGTATGCATATCATCTAATAAATTCTCTTTTGACAAAGCGGTCCTGACAGAACTAGGATCTTTGTCCTTCAAGACTAATGTGTTGAGAGGAACATGCTGTGCAGTGTATATTCTTTGCATGCCTATGTCTCAAGACAGTAAAAGAGGTTTTCCTACCTGTTGTGTTGGTTACATTAGTGTTTGCAGGTGGCATGCTGGTGGTAGCAGAATTCACTGGGATGTCGCACTTTTCTATCAAAGGCACAGCTATATTTGTTCCATTTTTGCTGATGCAAAACGTGCAGAAAGAGACAATATAAAATATTAACAATGCATCATATGGTCAGTTTTTGTAGTATACAATTTAATGTATTTGTTTATTCAAATAAAGGCTCATTCATTTTTTTACACAGTTTTCATAGAGGGAATTTTTAAAAAGAATATTCATCATTCAGACTAAGGAATAAGAACTAGTGCACTGACCAGTAATTTGACACAATTTTCACTTTTCCAACTGTGCATAAATCAAAAAGCAGATCAGAAACTGGCAATATGTTTGGTTGCAAAAGATCTGCATTTGTACTATTTTCCCAGCTGCATATTGCTGAAAGACAAAAGCTTGAGTTTCAATACAACATTGAGGTGTGATGTTATGCAGCAATGCATAGTAATAGTATCAGTCATATATAATTTAAACATATAAAATCATATAGGACCATATTCAGAGTTGACTTAAGTGCACATAGTGTAGAGTTAATACCTAAATTGCACACACTGGTATTCAGAACTCAGCTATAAGTATGTGGAGCCCAAAATCAGATCAAACATATCACATAATTATCATGGCATTATTTATATTATGATTTAAAATAAATGAAACTGAATATAACATCATAATGTAATGTCAATGGATTTCTATAGAATTTAGCATTCACATGCACAAATATATTTTTGAAATAGAATCAAAACTCACATGAGGCTTGTCTCTCATGCAGGTCAAAATAATGATTTAGGGTCAGTCCTTTTAAATTACTTAAAGTAAAAAGGAAGAATGGAATACATTTGCCAAAAAGTTACTAGACCCTTATCCAAAAGGACTTTATAATGAGTGCTTTATTACAAGCAAAAGGTGTTTTAACAAAGTTTGTGCAAAACAGATTATTGTATTTTTTCCCCTAAATGGTTTTATGTTTTTGTCTATCACTTCAGCTGTGTTGGTTGCTAAGTCACACTAAATGTGGATAAAGATCTGATACAACTTAACCTGGTCTAATTTTTTACATAACTATAACCTGAAGACTTTTAATATAAATTGTATCACTAGACTAGTGTTTTTATTTAGTAATTTTAGAATTGTTCATTTAGATAATTTGATCATTTTAAAATTGTCTCATGCTTTTATCTTATTACATCACAGTTGATAGCAGCAATGTTCCTCGTAACATGAAAGAGGAAGGCCCCCAAACATTCGTAACATGATGTTTTATAAGCATGATTCAAACACAGAAAACACAGAAGAAAGGAAAACATTGTCAGTCATTGCTTATATTACCAGATCAGGATAAACTTACCATAAACTTACCTCTGCCTAAGCAGTGTTCGTAACACTGTCAAAGCATAATTTTTTCATCTCAGAAACATTGCCAAATTACGTCCCATGTTGACTATCTCTGTGGCTGAAAAGTTAATCAACACTTTTGTCTTTTCGTGTCTTGATTGCTGTAATGCTTTAGTGTTCCTAAAGCTACCCTAAGTAAATTACCATTGGTACAAAATTCAGCTGCTAGAATTCAGACTAGGACCAGTGCAAGGGAGCACATCACACCTATCCTGGAAAAATTGCACTGGCTTCCTGTTAGTTTTCGTATTGATTTTAAAATTCTCATGCTCACTTATAAGGCCTTGAATAATTTGGCCCCTCAATATTTGTGTGAGCTGTTAACCCCCTACATTCCTACATGTGCTCTACGCTCTTCTGAAGCTGGTCTTCTGACTGTCCAAACAACATGGCTAAAAACTATGGGTGATCGGGCTTTTTCTTATTTGATTCCCAAATTGTGGAATCCCTGCCCTCAGAGATTAGGAATGCAGAATCCCTGGATGTTTTTAAATCCCACCTTAAAACGTACTTATTTAGGGTAGCTTTTATGTGATTTCTTTGTTATTTATTGGCTTTTCATTTTTGTATGGTTAGTTTTAGTGCCTGTACTGTTAGATGTATCTTTTACTTTCATATTTTATGTCAAGCGCTTTGAGAAGCATCTTTTAAAGGCACTATACAAAATAAAGTTCATTATTATTATTAAGCTATTTTTGAGACTGAGTCTCACCATCTCATCTCCGGCTCATTCTAACGATCTAATATTTTACACAAACAATCTATTGACTTCTAGTCATAAACAACTTCTTGTCACGCACAAATAAGGTCAGACCCCCACAAACAACATCTTAGTAAAAATTTCCATCACAATACCTGATGTTCTTGTGGGGAGGTAAAGGTAAGTACTTATCTTTTAAGGTGGAAGTCTAGACACTGTTGGAAAATTCCTTCTCCAATGTGTTTTCTCAGGAAAAACCTGTCAGCCTCAGAGGCATGAACAACATTTTTAATTTAAAATTTTAATAATCCAGGTGAGCCATGCAGAAAATCAGCATAAGCACCCTCATATGGTGATATATTTACCTACACTGCAAAAACAGTGACATGTATTTTGATCTTGTTTTGAAAGTACTGACTTTCATTTGCCAACTCTGAATATAGTCCATAGAGTGAAATAGAGAATGAAGATGTATGAAGACCACTTTAACTTTTGCTGATAGCTATAAGACTAATACACATACCCACTCTGGTGACAGTACCATCATGGACAATGGTGCTCTGGTTTTGGAATGCACTCCTTAAAGCTGAGCTGAGTAAACACACATCTATGGCTTTTCTTAGTTTCACAATGACGGTGCATCTTCGCAGGCAAGTAAATAAAGAGTATTAATTTTAAACAATAGGAACTTTGTAAATTTGTTAATTAAATTTTTTGTCACCAGTATAAAATAAGCATATGAAAATTTGTGGTATCTCTGAACGTAAGACTGTAAGGACCGTAAACTTACCTTATATCACATGTCACAGTATAATTCTATATAGTGAAAATACATATTATATACACTGTTATAAACATTCATTTAAAAAAAAATAACAGAAAGAAGGATACTTACTTCATAGATTTGGGAAATATTCTTCAAAGCCTGGCAGTCAAAACTAAATGAAACACACACACACCTAATATATTCCACCCTTCATATATATATATATATATATATATATATATATATATATATATATATATATATATATATATATATATATATATATATATATATGATATATAATCATATATGCAAGAGAAGTCAGTTTGTGTGTGTGCACGTAAAATCAATAAATTATATATGTATAATATATGTATGTAATATATGTATAATTTTATATATATATTAGCACAATGCAAATATCCTGCAGATACAGGCCAGGGGCTTTAGTTAATGTTTACTTAAAGGTAGGGTCTCCGATTTTTGAGAAATGCTTCAGAAAACTGAAAACAGAAAAATTTTTCGGGCCGAAAAATAAACAAAAAAACAAAACAAACGTGTAGCCAATGAGCAGAAAGGAGCGGGTCTTGTCAATATGCGGCGGAGAGAGTGTTCAGTGTGCATGTGTGACATTAGCAGAAAGCGGTTTTAACATTGACATGGAGGATAAAAACTAAGAAAGAAAGCGAAGAAAGGCTTACGATAAGGCAAGAAGTAGGACCCATGTTAATATACTGTAGGATCAGCTTTCCAGCGCTGGAGAGAACTGAAGGAGCAGGAAGTTGGCGCATATTCACAGATTGGAGTTTCCCGAGTCAATAACTCCTGAGCTAAAACACAGTTACTACACAAATAACACCTCTTTTCTATCGTAGTACAGTGATGCCTCGAGATATGAGTGCTCTGACATACGGATTTTTTGAGATACGAGCTGTGATTCGACCAAATTTTTGGCTTGAGATACGAGCAAATTTTTGAGATACGAGCATCCGAGCCGCCGCCGCCGAAACAAAGATCCCCAACAACCACGTGTGCTCTGTTTCCCCGCCTCAGCTTCCTGCGTCTCACTCGGTTAAAGCCGCCTTTCCACTGCACACGACAAACGACGGTCGATAAAACGGAAGTCATTCATTTCCTATGGAGAGTCGCAAAGGGGCTGCGTGAGGTGCCGACCATCTGCGGATCCGTAATTTTCGGATCCGTTTAAATCGTTCGATCCGTTAAAAAAATGTAACTTGTGCGACTACACCGCATCTGATATGCCGACCGGACAGGTTTTTATTAAAACGACCGGCAGATGTTAGTGAGGAAAGAGTGACAAAAAAGCAAAAACAAGTGAAGAGAAAAGCGATGAAGAAAATTAAGCAAAATTAATGTAAAGAAAACAGAAATTGTAGCAATTAAGTTCAGTTAAGTTAAGAGAATTTCAGTTCTGTCAGGACCACTTTGTCAAAAGAGAATTTATTAGATGATACGCGTACAGTTAGTGTTGGCGGTATGGTTCTGTTCTGGGCAAGAATACATGCGCCGTCCGTGCGCATGCATGGTCAGTGCTGGGAGAGAAGCGACTAGAAAACAGAATAGACCCCCGTATAACAGAACCACTAATCATGCATAGTATTAGATATGCTCGCTTACGCGTTTTTGGAAAGTAATAAATGAATGAATTGATAAATAAATAATTAAATAATTAGAGATAGAGGGAGAGAGAGAAAAATATGTGGAGATTTATGACGTAAACTGGTACAACGAACACAGGTTCCGGCATGGTGGAGTCGGGGTTTAGATCACGGCAGCAGCGAAGCGCTAGAAAGCGGCTCAATGAATGGGAATTTAAATGTTCGGGTAATATGGATGTCGTAACCGGATTGGTGCGCGTCGTGGACAGCTGCTTAACAGCTGATGCACACTTGACGACGTGGCCTGCCAGAACTAATGCGATGCTTGATTTAAGTTCGTTAATTTTAGTGAAGTTTAGTTAAGTTCAATTTAAGTGTAAAGTTGCATTAAGAGTGTACAGTAGCGAGTAAGTGAACGAGAGCGAAAGTGTACGTACGAGACAAAATTCCTCCTGTTTACTCATCCCTCAACCTCCGTGCGCATCTTCCGTAAAGTAAAACCAGTTTATTTTTTTAACATTCTCTTTTACTACTGTATGTTTTTATACAATATTTGTCATTTATAAATACAGGTACTGTACATTTTTCATATTCAAAACACATAAACAAAACAACTGGAGTGGAATTTTGCGAGCTGGAACGGATTAATGGGATTTCAATTCATTTAAACGGAGAAAATTGTTTTGAGATACGAGCAATTTGAGATACAAGCAAGGTCACGGAACGAATTAAACTCATATCTCGAGGCATCACTGTAATGCAGAGAGGCAGATACAACCACGTTTTGCTAGTAACAGCGTTTAGCTCAGGAGTTAAAGACTCGGGAATCTCCAATCTGTGAATATGCGGCCAACTTTACTTAAGACGCCGAGGTTGCTTTTTTTCCTTCTCGATAGGTGAGTAACGTTGGTTTTGCTTTGTTTCACAGAACTAATATATACCGTCCTTTGTATGATTATACTTGTGTGTCATTTTTGCTTGTTTGTTTATCTGCAATCGGATTGTTCTTCCCTTCAGCTATGATAAAGACACGTTTCTCTCCATTAGTTGCCTGGGTTGCGTATGTATGTGTGGGTGGAGCTATCAATACAGGGGTGGGACCCATTTGGGTTAGGGGCATGTTTGTTTTGGTGATTTTATATGTCAACATTGGCTTTCAAAAATCGGAGACCCTACCTTTAAGTCATCAGAGTGAAGCACCGGATGGTTAGTACTAAAATGATTTGTTTGAGTATTTCATGAACCGATGATCTCCTGTGAATCAGGAGTCTTCTGCTGTTGAGCCCATACACCTAAACAATGATTTGTGCATGCTGAGATGTGTTTATGCTCACCACAATTGTAAAGAGACCAGGGGATTTTAATACTCCATTGATAATGGCTTTTTAAAGTTGCGGTGCACGCGCTTAACTCAACTTAGTCAGTCAACTTAGAGTTGATAAAACTAACAAACCCTGAGATGGGAAACTGAGTTTTAGGTTACAGAACAGCTGAAAAGAGTTAGTTTTAACTCTAAATTAACTTTCAATTTATACAACTGAGCAATTGTGTCCACAAAAGCTTGGTGGACCTGGGATTTGAACCCATGACCTTCTGATCAGTAGTCCAACACCTTAACAACTGAGCTACCACATCCCACATTTGCTTTGCTGCTCTCTGCGTAACTGAAATGTGGGCAATGAATGAGGTGTTTAAACATCACTTCCTCTTTAAAAAGGGGAGGAGACCGAAAGAAACTCTGGGTTTACCGAAGAAAACCTGCTCCCGACCAGGTTAGGTTCACAGAGTAAGTTACTATGGTAACTGGCTCTGAGTATAAGTTACCTCTCTTTCAGAAACGGGCTTAACTTAACCTGCTTTCTCGGGTTTAACATACCTCCCTTTCTGAAGCGGAAAACCCAGAGTTTCCCTTATTTCAGGGTTATACTCAGAGTTTTCACTTAACCTGCTTTCTGAAACAGGCCCCAGAACAGGCATAAACCAATCTGTCCATTCTCTGCTGACCTCTCTCTTCAACAATTTCTTTCCTTTGTTGCACCATTAAGTAAACTCTAGAGATTAGCAGTTAGAAATGCTCACACTAGCCTGTATGGCAGTAACAATCATGCCATGGTCAATATCACAGAGATCACATTCATTACCCTTTCTGATGGTTGTTTATAAAATTACCCAAAGCTGTTGTCTGGTATCTGCCTGATATAATGCATTGTACTGCTGCCACAAAATTGGTTTATTTCATAATTGCATGAATGATTAAATAAAATTAAGATAAATTTTCTTAATAAAGTGTAAGCACACATATATAGACATAATTAGATAGATAGATAGATATATATATAGATAGATAGATAGATAGATAGATAGATAGATAGATAGATAGATAGATAGATAGATAGATAGATAGATAGATAGATAGAATTTGATGAACATACTTGGTGATGTTACATGTAGGATTTGTTAATATCTGTGGAACAAGTAAATGATCAGTTGTGCCTTTCTTCTAACATAGCAGAGTTCATAGTATTGCAAACTAAATATTATGGATTCAGTTTAAGGAATACAATACAGCTTCACCAAAAAACTGACTTGTGTCATGTTAAAACCGAAGTCTGTAGTTCCAATGTCCAAACTATAATAGGCAGCTATAAAAAGAACAAAGAGAAAGGTAGCTTGAGTTGAAATACTAATAATGTATTTGCACTATATTAATTTCTATATTTTCTCACCTGTGCTGCTGCAATAAGAGGAACAATTACAAGTATTTGGTTGATTTTCTGAGGAGTAAAATTAAAGTTTAACTGTTATATGTAAACATGCTATATAACAATGCTCTATGATGGTCTGATCAGTTTATCAGTCATTACTAAAAATCATATCAAATGCAAACACCAATATTATATTCAAAATGTATATAATATACTCAAAGTATACACATTTCATCTACCTCTTAAGTAGATAGAAGATAAGAACATACATACCTATTTATATATAATAATAATAATAATAATAATAATAATAATAATAAAAATAAAAATAAAAATAAAAATAATAATAATAATAATAATGACATATACTGTGTCAAATTAATAATGATTTTGAAAAATCAGCTATAAATAGAAGACCATATATTGCCACCACATTTGCTATACATACCAAAGGTGCAGTTCATCTGGTCTGGAATATATAGTGAAACATATACAGTTTCACCGTTGCCACTGCTGAAAAATATATAGTAAAATTAACATTGTTTTTATTCTGTAAAATACTGACATTTCTGCCAAATTCTAAATAAACATATTGTAAACATATTTGCAGAAAATACACTGTTTAAAATAAAAATAATTAATTCAGCAGTGTTTTAGACATGAAATAATGCAAGGAAAACATATTAATTTTTAAATAACACAATAAATCAATATTTGGTGAAATAACCCAGATTTTTAATTGCAGCTTTCATACATCATGGCATTCTCTCCAACAAACTTTCACATTGCTGTTGGGTGAATTTATGCAAAAATTCAATCAGCTCAGCTTTGTTTGATGGCTAGTGGCCATCCTTCTTCTCCTGGATCACATTCCAAAGGTTTTCAATGGGGTTCAGGTCTGGAGATTTGGCCATGACAGAGTCTTGATGTGGTGTTCCTCCATCCATACCTTGATTTACCTGGCTATGTTGCATGAAGCATTGTACTGAAAAACCAATCCTCAGAGTTGGGAAACATTGTCAGAGCAGAAGGAAGCAAGTTTTCTTCCAGGACAACCTTGTACATGCTTTGATTCATTTGCCCTCCACAAAGACGAATGTGCTCGATTCCAGCCTTGCTGAAGCAACACAGTTGGTGTGCGAGACTGTGGCTTGTAGGCCTCTCCAGGTCTTTGTCAAACCATGGCCTCACAAACTCACTCGACCTTCCGATCAGTAGTCTAACACCTTAGCCACTTTGCTGCCACTACTTTTTTTAACATTTATTACTCGTATACATAAACAAGGTTTCTTACCATGAAACGTTTACTGTGTCACTTGAATTGCAGTGAATGTCAGGGCTAAGAGAACCGTTGCACTTTTCAAAGCTTCCAATAGGAGGTCCTGGATTTACTGCCGCACTGTGACAAATCCCTTTTACTGTCAGGTTAAAAGTTGATAAGTTACATAGTCTATATTCTGCATATTTTATTTATTTCCTTAATGTGGCTACATTTCATCATTATTTCTATCAAATCAAAAGATACAGTATGCCTAGCAAATGGACAACAAAGGCAGAAAAAACAGAATTCAAATAAAAAAATTGCCAGTTGTACTGCAAGCAAAATAAGTACTTTACAGGTATCAGTCTTTCTGATCTTAGAATGTGTATGAACAACACTCACCCACTTGCTCTACAGAATCTCCAACCACATATGCCTGGATGGAGGATTTATCCGGTACTGTGCTCACAGTTTGTATAATGCAGCATGTATTGGTTGGATGTGTTAATTGCAACAACACAGTACATGTAGTCTGCCTAAAACAGAGGTTTTAAGCCATTAGCAACATTATATCAACTTTGCGTTAGGATTTAATAGGATAATAGCAAAGGAGAAGAATCTTGGCTAACAGACCTTATAGCACTCTTATTGGCACACATGACCTTAATGTCCTAAAAATGTAAATAAATAACAAACTAAATTTTGTTTGTATTCACCCAAGTCATATTATAAACACATCTTAAATGGTTAGTAAACATGTATAGTAAGTCAGACATTTTTGGGCTGTTTTCACACTGCTTACTTTGAACATGTTTGTAGATTCCGTTCCATTTGACAGACTGTGAACAAGCAACAGGAAAGTGACACAGACTTGGAATTGTGTACTTTTTAGATATTTTTTGCAAGCTGAGACATTATTTCAAATGTAAAAATATAAAGCCAACATATTTTCTATTTTGAAAACAATTTAAAAAAAACACTTCAGTTGCCAATGTAATACAAAAATTATTTTGATTTACCTGCTGTTTCCAAGCGTCCCATTGTAAAATAAATTTGTAGTAAATGAGCTGATATTTTGTGTCACAGAAGCAGTGACAGGGTCGGAAGTAGATGCTCTGTTGATGGCAGTGTCATTTATAGTTTCATTGGGTGAAGTGGTATTGATTTTTAATGGTCTAACAGTAGGAAAAGCAGGACTGCATTCGTTTTGATTTTGGAACAGATTTTGAAGCTGAAAAACATTAGATTTAAAGTGATATGGTTAATTGTAAATCACCTCTGTAAGTGTATTGATATTTTTTGTGAATGAAGAGATATTGATAAAATATAATTGTCTCAAAATAAATAAAGATCACTGTTTGAGTGTTTTTGCTCTTCAGGTTTAAGGTTATATTCAGTGAATGACTAACAATTTAAATAAAACAATTAAACAAACAAATAAATAAATAATGTATGTAGGACAAAACAGTGAGCACATTTAATCAATCTCATATAAAGTGTGCACATAAGAAAGAAAAAAGTCTGCACAAGGCATTTTCTTTCATAGCATATTGGCATATTGTATAAATAATGGTTAATTTTAGTAAATTATATATATATATATATTTTCAGATTAATCAATATTTAACCCAGTGTCACTATTAATTAATTATTAAATAGTCATTAATTTGTAATAATTAGGTCATTTTAAATAACTTTACAAGTCATAAACACGTAGCAGACTTAGCTTGCTAATTTTAGACACTTCTTTCAAATGGCTAAAGCAAATCCTACATAATGGCCATAATAATAATAATAATAACAATAATAATAATAATAATAATAATAATAATAATAATAATAATAATAATAATAAAGTATTGCTTATAGTCTGTCTAGTGTTTTTTGATACAGTTTATGTTTACGGCTCTGGTTTTCACCTTTTCCGTTGTTTTGTTTGTACATCACATAATAAATGATCTACATCTGCAATTATCTCCCTTTACAATCCCTGTCCATTTGTTATTAAAAAAAATCTAAATACATATCTTTTTTCAACACTATTTTATGCTATTTTTCTTTTTCATTTCAAGATGCAAGCTTCAGTAACTTCAGAGTGGCTTGAAACTTCAGTACATAGTTTATATGTAAAGCATCACTTGACACAATTTTCACTACAGCATATATATTAGTACAAAACAAGAAATAAACTTTCTCTCCACACATATAAAATGAAAATGCTAGTTCAGTACTTACCCAGGCAGATATATCTGACTCATTAGATTCAGATCCATTAACTTCAACATTTACTGTCATCCAGTAATACACAGCTGCAAAAAATTATTACAGTTGATCAACAGCATTTCTCATGCTCATAAATATTATTTATACTGTTATTTAGGCAGTAATACTCACAGTCACTGTGACAATTTTGTGAGAAACTGCAATGCACTGGCCAGGGTGCTGTATCATAATGAGTAAATTAATTTTGGAGATATCTCAAATTAAAACTCAACAGGCAACAAGCAATGTATAACATACTGTGGATATAAAATGTCTACATATATATGCATATACAAATGGAAAACACAGAAATTTTTTAAAAAACTTTAACAACAGACTCCATTTCCCAAAATACACAGCAGCATACAAACATGCCCGCACCGGACTCCACTTCCTACAACACACTTGCTCTCTCACGGTCACATTTCTGAACTGAAACACCGTGCTTATGTGCATTTGAGTTGCTGTTCTAACACCAAGTAAATATTATGTAAGTGTGCACACCCCTGCTTATGGCTGGCCAATCAGGCTGATTCCAGATCATTTTCAAATGTATTTTTTATACATCTGTCATTAGTGCAGTAATTCTGATGACAAATAAAATACAGCTACTTTTGCATTTTCTTGACATCATCTTGGTTTCATCTGACTGCTGCAGTCATGGTCTACAAATGTCTTGCATTAACAAGATTACTATCAAAAGGCATCAGTATAGATCAGGATTGGGGCACAAAATCATTTCCAAAACATTAGATCATAGAACAAAAGTTTAAAACAGAAGCCTTTTTTATGAGACAAAAAAAGATACAATCCTGCTTAAATCACCCCAAAATATATTATGGTTTTATGATCCCACGATAGAACTTATTGAGCATCACAAATCCATTTTTGTATTGTGTTAGTAGCACAAATACTTATACTCCAAAGAACACCACACCTACAGTGAAGCATGGTGGTGGCAGCACCATGCTATGCAGCTACTTCTCATCAGCTGGGAGTAGGGGGCCTCTCAAAATAGAGGGAATGACAGATAGCTACTATTTTGGCACAAAACCTGGACTCTGTTAGTCAAGATACAAACCAAAACACAAATCCAAGTTAAAAAAGGAACGGCTTCAGAAGGTCAAAAAAAAAATAGACCTTGTAAAAATGTTTTGTCTTACACCCTCCACCCCCACCTCAAATACTTTCCATTTGTTTTTGACTTGATTTTGGGTGCTGGATTACATTAACACACAGACACAGACTTTTTAAAAGGATGTGTAGGCATTTAGATGAAATTACCAATATTGAAATAGCATTTTACCCTTCTGGACACTTAAATGGCATAGTTTCCCCATTGTTTAGCCATATCTTTCTCTGTGTTTTGGTTAGAGGAAGCATTTTTTTTATAAAAAGATTATTTTGAATTTTTGATCAGGTATATAATTTTCTGTATTCACATTTTACACCCTTACCTGCACATCTGTCAGATTTTTATTTCTTTTGCATAAATCTGGTAATCAACCTCAGTTCTAATCAAAACTACTAAATATTTTTTTAAACTTTTTTTTAAATAATTTAGCTCAAAAAGTTATTAGAATTTTAATCACACAATGTTGCCAGTTACATGAACAAAAATATAGAAATGTTGTGTTATTATTCCTACAAGCAATAGGAATACAAAACCCCACTAAAACAAAATGTTAACCCACCTGTTATATTATTAGCAGTAGCTGTGGCTGGTGGGCTCATGGTAATTGTGGTGGTAGTGTTTGTGAGATTCTCTGTCCCTGAACCTTTAAGACAGAAAGAGAATCACCTTTTCCAAAAAAGCCACTAGGGTAGTTGTGACTAGTTGCGTATACTTGGGATAGACATGTTCATTTCTGATGTCTTTTTGAATATTTGATTACTTAACTACCCAGAGGGAGAGAAATACAATAAAATCAAACACTAAAAATATATTAAAATAAAAATATTATTGAATAAAATAAAGATGCTTTAATGGGTTACAGTAACCCAACACTCTAAATCAAACATACACATCTTCTTGGTTTTCCTTACCAGATGTTATAACCTGGTGTGTTGCTGATGATGTGTCCATAACATCAGCTGGGGTAGCCGAAATATTTTGTGAAGTTGCTGCTGTTGTACTTGCATTTATTGTCAAGGTGTACGTTACTGAGGAAAAAGACAAATAAACAAGACAATGAGACCTTCAACTGAGAAAAGATGCAATCCCTATGAACACTGGGATTTTATGGTTTATAAGGATCTAAATAGGAAATAATAAGTGGCATACCAGATATTTCACGATATATATCGTAATAGATTCAAATAACTTCATATGTGTCAGAGCATATTAGATCAGTGCAAAAAATATTGTGTAAATCTTTTTCCTCAGATTGACTGTTATTTCATGTAAAATATGCATTCCCTAATCAACAAACTAAACTAAAAGGGTACAATACAATATAAGGAAAGTGAACATTTACTATAAAAATATAATTCATTTGAATACTAGTGGCCTGCCCAAGAGGCTGATTTTCAATATCAGTTACACAGCAAACTGTATTTATGTGTTCATGCAGATTTGAATTTACAGAAAACAAAACACTTAACTTATGCATAAATTACTGTCCTTTCCTATTGGGATAGTAGGGTTTATTCTCTTGTTTTTGCTATTCAATGAAAACCTTTGGGTTTTATTGCAAAAGACAAATATAATAAGATCAATCAGAATATCAGGTTTCATTTCCTGATATTTACATTCAGTAAATATCTATACAATTCTGCTTAAATCACCCCAAATATATTATGGTTTTATGATCCCATGCCAGAACTTATTGAGCATCACAAATGCATTTTTTGTATTGTGTTAGTAGCACAGATACTTATTCAAATACGTTTTCGTCCATTAAATGGCATAGTTTCCCCGTTGTTTGGCCAAATCTTTCTCTGTGTTTCAGTTAGAGGAAGGATTTTTTGGGACAAAAATAACATGTACTTTGGAAAGGGTATTTAGAATTTTTGACCAGATATATAATTTTCAGTATTCACATTTTACACCCTTACCTGTGCTTCGAGATCAAAAATGTCCATTAATTTAATTACATCACTAATTTGCATAAAAATACAGACAAAATTACCTATTTTTATTTTTTTTTTAAAAGTGAACTGGATTATTTTTTACGTTTTATCACAGTCTTGGATATATCAAAGATTACTAACAACATTGGCTTTTATGCATTGTTAAGTTTTGCACAGCATCAGATTTTTTTCTCCCTCATTTACTTTTCATGGCCCTATTGACTGCCATTATAACCAGATTTTTTCATTGCATGGCCATGACATGGAAAAAAAAACATGCATTCTTGCTGGTTAATGTAAACCAAGCAAGGAACCTCAGTTGGGAAGAGGTAAAATTTGTAATTTTTTGTCATTTTTAGTGTTGACCAAAAGGTGGGGCCATTACCCTATTACACAGGCCTGTGCAAAAAAAAAGGTTTATTTTCAAGCTTTTTACATTGAGTTCTATAGAGGATATCAGCATACTATAGTTTGAGTTATAGTTGAGTATAATTTGTGTTTGTGTGTTTTTGTGTGTAGGGGGTTGTCCATCCCAGATGACTCGGAGCACAAGGCAGAGGACAGGGAGTTCACAATCGAACACATGCTCCCACACCAATTCACACTTCACAGCCAATCGGCCTACAGTCTTTGTCTTTGAACTCAAAATGTGTTAACATCTAAACATGTGCTAACCACAGTCTAAAACATCCTTTATAATAATTTAGCTCAAATAGTTATTAGCATTTTAATCACACAATGTTGCCAGTTACATGAACAAAAATATTATAGAAATGTTGTGTTATTATTCCTACAAGCAAAAATACAAAACCCCACTAAAACAAAATGTTAACCCACCTGTTATATTATTAGCAGTAGCTGTGGCTGGTGGGCTCATGGTAGTTGTGGTGGTAGTGTTTGTGAGATTCTCTGTCCCTGAACCTTTAAGACAGAAAGAGAATCACCTTTTCCAAAAAAGCCACTAGGGTAGTTGTGACTAGTTGCGTATACTTGGGATAGACATGTTCATTTCTGATGTCTTTTTGAATATTTGGTTACTTAACTACTAACCCAGAGGGAGAGAAATACAGTAAAATCAAACACTAATAAGTAAGTAACCCAACACTCTAAATCAAACATACACATCTTCTTGGTTTTCCTTACCAGATGTAATAACCTGGTGTGTTGCTGATGATGTGCCCATAACATCAGCTGGGGTAGCCGAAATATTTTGTGAAGTTGCTGCTGTTGTATTTGCATTTATTGTCAAGGTGTACGTTACTGAGGAAAAATACAAATAAACAAGCCAATGAGACCTACAACTGAGAAGAGATGCAATCCCTATGAACACTGGGATTTTATGTTTTTTTAGGATCTAAATAGGAAATAATAAGTGGCATACCAGATATTTCATGATATATCATAATAGATTAACTTCATATGTGTCAGAGCATATTAGATCAGTGCAAAAAATATTGTGTAAATATTTTTCCTCAGATTGACTTTTATTTCATGTAAAATATGCATTCCCTAATCAACAATTGCTTGCTGTTATGATATCCTAAAAGGTTACAATACAGAATAAGGAAAGTGAACATTTACTATAAGAATATAAATCATTTGAATATTATTGGCCTGCCCAAGAGGCTGATTTTCAATATCAGTTACACAGCAAACAAAACACTTAACGTATGTATAAATTACTGTCCACTCCTGTTGGGATAGTGGCTAATTGGGATAGTGGCTAATTCTCTTGTTTTTGCTAATCAATGAAAACCTTTGGGTTTGATTGCAAAAGATGAATATGAGAAGATCAATCAGAATAACAGCTTTCATTTCCTGATATTTACATCTAGGTGTATTAAACAAACCACCCACTTTCTGTAAAGCAAATATATAGAAATATTAAAGTAAATTATACAGGGTTCCCACGCGTCCTGGAAAACCTGGAAATCCTGGAAAATTAATGACCAATATTCTAGTCCTGGAAAACACATGGAAAATGAGAGAAAACATAAACTGTCCTGGAAAAAATCTTGTTGTCCTGGAAAATTATTATTATAAAGGTTCTTGATCATTTAAAGAACAGTTTACAACTGGTCGAAACAATTAACGTTAGTAACAGAAAGCGCTCTGTTCAGGGACGCTGAGTTTTCATGGGTTTTTTGTTATGCTGTTTAATCTCGCTGTGAGGTGGTTTCAGCTGCTAGGAATGGTTTAAGTGCTCGAATGTTTTCAGCAAATGGTGACGGGTAAGCAGGTTATATTAACCTTGTAATCTGAATATCATGTGCAAGGGGAATGTGCAGCAAACTAAAGCATGCATGATGGCATTGGCCTGAGAAAGGAAAGGGTATTAATATGTGCGGGCTTTTTATTTTATAAATGTTGAAATTTTATTCACATGACAAATTGTCTTTAAAAGTATAATTAAGTAATAGCCATAAAGTGTACGTTGTTTTTAAGACTTCTGGAGAAAAACATATTACTTTAGGCCGTGAATCTGTGATCTTTGTCTTTTTTTGCTAAATTTGAAATGTCCTGGAAAAGTCCTGGAAAATGATCTCTGAAAAAGAGTGGGAACCCTGTTATAGGATATAACAGTGAAAATTTGCTGTATAACCCTTGCTTGCAAAGACAGGATCGATCCGCCAACCAACTGACATAAACAAACTAATGTTTGTGATGCTTTTCCAACTTATTTCAATTGTTGTTTGTTTTGGTTTTCTTCCTTTAGCCTTCTCTCCAGAAAGTAAAAGCATGCTCATTTGGGTTAAGGTACAGTATGGTAATTGACTCGGCCAGTCTAAAACTGAAATGAATTCCTTTGCTGTGTTTGTCATTGTCTTGCTGCAGGATGAAGGTCCTCCCATTTAGACTGGATGAACTTGTCTGTAAACTGGCAGACAGAATTTTCTGTAGAATTCTGAATTCATTCTGCTGCTACCATCATGAGTTATACCTTCAATAAAGATTAGTGAGACTGTTCCAGAAGCAGCTGTGTAAGCCCAAGCAATGACACTAGCACCAGCTTGTTGATCTTGTCTGCTTTGGATTACGAGCTGATTCTTTTTTGACACTTTGGCCTTCGGTTCACTTTGGTAGAGGTTAATCTCGGTTCCAGATTTTTTGTGGCTCATCTCTGTATTTCTATGCAAAATCCAATTGGCCAACCTGTTTGATGCTTGGTTGTTAGTAAACCTAAGGCTTCCTTCTTTTACAAACTGTTGTATTGGCTATGCACAATGCTTTAATTGTTCCTCTTTTTCTCAGCTCCAAAATGGCTGAAAATGAAGTAGCTTTGCCTCCTATAATCAATCTAACAGGGTGCACATAGGCAGCAAGAAAATCATGTCATTATCATGACAATATTTTTGATCAGTTGAAAAATTGTTGGGTTTAAATAAAAGGTGTCATGTTGTTTAACACCTCTAGATATAAATTTCAACAATTGAAAGCTGAAAATCCTACCCTTGCTGTTCCAATACTTACAGAGGGGCCACATTTCTTTTGAACCTACACATACTACACTACTGAAAGTAACTTCATTCTTTCTTTCTTTCTTTCTTTCTTTCTTTCTTTCTTTCTTTCTTTCTTTGATTTTGTCTGTTGTTGTCTGATCTCTCCCTCCCTCTCTCTCTCCCTCTCTCTCCCTCTCTCTCTCTCTCCTTCTTTCTTTCTCTCTCTTATAAACAGCCACTCGTTCTTCTTTTTACTGATGTAAGTCAGAAGCTTGTCATAGATAAAACTAGTCCAGCAGGTTGTAAGTTATATTCAGGTTACATGAACCATTGTGTTTAAAGCTAATTGCCAGACATTTGTACAGTAACTAACATGAAAGAAAGCAACCTGTGAATGCACTATACAATACATCTTAGATGTTTTCATAAATACAATGGCATGTATATAAAATGCTCTGAAATGTTGTCTTACCTAGGTGAGACAGCACGAATAGGACATAGAGTAGATGGTCCATGAACTTCTGTGGCCTGCTATGTAACACAAAGAGGCTTGTACTCACCATTCTCCTGTAACAAAGATGAGCAGTGTGAAATGACCACTGTAATGTCGTTTTTAAGCTGCTAACATACTGTAAAAGCTGACTTTTTTCATATTTATTTATTTGTCTGGATTTTTTACAATTTGAATGTGATGTTGAGATTAATTATTCCTGAAAATTAAAATATTAAACACATTTAACCATTAGATAGATTACATATGAAATATATCATATAGTTCTTATGTGGTGCTGTTTGACATCTAAGTATTTCTCTTTATTAAAATCATCTACCTCAAGACTCAGTAAAATGGGTTAAAAATGATAAATGATAAAATAAGTTTGAAAGTAGCATTCCGTGCATCCCAATCCACCTGAATTTACTCTGAATTTTTCCTACTCCTTTATAGTTCATTTCAGCATTAGACATTTAATAAATTAATTTACATTCTTCAATACATACAATACATTTGCATTACATTACATTTCAGTGCGCTACAGGATACAGATTCTCTTAATATATTTTGTTCTAAAATGTTATTAAGTGAATAATTTCCCTGATGCTCCCAAGCAGATTGACCAGTAAATAGAGATTACAAACACTGACCTCCTGCTTCACCACAGCAAACCAAAATGAAGATACTGCTTCCATTGTCTGATCCATTTGTCAGTCTCAATCTCTTGTTTTCCATGACTCATGAAAATAACCTTATGTTTTTAAAACTCCTGATTTTTTTTCAGAACTTCTTTCATTATTTTATTTAACCAAATTCAGTATTTTAAATATACCATTGATATTAAATGATAATAACAAATGAATTTGTTACTTATTAAATATGTAACAAGTTTCTGTTTGGTATATTTCTGCTTGGTATTAATAAATAAATAAATGAACACACACACACACACACACACACACACACACACAGTGGCTAAAGTAACTTAAAATAATAGCACCTAGGAGGAAATAGCATTACGAGATATTTCTACCATGTGAACAATGGTTGTTTGTACTGTTTGTCCTGACCATCTGATAAAAAGTCTTTATTTACGGAAGCTTCCCAACATTAGTCATTTTCACACATACTTTGAAAAGCTTTTATGGAAATACTATTTGACTAATCGACATCATTTAATACTAAACGAATTAGAAAATAATGTCCATTTAAACATTGTAATTAAAATGACTCAGTAGACTGTCAGATGTCAACACTAGTCTAGACTCCAACTCCAATGTAGGTCCTAATATTCACTACAGCACTTAACAATTATTATTCCGATTAAGTTCTTGTCAAATTCATTAAAATTAACTTATATTATTCATTAAGAATTAGAATTACGCAGAATATAAACATAGATTGTACAAGTCATCCGGTACCTTGTAGTCGGACATCGGCGAACAGTTTGTTGGCCGGTGTTTATATTGTCACGTGTTGAAGCGGACATGCATCCAGCAACATACGGACGGTGATTGACAGCTTTAATCCATCGGTTTCTCCCAACCGTCGGGTTCAGCTCTGTATGTGGCGCCAGTGTCTTCACCCCAATGAAATGACAGGTCTATGTACCGTGTACTGTATGTCCACGAAGAAATCGTGCGTCTATGTTACCCTGTATGTCGGTGTTGATTAACCTGCCTTAAACTGAGGCAGGCTGCCTTGTACAACACAACACGCCTCTTTTTTTGTGACTCACTCTGTCACTATGTCTCAAATCTGTCGCTACATAAAAACTTTCACTGGGCAAAACCTTCAGTATCAGATATTGTACACAAGAAAAATTTAGATGACAGACGAAACCAGAAACTATTAAAACATAGATACTATATATATATATATATATATATATATATATATATATATATATATATATATATATATATATATATATATAAAATACAAGAAACACAATGAATGAAAAGCATAATGACGTCATCTGGATCCACCTATGACTTTATTAAACCTGTCACTTAAGCACAAGTTACGCAACAGTTTTTCATTCTTTGTCAGTCCTGTTACTATATATATACAATTCTATAGTATATAAAATATGAAATATTAAAACATTATGACTGTTCATTGTGATACCTGCTTGTATATATTCTACGTCTGCCAAATTCCATAACTGTAAATGTATTACTTACAAATGCCTGTGAATTATCGGTTTGTGTTTGGTGCAATAACATAAACAAAAGTGTAAAACAAAGCTATAGAAAGCTTATGTGTACGAGTCTAACTGACCTTCCATAACATAAAATAAATGTGATAAATGTAATAATAAGTGTGTGCCATTGTGAAAAGTCAGACTGTAGATGGTTCGCTGTAGTGTCTATGTGATGAGGTATCAAGAAAGGAACGCTAACAGACTTGTTCAGTTTCACCTTATTATTATTATTATTATTATTATTATTATTATTATTATTATTATAAAAAATATTACTTAGTACAACATATATTATTAGCCTACATGATGACCATATTAAGCATAGTAAGCAAATCTATTTCAGGTATAAACATAATCTGGGTGTTTCAGCTTGTACTTAGTACTTTATTGCTTTGAATATTTCATGAGGCTTGTGGGAGGAAAAGCAGAGAGAGAGAGAGAGAGAGAGAGAGAGAGAGAGAGAGAGAGAGAGAGAGAGAGAGAGAGAGAGAGAATAATCGAACTGTATAACCAGCACAGACAGTTATTGGGTGTGTCGTGTTAATTATTTATAATTATTATTATTATAGTTATTATAATTATTAATCTATTCAGTCGTTTCCCATACAATCATGTCGTGCCCATAGACCGAGGTGAAGTAAGTTTTAGGTCTGATATTAGACAGATATTTAGCGGAGTGTCACATTGAGACCGTCAATAATTCACCAATTGAATGATACAAAATTCTGGAGTCTTGTATCATTCGATTGGTCATTTATTGATGGTCATAAGTGACAAGCCGACCAAGGTTAGCGGCGATACGCAAATCTTGCGCAAATTCTGCGCAGTTTAGCAGTCTCGAATACGACTGTTTGAATTTTCCCAAACACGGAAGTTGATACGTCTTCATGCTTCTACAATAATAAACTATAGCTCGAACCTTTTCAGTCTCATCTGATTTATGTAGGTTAAGTGAAAATGCGTGACAGGTTTTACAATGTACTCTTAAAGATTTCGAGTTTTGTGTCAGCTTTCGAGTTTACGAGTGGAGTCGTGTTTGTAGTCACACTGTCATGTGTCTTTAGCATCGTAACTAATCACTTGAACATTTCGGTGCATGCACTAAGTCTGGATTCCAGCGTTCTTATTAACGGCCATGGTAAGGTTTTGTCACATGTCTTGAGTGCATTGTGCACAGATAATGATGTAGTGCCTCATTTATTAATCAACCTATAATACCTCATTTATAATCAACCTATGATGCATCTTCTGCTGAACTTCTGTTTTTTTTTTTTATTGACAAACATAAAGTTTAATTCTGTCTCTCTATTGAACCCCAACCCAGTTCACAGACTTCTTACCTATTGCTTTTACCATAAGGATGTGGGCCAGCTCATGTCTAGTGTGGCTGTACTGGTGTTGTTCTGCAGTGGATTAGAGAAAGGAGTTGGCACAGTGCGATTTTTACACCTTTTACTTTTTCTGGTAACTTCGATTGGCCTAATACATGTCCTCCTGGAGCTGTTGTTGTTTTCACCATCTACAAGGACCTCAGTTTCAGGCCTAATCCCAGTATCTCTTGCTATGCTGGGGATGGTGACCATCAGGTCCCGCATGACGAAGGCATTCCTGCTTGGCTTTACTCTGCCCACTGCAGCTCTTCCTTGGTTCCTGATGCTCATTGTTTATCTCTTTATCCCAAATACTGTATTCTTATGCAATTTCCTGGCCATAATCACTGGGCAGATGTGTATCCTTTTCCTCGTTATTGTAAATATCTTACCATTTATCTGTGTCTAGTTGATAAAATTGTGATTTAAAACACGATATACAGATCAATTTAAACATCTAATCATATTGATGAAGACACTCAGATGATCTTCAGGACTATATCAAAAGTGTGATTAAATTGATCACTAATCTCCGAAATGCGTTGGATATCCGAGTAATTGTAGAATATACATTTTTGTCTAAAGTTTAAATAGAGTAATATATTTTGGAAATAAATATTTTTCAAAATGAACACTTTGGTCAAGATGGTAGCTGAATACTTTTGTGCTTAAATATGTCCTTAACTGAAGGATTTGTAATAGATGGCATGAAATGGTGTTCAGTGTTGCAGATGTCTGAGTCCAAAGCTTGTGTAATGGAGAAGACCGTGCCATTCAGATTGATGAAGAAAATAACATGTATACGTTTTATCCCTGCATCTGCCGGGGAACGAAAAAAGATCCTGCACACTATGTGAGTAAACATTTTCTCCATGAGTTTTTATTTCAACTTAAATATAAGAATAATCTTTTTGCATTTATTATAACCATATATAATTTCTTAAACATTTTTAAATTGAGCTATGTGAAGCATACACAAGGTGTCACAACCCGCTGTTATCAATTATTTATCAGTCTATTTTGTTGTAAATTCTTATAGTTAACTACAGGGCGTCCCAAAAGTCTTCATATACAGGGGACTATGTATGCTATAACTATATCAGTCGTGCCTTTATCAGTGGATGTCTGTACATATCTACTTCTTAGTTAGGGCTGCAAAATTTCCAGTTTGGGAACAGTGTTTCGTTTGACACGTTGGGCATGTTTTTTGTTAAAGTCTATCAGTCTTCTAACAGGTTACTAATCCAGCCCTTAGAATGATTTCAATACATTTTTGTCTGTCAAAGGCAATTAAAGACTATCCAGGAAAAAAAAAACTAAATTATATAATATACATACACTTCACCTTCGTTTTTGTTCTAGATTTTATTGAAATTTAAGCATAGAATAAATCGTTAAAAAAAGGACAGTTCAACATCATGGACTCTGTTAGTTTAACAAAATTCAATCGAAATTTTTGACTCATTAAAGACATCTTATGCAGACGTAACCACCGAACTCAATTGTGGGATTATTTTTTTAATGGACATCAAATATTGTTTGAAAAGTTCTTTTAGGATTTGTGGCTCTTTGAAAAGGCTCTTTTAGGTAACTTTTAGGTCCAGTTCAGCTCAAACCAGCTTGATCAGGTTTAAGTATGGAGACTTTGCTTGCTATTCCATTGCAATTAAGATTGAAGCTGTTGTCCTGTGAGCTGCATATCATGTAAGCTGTGTAAGCTGTTGATTCTCAGAAACTTGTCTTCTGGTTCTGTTGTGGTTTGGTTCTGCCAGACCTCTTCCTGTCAGTTTTCTCCAGTTTCCAAGTGCCTTTTTGTGGTGTAGGAAATTGTATTCACTGATACTTTTAGCTTTCTTTTCAATTTTTCTAAAGGAAAGAACTAGACTTTTTCAGCTTGTTTCATCTTCCTTTGTTAATTGCCTTTTCTTACCATTATGAGAGCAATATGCTACTTCCTACAGTACAATACTGTCCAAATATTGCTTAACTTGGTGTAGTAACACAGTTTGTACTAACACTGCTTTTATACAAAATAAAACAAAAGTTGAGATATTAATTGTAGCATCAACTTTCAGTGCTTAATTTGCTTCCATTGCTGCAGAACAGCTGTTAATTATTTTTAGTTTGTTGGTAACCCAAAAACTTTTTTTCCCTCGTCTGGCTGTTTATTGCTTACCTTTGTTCCATTTCATTGAATTTCATTCACTGAACTGAAAATGCTTCAATTTCAATGAAAACTGAAAAAATGGGTGTGTTATAAAACTTTTGACTGCTAAGAATTAAATGTTTTAGAAGATCATGTATGTATGTCCCAAGATAATGTAATTTTGGGACACCTTGTATAAATAATGTGATCTTGGGCCTAATGTATGTTGTCTATGGGACGTTCAGGATTAGAATGTTCTGTGGCTCCGATATATAGTTGAGATATTATTGTTCACATTTAAATCTTGAGGCTAATATTTGTACTGACAAATATTGAATAAATATCTATAAAACAAATCTGTACTGACCTTGTGAAAAATATTTTACAGATGAAGGGGTCAGTGGTTTGTAAACTTTCGTTTACATTAATCAGAGTAATCTAATCTAACATAGTCTTACTATCTGTTTTGATATGGCAAATATGTTGATGATAAAATGCACTGATAACTCTTTCAGATGCAGCCCGTCACCTGGCTCATACCCTGTCCAGGCTTATGCGCCAGCATCTATGCTTGCTTCTCAAACAACAGGAAATGCTCCAAGCAGTGTAGATGGTTGGTCATATTCAACCATTACCCAACAGAACTTCACGATGCCTTCACAAAACCCTGGATATAGCGTTGGGCCCAGATTTGGATCCAGCCATGGACACAACTGTGGACATAGCCATGGACACAATCATCAGTATCAGGCCAGAAATTTCTGGATGCCAAAGACTCCTTCTTCCCATTCTCATTTTAGCCCTCCTACGGATATGACTATACAGTCTTTTGGTAACCCATCACACGCAACATCTCAAGCAGACTCTGTGTCCACCCAAAAAACAAATATAGTGATGCCATGACAAACAGATGGAGAGCATTATCCAGTCACTCTGTGGTTAAACATAACAAGCAAGCAATTAATCAGTATAACTTCTTATATTGTGAAGCTATACCTATTAAATGATATAGGGTGCCTTTCCTTTATTCCAATTTTTTGTTATTTTACTTAGTTTTTCCCTCATTAATGTAATGTATACAGCAAAAATAAAAAATAAATCAATCTTACATTTACAAAAATCTAGTATACATACTTATATTTACATATACTCTTCTCTGAAAGTATTGGAACAGCAAGGTCAGTTGTTTTGTTTCTGAAGAAATTTGAGGTCTATCAAATTTGATAGTATATCAACCAATAGAACAGAATTTCAGTTTTCATTTCTTGATAGCTCATTATTAACAAATAATTCAAAAAGCAGTTTTATAGAAATCTGGATCTAGACTTCACATTCTGTTGTTTTGTCCCCTCAAATATTAGGTCTGTTCTGGTATATATTTATATGGAATGTTATAGAAATTGTATTACAAAATAAATATATTACATATTTTAATGTCAGATCCATAAAAAATAAATAAAATTGGACCTTAACAAAGTTGACTCAACACTTGACAGTGATGAGGTACTACACTCACATTAAAAGTTCAGAAATTAATTTTGAATTCATCATTCTCTAAATGTTATTTCCTCCAAAGCCAAAAGAAGAAGAAGATTCTCTAAATGTTATTTCCTCCACCATGTCTGCTGATATCAAGGCATGGATCATGGGGCAGGATTCTTAACAAAATACCTCTTTTAAGAGAAGTAAACTGTCAATAAACAAATTTTGTGTGTATTTTTTGGGACAGTACCTGACAGCATTTAGCCTCTGAGCAAGTCTACTTGTGATGTGGGTAAGGAAACAACATAACAGCCCAAGAAACAAACGAACAGTCACAAATCTGGTTGGGGAAAAATTACATTATTGTTGCTGATCATCAATCTGGAAATGGTTCATCTCCAAAAAAAATTCTGACACAAAGCTGCAAATCTTCCCAGATGAAGTGCAAGATCAGGCTATTTAAAGCTCAGATATGAAAGAAGAAGAAAAAAGAAAAACCCAGGAGTCGCATTATGTGACCTAAAGAAAAAAACTTTAAATCTTATGTTCATGAAAACAACTGAACAAATATTGCTTTAATGGAATGGTGGCTAGGAAAAAAGCTCCTTTTCTCTAAAAAGAATAGGTTTGCAAAACTACCTTAATTTCCAAACAGGGCTACAAACACACAAGTATACAACCAATAAGCAGACACTACCTACCTTTTCTATAATGGAGCATAAACAAAATTATGATACTAAATTATATTTACAGTTTATTTAAATATAACTAAATTAAAATTATAATCACATAATACTAAAAGAATAATGAAACACTTTATAAATCAGAATTTCTGCACCTTCAACCTTTTCCCCCGATGAACATGCTCATTTTTTGTTAGCAGTTTGTTTTAGGACATTTGGGACCCAACTGCATATTGAAATTCCTACCACTTACATTGGATGCATTTGCCTGTAATTTGTCAGACAGGTTCTATAGACCTCTGAATTCATTATACTGCTACCATCATTTGTTACATCAGTAAAGATTGGTGAGCCCATTAAAGAAGCAGCTATGAAAGCCAAAGTCATTACACTCCACTAGGTCATATTTGACCAGTGAACTTGTATATTTTGAAAAATGAGTAGGTCATGTTTTTCTGTTTATTTCTTTTGTCTCTGATTTCTCCTTTTAATTCTTACTGCTGATGTGTAGTTTGCATCATATGCTCTTAAAATCTTCTGTGAACTTTGTTTTATACTCTTTGTATATTTTCTATTCGTATTTGTGTATTTTACCCTTATTAAAAAAACTCGGCAGTATTTTCAAAGAAAAATCTTGTGCAATAACTGTGCAAAATTTGTATGTATAATAAATAAGTTTTCTAGCTGAAGTTATAGCATGTTAGACACATTTGATCTCTGGCATAGGTTTGCATGCCAAGAGAAACGTCTGAGCAAACTAATTAACAGTTTAATAAATAGGTTATATATAAGCCTCTTAATTAGGAATATCACTTGCAAAAAAACAAAGCTGTTTAAAATGAAATGTATAATAATAATAATTGCACTAAAAGGTATGTTATTAAGCTATGTAATTATCAAAGTCAGATACTCAATAGAATCAATGGAGTCATTGGAGATATTAAAAAACTAATTTAAACTAATTTTTCAAACTTTCCATCCTTGGTTATCAGGTGGCAATTTTTATTATGACTTTTGGATGGATAAAAATATATTAACCTAAGGCACAGCATAAGAAGCTGCATTCAATAATTGGTTAAAAAAAATGTTCATTCATTAATTCATACATATATAACACACATACATATACAAATATACATTTTCAGTAAGTGCTTTATTTTGGTCAGTGTTACAGTTGATCCAGAGTCTATCATGAACAGTGAGTCAGAAACACATCATGCATGAGATGTCAGTGGCCAATCCACCAACCAGATGGAAAGAAACTGGAAACTCTGTATCAATCATTAACTTTTCCACTACTTTTAAATTAAAATCTGTAAATTAAAAATAAATGTTAGAATTGTTGTACTGATACTGAAGCTTAAACTTCACACAATAATATACAGTACAACTAAGGAGATAAAAACATTTGTATAATACAAATACAAATCTTTTTTTTTCTGTGCACAAAGACTGAGTGTATTTGGCTTTCATTTATATATCTTTTGCTTTTCCCTGATTTGTGTATTTTTGGTAAACTACACCAAGTGTGGTGAAGTAGTTCCCCATAAACAGCACAAGAAAGGTGGATCCACACATTAGTACCTGTACAACAGAAAGAAAAATGATAATACTTTGCACCAAGTATATATATATTACATAAATAACTGAATACCACAAAAAGCATTATATTGGCTGTATTTCTACCAGCTTAGCATTGTTCTCTTATTAGATGAGTTTGCTGAATACACTTTAGTTTCTTTAATGGTACTGAACAGAATGGCCCCAGTACTAGCAAGCTGCCACTGTTAAGAGCTTGACAGAGCACGCACCTTATCCCTCACTGCCACCAGGGTGAAGTAGCATGGCTGATATAGGCTTCATATTTGTATTTTTTATGCATAGTGATCAACAAATTGGTACAATGTAGTTCAGTTTTGCTATGTTTTTTAAATATTTTTTTAATGTTAATGGTCATTAATAGCTAAAATATAAAGAAGCTTGGACTATTGCAATCTTTGCAGTATTATGTTTTACCTGCCACTCTTTCCATTCTGGCAGTTGAGACATTTGGAAAAGTGTGATTCCGTTGTAGAGTTGCCAAAACTGAAAGTACAGTACACACAAAAAAAATAAGAAAAGTGACAATCATACATTAAATGCAATCTTTCTCTTTTGACACACTGGTATTATCTGCCATTGCATAATAAATTATATGCAATGACTGGAAATTATGCCAAAGTTTATTTCTGTGAAATATGCTTTTCTGTTTTTGAGGGATACCCATCTTGAATCCATCATTACCAGGATCTTGACCAGGATAACACAGTAATGCACAAATCAATGACTGATAGTTTTACACTGATTACACTTGATATAATTAGACACTTAAAATAATCATATCATGTTTAGGTACTTTGAGGTACCCATTTTCAAAGCCAAAAATAATATATGCTGAATAATTATAAATTGGCCTAAAATCAATCACCACCACAAATACACCCCTTACTCCCACTACACTGGTTATGCTACTCTGTACTACACTATTACTAAAAATCAGTCTGTGCATTTTGAACCACTGAAGTCCAAAGAGTACATGCTTGCAATGATAAGAAACCCTATGTTATACTCACATGGCCGAAAAAAAGGAAAGGCAACAGAAATGTTAATCCCCTCCACATCCAGGACTGAAAACCCTCTGAGGACAGAGCACATACAATTATATTTTAAGAATATTTGAGCAGGACACACAGAGGATTGGCACTCAGTATGTTGTGCAATCTGATGTGATTATGGGGTACATTGCACTGAATTTTAAAGCAAGGCAAAACTGACAGGTAAAGGACAACAAAAAAGGAAAAACCATCATTTATGTATACTGATGACATACTAGTAGAAGAAAATTATGTACAAGGAATATTGGACTGTACTGTAATGCTTGTACTTTTCCCTTATATTTAGAATTTTATATTAATTACATTAACTGACATTAATTAGAGCTGGAACTTTCTATGGTGTATCGTTAATCACATTTTTTCTTTTCTTTTAGCTGCTCCCTGTTCGGGGTCGCCACAGCATGTCATGTGGTCCACATATTAGCCCTTCCTGACACAACCCTCTCATTTTATCCAGGCTTAGGACCAGCACTAGGAGTTAGCTCCCCACAAGGGGAATGAGAGCAGGGATTCTGGCACTCGATGATCAGGAGGCCATCACCAAGAGAATGTGTGATTAAAAAAACTAAAAAACATTTAGAGTATACTGTATCTCACCAACAGTGAGATCCATGTTGTGCCTTTCTCCCAGGGCACGAAGCCGGTACAGACAGCCACTCTGGTAGTAGTACTGAAGAAACTGGACAAAATCTGTATGAAATATGAGTGACAAAATGTGCCTCGCAACATATAGAAAAACCTCTCAATATGACTGATAGAAATGACACTAAAAAAAAAGATGTATTACTTATATACATAAAGTAAGACAGGTACTGGTTCCTAAACATTTGGTAGAGTTCTCCTTCAGGCCTGTGAAACAGAGGTGACAGATCAAAAACATCAATAATTCCTGTATAAAAAAATAAATAAATAAATAAATAAAATAAAAGGTTGTTTACTAGCTATTATCCAACTAATAAACTATTGGTTAACTGTTTTTTAAATGGATATACATATATAATACATACTGTTGTAAAATTAGTAACTGTGGAAATCATTTGTTTAAGATGAGGAATGTGGATGTTAAAGAACCTTTTAGTTTAACTAAAATATAGTTTATATATAGTTTAACTAATATATAGTTTAACTATATCCCTCAAGACATTAAAGAGAAAGTTTCAGATTATAAACCTCAAAATTTACTTTAAAGAAAGTAAATGTTCAATATCTTGAATATTTAATATTTAAGATATGTAATATTCAAAAATCTGCATTATATCTAGGTCCCTATTTAAATCATCCATTTAAGCATATTTGTGATATTGACCATGTTAACTGATTTGTACAAAAGTTCAGATTTTCCACATGCTTAATTTCATCTAATTTCATTCTACTGAAGCATGTGTTCAGATGCTCTGGTGGATTTGATGTAAAACTGGATCATGAGGTTTTGCATAAACTTGTAGAGTACATGCTAGATTGAGTACATACTGTCATAAAAAAATGGGGAGTGGTTTTGGGGGGAAACCAAATGCTATGAACTCTGAAATGCATGTAAATAGATCAAAGTATGTCTACTTTACATTCAAGTTGTGGTCAATAATAAAGTTTGAAAACTGTTGTATTAAATTAGAAAATTATGCAAAACAAGCATTTTCACTAGTTGTCTCAGACTTTTGGACCCCACCATTATCATTATGAGATCAATGACTATCAGACTGCAAACAGCATTATATATGAAACACAAAAAATCTGAAATATGACTTCTGCTACTTTAGCTCTACTGTTTTGAACAAATAATACAATTACAATACATTTCTCAGTACTGAACAAGATACAGCAAATATTACCAAGTCAGCATTACTCCAGAGAGGAAAGTTGAGACATAATGTTGAAATACCCACCAGCCCTTAATCCTGCAACACCAAAGGACACAGAAAACCCTGGTCAGAGGTCTTGATGCTACCGAAATCATCTCAGATTCAAAAGCTAAAGGTTTAGCAAATTACTGCATTAAAAAAGGGAACACTAAATATTGCCTGTTATTTTCAATTAAAAAAGAAAGCAAAACAAATAAGTACAAAATTATTAAACAAATATTACTCACTTAGAACCGTTATTAATAAGTATACTCTCTCTTATCGTCAATGTGCAGTAATACCACACCAGCAGAAAGTTGAAAAGAGCATCAAGCACTCTGTTAATGAAAGACATGCGTATAGTTTAAAAAAGATAAATAGATAAACACAAAACACTTTCAAAAGGCAAAAAGTGCAGAAATTACTTTACAAAAATGAATGAGGCGAAGAATTAAGACAGTAGTATAAACAATTACTAACTTCCTAAGTGTGTATATAATATACTGTCTTTACAATGATCAAGATGACGATTGCCAGGGAGCATTTTGTTTGAAACTAATGGACCATTAGCTTGACCTCATGTGTGCAGCCTATAAAATGGGCCATTACTTGGCTGTATAACCATGGTTTTTTATATATAGACAACTAGGGCCTTTCACAGGCTGCATATATTAGGTCATGACCTTCCATTACTACTGACTGCAAGGAATGAAGCACACAGGAAACCACTAAGGTTGAATGGAGTGAAATGAATTAAGTCTGTCTACTGGTGAGGACGTGATGATTCAGCGGTTACGGCTGGATTCGGGTTATTGATCAGAAGGTCGGTGGTTCAAGCCCACAATCTGCTGAGACATCAACATTGGGTCCTTGAGCAAGGCCCTTAACCTCACCTGCTCCAGGGGTGCCATACTATGGCTGACCCTGCGCTCTGACCCCAGGCTCATAACCTGGGAAATGCGAAATCTTAAACGCATTTCACTGCATGTCATACTCTGTATGTGACAAATAAAATTTGAATTTGTAGTACAAATGATAGGCATACCTGTAGCTCACTACAAACCAACACATAAAGGAGAAAAGTAGAAGTATGATGGTCAGGTAGAGCTTGAACCTCTCATATTCATCTTTATAGGCAAATCTGAAAGATATTCAGAAAGGAAAGATTTCCCTCACCTTCATTTTTTCACCAAAATTAAGACAATTACCCTTAAACTTCATTTGGAATAACCAGAAGTCACAACTTTGTTTTTCAGACTTGTCTTTCAATAGAGGAGGGTTACAGCTAACAAACCTACAACGGTACTAATGGGGTGCCCAATTGCAGGTTGCAATGTTCTGGTTCTCTTGAAAGGTTGACTTGCCCTGGTTACAAATTGGAGTGGCTGGACAGCTTTTTATACTTAGCCCCCTTTAATAAATAACCTAAAACACAATCAATCCTTTTGTCAAGTACTCTATAGCTGTATGGTATGAAGTACACAAACATTTAGGTAAAAGAGCTGATACACTAAATAAATGTAATCCCATTATCCTCGATTATTGTTATAAATGTAATAAGCAGTGGGGTCCCTGTTTTTACGTTGTATATGGGAATGTGCAGAGATTCAAATACAGTGATCCGCTATATCTCTCAAATGACCTCATTCAAAATTCCACTAAGCCCTGAAATTGTGTGGTATTTATCTAATATATAATAAGAAATCTGTGGGGTATTGTAATGAGTCTGTCTGTGTTTTGCCCTGTTTCTGTCTGCTGTCTTGCCCTGCTGTTAATTGATTGCTCCACCCACTCGTTTGTTGCCATGGACACTCATTGAATTCATTCATTCCCTCTTGTTTGTTGTCATAGTTACTCATTGTATCTGCTTTGTTATTGGTTCCTGTCTGATATATATACACTGTTTGTTCACTTCCCTGGGGCTAGTTGTTGTATATGTTTCTGTTTCCTGTTAGCTCTGTGTTCTGCCTAAGTTTTGCCGGTCTGTCTGTCTATCTGTCAAGAAAGTTTTGATTATTAAATGTTTAAACTGCATTTGGATCCTCACTCGCACCTTTGCAGCATCGTAACAGGTATACAGTATAATGAGGAATACATACTATAAACTACCATATGAGTATCTTTTTGTGTCATGTGAAATTTGTAAAATGTGCTAGGAAAATAGCAAGGCAGACTTGTACAGTCTTCTAAATGCATAAAACCAATAGCCATGTTTAGAAAAAAAGAAAGAAGGAAAATATTGCAGTTTCATACATTCATTACAAGTCTTGCAATGTTGCATATGGCTGATCAGATACTTACTTGGCCTGTTTGTTAAGGAGGGTAACATTCACGTTTCCAAGCACAAGACTGAGGTATAACCTAGAAGACAGAGTGAGAAAATGTATTGCAAGACAGTAACCTCTAATATAATCCAAAAAATTATATCTAAATCATTTTGCATGCAAAGCCTACACAGCTATCTATAAGTCAACAATGCTGTCATGCTAGTTAATGGCTGATAATGTGTATTGAAGGTGTGAATGCCTCTTATTTGCTTTACCCATTTTTCTTTGGAAGGAAGGACTCCATCTCAAAAAATACATTTTTCTTTTCTTTCATTGACTCTTGAATCCCATCTATAGTGCTTATGTCCTCTGGGCTCCCTTTCTGTTTGCATCTAAAAAAAATAGCCAATAATACAAATCTGTTTTGTAGGTGAAAAGTGCACAATACTTTTAAGTCACCTACACACACACAATTGACCAGGCTGTGACACAGCGTAAATAAGAAAGCACTTGAACAAACATCAGTTGGACCAGCTAATGCCAAAGCAAATCTTACTCTTCAAGTGAAGCTGAAATCTCTTTTAGCCTTTTCCTCTGTCGCAAAATAGAAGTTGCACAACTATTCTGTAATTTTGATACCTCTTCCAGCTTTTGTTTGTAGAGGCGATGGGTATCCTGAATATGGAAACAAGAAACACTTTCTTGAAACAGATACCTACAAATACTTTCTTGAGCTATTTAATGTTATTTAGCTGGCTACAAAGAATATTAGTCAGCTAAAGGGCACTGTTACTTATTAATATTTAATAACATTTTAATAACTCCACTGGTACAGGTCTGAAGTTGGCTGCTTTTTTGCGTTATTGGTGCCAACTTAAAAGATCCAGGCCTTAAGATCTTGTGCAATAAATTTACTCATACAATTGAATGAATCCTGCACTTAAAGGAGAAAAAAGAATGCTTATTAATTATGCCATTTCAAAAGCATAAACACTGCAAATAAAATATCTTTTATGTATAATATAAATACTCACTAGGACAAAATATGGTAAATTTCTATGCTGTTATCTCCTCATTTTTAAAAACTAACAATTGCCTGTATAAACGTAAAATACTGTCAAAGTATTTTGTAGGAAATTTGAATAATAGACTTGTAAACTTCGCAGTACCAAGTCCATCTGTCACCAATAAATTATGCTCGATGCCACACAAACATGACTACATGTAAGAGACAGGATTTAATTAAGCCTCTGTAATTAAAATCAAGCACGTCATCCTTGGATCTTCTATACAGTTTTCTTAGGGCTAGGAGTCTACATGGTTTAATTGTTTGCGTTTGCAAAGGAAAGTACTGTATGGTCTGCCACAGGAGCTGTTGATGCTGTTCTACACTGTTCTACAGTCATTGAATCTGTCCTGTGCACATCCATCACCATCTGGTTTGGGGCAGCAACAAAACAGGACAGAAACAGACTGCAACGCACAGTAAAAACAGCGGAAAATAATTGGCGCCCCCCTGCCCACTCCCCAGGACTTGTACGACACAAGAACCAGAAACCAGGCAGGAAAAATCACCACTGACCCTTCGCACCCTGGACACAACCTCTTTCAGCTCCTCCCTTCTGGCAGGCGCTACAGAACTTTGCTTACTAAAACCGCCAGACACAGGAACAGTTTCTTTCCCCAGGCAATCACCCTGATTAACAACTCACCATAATTATATTCACTGCTTCATATCTATAAGTACTGCATTATCAGGACTGTCAGTCATCAAATCATCTGTATATATTACACACATTACTTCTGCTATATATTGTACAAAAAGCATAATATTGCACAATATTGTTATTTGCACTCCCACACTTTATGTACATAACTGATCAGTCATATTTTATATTCTTATTTAATACTCATTCTGTCTATATTGTATCTCATCAGCTGCATTGTCTTGTATAGTTTGTATTGTATAGTGTTATTTATGTCTGTACTTTTGAGAGTCACAAACAGCTGGAACCAAATTCCTTGTGTGTGTCAACACACTTGGCCAATAAACCTGATTCTGATTCTGATTGTGCTACCATTCAGTATCCAGTTCCTCTTCTATGGCACAGTGAGCACATTTGTGTTTCCTGCTATATACCACAACTAGAGAGATTGGGTGGACTGGGAAGAAAATCATAATTCAGCTACATTAAAAAAAATTTAAAAAATAAAAATTTATTTACAATAAATAAAAGGCCACAAGGCATTCCAGAGTCCGCAATTACAGTTACAGTGCACCGTTTTGTAGGTAGCACAACCTGGCCTGAAGTGCATGATGAATCTCACCCATTTCATATTACCTCCAGTCTATTTGTATCCATTTGTGAGTACAGTGACTCCTATTATAAGGAAAAGAGACACACCTATTTATCTTTACACACACATATTTCTTTCATGAAATCTAGATGTCTGGGGCAGACCTGTTTACTGTTTTTGAGATTTCTGAAAGTGTGCTGAGAAGTACTGAAGTACCAAATAAACAGGAACAAGGAACTCAAATTTCAAAGTTCAAATTTCACCTGACTCCAGAGTCTTCCTCCAAACCCCTTACATAACAGGGTTCTAGAGCATACTAGGGCATATTACTGCATCTCCACAATTCTGCTGTACAAAGTAATTGTACCTCCTCCCGGATCATTTGGACTCGTTCTCTTGGGCTCCCAATAGCATCCCAGTAGGAGTCTGTGCCACAGCTATGATTTAGTCAAATCAAAGTCACAAAGCTTGCCTCTCTGAAAGCCTTTTCGTTTCCAGGTAGCAATGAACCCCTCAGACAAGACTGCTGAATGAGTTGAAGCTTGTTTCTGTTTCAAAACATGGCAAAGCAGCTAAAGCTTTGTGGTAGGCCTAGCCACTTGTCTTGTCTTTCACTCAAAGCACTCAACAGTGTTAAGAGGAACCTCATAGACCAGCATAGAGTTCTCATCGTAGGATGCCATAATAATAAATCCTGGCTTTGACCTTCCCCAACAGCACCAAATACTCAATAACCATCAGGAAAGCCTGTCAGTTGCCCAGAGAGCTGCAGTGTCCTTCATGGCGCTGTCAAAAACTTGCCCAGTCTGACTCTAGATGTCTCTCCATAGCATATCCATGCAGGGACGTAGTACATGTAGCTCACTGGTTAAGGTGTTCGACTACTGATCGGAAGTTTAAATCCCAGGGTTACCAAGCTGCCACTCTGAGTAAGGCTCTTAACCCTCAATTGCTCAGTTGCATAAATGAATGTCCCTCTGGATAAAAACATATGCCAAATGCCATAAATGTAAATGTAAACTTTATGTAATGAGTCAAACAAGGCCTTGTAGGATCCATCTGCTCCCCAGCACAGATATTCTCATCCATAAATTCTCTGATGGGTGGTTGTGAAACACCAGACATGGCCAACTTCTGCCAACTTGACAAGTGTAGCAAGTGCCAACAATGTCAATAAAATGGTTCACTCATTCCAGCCAATGCCATGTTGATGGTGATATTCCAGAATTGGCTCTAGGTATGAAGTTGTTGCAGTAATCCAGAATGAGATCTACCTGATTCCCCCCACCTTAGCAAAAATATGATTGCTAATCATTGCAGCTTCCACCAAATTCTGTGGGATTGAGTCATAAGCATTATTGAGCTCCAGCTACATAACAGGCAGTTTCCTTTGCCTTCCTGCACCTTTTAGATCATCCACGTGACATATGTGTTCATTGTACCCAGACACTTTTGGGACTCTCCCCTTCTGGGGGCCTTGATATTGGAGCTCCTCAGGACAAACTCTGACAGACACTGGTAAAAACTTCTGAAGTCTACTTCAAGACTGAGGAAAGAAAGTGTCCTAAACCATTTGATGTTAATTGAGTTCTCAGTTTTTTTTAGAGGCACCTACTATAAATCCCCACTCATCATTGAAAATTGCTACAAACAATGTGTACTTATTTTCATAAGCCAGCGTCAGATCTTTCAGACCTTTTGAAAATTAGAAGATAATGGCACAGGAATAAGGCATGAAGCAGGGGTGTAGATTACGTGGGGGACCCGCACTTTTTTATAAAAAGTAAATTCGTCCCCCTCACTTTTTTAGTGGAGAGTTGTGTTCACCACATGTTGAGGTTTTAATGGAGCAATGTATATAAATGCAGAGTGATTTAAAATTCAAAGAGACAAGAAAGTTTAAGATAGTCTATACATGACGGTCACGGCAATCATCATCACGTGCCCCCAATACTGTAGCTCGAGTCGCACCCGCGGTCCAGCATTCGGTTACAATGAGCTCAAAGCGGCAAAAAACGCTTCACTCCTTTTTGTCAAGCAGTGTAAGTTGGCATATGGTATCCAAATTGTGTTGCACAATGTTTAGTAACTCTGCCTGTTGCTCTTGTTGACTAATAAGCAAGTTTTAATTTAAAGGATTTAATTTATGAGGGAAAATAGCTGCTTTGACAAACGTTATATAAACGCTTTTATAACGTCTTTTGTTTTATCAAGTGTGTTATCAAAACCCTTCAAATAAGAATAAAGATAATGTTGAACTGAGATTTTACAGCATGTTTAACTCTGCCAATTCTACATAATATCAAGTATGTGTCACTGTATGTACACGACAGAGACGAGGACGACGAATAGTGACATTAAAGATGTCATTTTAATAATCAGACCAGATTAAACTGGCCACGATCCATTTTTCCATGGACATCACTACCGTAATAACGTCGCTGCTGTCGACCAAAACATCTCTGAGTGTGAAAAGAAGAAAAAACTGTGTCTATTGAAGAGTTAGTTACCACCATGTATTAACACACACACACACACACACACACACACACAAATGAAATATTCACTAGCATAGTGCACTAGATAACAAGGGCTAAGTGATGACGTAGACTAGTAAAGTGTCATTTCTAATGTTTTAGTAAACATAAAGTAAAGAAAAGATTCACAGAAGAAATCAATCAAATGAATCAAATTCATTTTTGCTGGCCGATTTGCTCTTTCTGTTTGTATTTTTTGCATTAAAATCGTATGCAAACGAGGCTTCTTTTTATATAAAGAAATACATGTGTATTCTCAGTATTCTAGCTTGGGATGAATGTAATGAATAGAATTAAAATTAAAATAATGATTTAATTGTAACATAATTGTTTCTCAAAGAAAATATCATGCACTGTTTTCATCATTTGTTTTCATTATGCAAGCTAACATTATATGAATTATGACAATTTGAGGAAATGTTTCTTCAATGTGTCAATATTTATGTTGTGTTTTGAACGTACAAAAAAAATGAAGTATTATTTTGAATGTGCACGTATCCATTACCGTGTGCCATGTACTGTGCATACACAAAATACAATTTGAAATATGTAAACAATATACTCTTAGTACCATTATAAGGACATCTTTGTACTTTATACTCAAAAGGTTACACATTACTACCTTAGAGTACCAATGTGTACCTTAATGTACAACTATACATTTTTGGGGTTAAATAAGGTACAAAGATGTCCTTTTAAGGGTACTGTCCCAGTGGCAAGCTGTTCTATTTCTTTCTTTCTGTTTTATAATCATATATAATCATAACGCATATAAAGCATGATTAAAAAACCATGATTAAAAATAAAACCTGTCATTTACACAAGGGTTAACTGAAGAAAAAAAAAAACAGATAACACTAGACATTTCGTCCCCCCCACTTTTTAAATGATGGCTACGCCCCTGCCATGAAGTGTAATTTGCATGCATGTTTCAAGTGCCAAGTTAAGAGGGCCATTATTCAGAATTCCTACAGTATCTGTTTTCATAGTGAGTATCTGTACAATACATGAAACACATTTACTATGTAATGGTCAAGTTTTTAAAATGGCATACGAAGTAAGATTGTCCCTCTTTAATGAAATCGTTCACTAAATTGTATATATAATTTTTGCACGTTTCATGGCGCCATCTACAGGCACGACAGAACGGAAAAAATAAGCAGCCAGGTTTTGTTGTTAGCGTCGACGGAACTTAACGGGACATTAAGTTTAAAATTTTGCTGAGTTTATTGAATTGTATATTTATTGAATCCTTCACGCCATGTCTAATTAGCTACTAAAATTAGGCCAAAGTTTTAAGTTGGCTATCCAACATAATTAAAGACTTTATTAGCTAACAACAAGGTGGCTAGTTAGCTAGCTCGGTTGTAACTCTACAGAAGGATTATTCGCTAGCTAGCCGGCTACATTCATTAGCTAAGGAACTGCTAGGTGCTTAAAAGTTAAAATAAACCGCTGCCACCTCACCTGAACTTGTTGATAGTCCTTTTCGAGAGCTTCCCATTCCTGTATACATTCTGTCAAAGAGTTTGGGCTAAATAGCATATTGTGATGGTTTATGACTGAACTAGATAGCTCTATTGTTATATCAAGCTGATTTAAAGTTATTTATCCACCTACACTCAGTCAAAGTAAATAATATATAACCTCCAAGCTAGTTTGTTCTTTGATGGACGGGTGTCTTCTGAACACGAGCAGAACCCAGCCGTATAATTATGGTTTAATCCCAAATTGGACCTCGTGTACCAATAACGTATGGTCCGTTATTTTATACCCTACTTAGTGCACTATTGTAAATCTGAAGTATCGATTTTGTCAAACGCCCTACGAAGCTAGTCACGGGATTCACCATTGTAAAATAAAGGACCTCAGTAAAACGTCATGGAATCCTAATTGTATTCCTTTTATTTGTTTTTGTTTTTTATTTGCAAGAACAAACGCAATAATTATTTGTAAACACACGCACACACACATAAGAATCTTTAACTAATAAAAATTTATAATCAAGAGTGTCAGAGCTCATTGAGCTCACTACACTGCTGAACTTAAGGAGCCTTACACTTGTACATATGCAATAACATAATATATAATAAAATAAATGGCTAAATGGAAAAACGTAGACATCCATATAGAAATGTGTTCCAGGATTGTTACATTTAACAACAGTAAAACACTTAAAACCCCAGAGTGTAATCTCCACCTCTATTATTGATGAAAAAATATCTTTGCCTATCAAAATGTAATCAGATCTTGAAAAACAGTCATGTAAATCTGTGTGTGTGTGTGTGTGGGGGGGGGGGGTGTACGTTCCTGTGGGGTTAAAAAACACCAGAGGTCTATACACCCAGTTTGGCTCATGAAGCCTGACATTTCAGTTGCTGTTTTAGAAGGGACCAGTGTTTTAGGATAATAGTGGTCTAAAATTAGGTTCCAAACTGAGATCAAATAATGTGAATTCCTTCTTTCCTTCATCTTCTACCGCTTATCCGAACTACCTCGGGTCACGGGGAGCCTGTGCCTATCTCAGGCGTCATCGGGCATCAAGGCAGGATACACCCTGGACGGAGTGCCAACCCATCGCAGTAATGTGAATTCCAGTTGGGTAAAACTGAAATTTGCCTGTTCACAAAGCACATGTGTACCTTTAGACCAATCCAAATCAGTCAATTTTATTCAGTCAACACCTTTATTGGTCCAATGCTCATAAAAGGCCATGGCTTAAAATGCTAACTTTTGAAGGTGTTTCTCCTTGTACAGTATGTGTCAAGCAGAATAAAGTAATCTGAAGCATATTCACATAAACCAAAAAGTCAGCAGACAAGCTTGATAAGAAACTGACACTACATGAGTTAGAGACTGCACTCAGTGGTTTAGAGAACGGATGGGCAACTGGCATCAGTTTTTTTTAATTACTGCTCATCATTGGTGGAGTTTGTGACTGTTAGATGCAGACCATTTTATTTACCACAGGAATTAACCACTGTGCTTTTTGTCAGAATGTACATTTCCCCCAACACAAATGCTAAGGAGGCAGTGAAGTATATGTGGCTATTAATGATCTGCAAAATGCCCATACTTTATTACTGACAGAGGTTTCAAGCATGCAAATCTTAAATCAAGGCTCCATAAATTCCATCATCTTTGCATCATCTTTACATTTCAGTAATGCTGGAACTTGTTTACACAAACAAAACTGTGTGTACCATGTGGATGGACCCTGTTCAAAGCCATCAGATAGGTAAAGCACGCACAAGTCCAGATAATTCACATCCAGAAAATCAACGACACCTGGCACATGTGGCAAGGCAGCCAGGCCATCACAAACAGGATATCACCTGCCTGTAACAGTGATGCCTCCAATTTCAACATTTCCCTGAGCAGCATTGCCTTTCCTAAGTGCCTAAAGACCAACACCATTATCCCTGTGCTAAAGAAATATTCAGTGTCATGCCTCAATAAACAATCATCTTCTTGTACTCAAACTTATTATGAAGCGTTTCTAAGGGCTTGTCATGAGGCACGAGACCCAGCTTCCATTCACCCTGGACCCCATATATCTTGTGTATTGTCCAAACCATTCCACAAACAATGCCATTGCCGCCACTACCAAGGCCGGCCCGTCCAACAGGCAATACAGGCTGGGGACCGACGAAAAGACGAATACAGTATAAATTAAAAATAATTTTTAAATTTCACAATCCCCAAAGACAAGGTCAACAAATACTACGCACTGCGTGCGCAAAGACCCTATTGATTAACACAGGGATCACAAAAACGGTAGATGAAAAACCCCACAGGGATTTAACAACAGGATAAACTCTATAAACTCTCCACACAACAATCGACAGTAAAATGACAATAAATACGAAACATCAGTATAAATAAAGACAGAAAACATTACAAAATAGGAGCAGAGTGGGCTAATTTGCATAATATTAATGACGCGATTGCGGAGGTATCGAAATACGTCTCATTGCGCATGCTTGGAAATAAAATGTAGTATCGTATAACAACGTAATGATCACGTTACATCTTTCAGATAAAAAATAAGACTTATTTTAGTGAGGTTGCGGTGATAGGCAAACTATGGCATCAAAATGGTATCTTTCAGGAGCTGAAAAGAGAAAAGCAGAGGAAGAAAAGCAAGGTCAAAGTAAAGGTGTCAGGACTCTGCCCGGACTTTGGCCATGTGCCTTTTGTTTATGTTTCTTTCAGCTGCGTCCGAAACCGCTTACTTCCATCCAATAATTAGGCTAAGTAGTGCTTAGGCGGCGGTTTTGGACGCAGCGTAGTAAACCATCTATCAAGCTGATGCCTCGCGTCTCTACTTCTAATGACTTTTTATGGCGGATGGCAAACCAACTTTTGGTGCATTCACCGCCACCAACTGGACTGGAGTGTGAAGCACTAGTAAGCAGATGACGCCTCACGTCTCAATCATCCTCGCGTCTTATATATTTGTGTTCATCAATTTATTAAGGTTCCAAGCAGGGGCGGTTTTAGGATTTCATCTTTAGGGGGGCTTAGCCCTCAGTGAGAATTTAAAAAAGAAGAGTTTTATATTATATTATGACAACTCTGGTAATAAGAATAGTGAAATTTCACTGCTTTTGGTTGCCGTCTTTGCGGCGATTAACATTATAGATAAACGCATCCAGCTCTGACTGCGCGTGCACGCTGCGCGTACCTGTGCTTCTCCGTTCAAATAACGCACTTTTGAAAGACTACAACGCACGCGCGTAAAAGCAAAGTAAAAAAGTCGCTCTTGGATCAAACTGAAATAATTTTCTTTCCTATCCACGACATGTCCTGCATTTTAACGTAATTTTTATTGTTTATTTATGAAAGTAAAAATTATACTTATAGTTTTAAAGGTCTAGAACCGCCCCTGGTTTCAAGGCACTCAAATTGTAAAGAGAAAAATTATTTCCAAGAAATTTTGGTAAAAGTGCTTTTTTCACTTGTTGTCTTTTCCCTTTATGTGCTTGTCAGAGTGCTTCATTTTAAGTTCTCAATAATTCCATATTTGTATTGATACATACAGTACTATAGTTCTATTGGACTACAGTTGTTGCACTAATATGTTGCACTTAATAAAAACTTCTACACTTGAATATATAAATTGTCATTTTTGTGTGTTTTAATTTCACTTGTCAAATTGCAGTGCTATGACAATTTTTACACCAGTGGGGCCCATTTTCATGGTCTTGCCTGGGGCCTCATAACCCCTTGGGCTGGCCCTGGCCACTTCCCTCCATTTGGCCCTTACACGCCTGGTCAAAAAGGTCACATTGGACTGACCTTTGTACATACATTATGTACAAATGCTGTTCACAGTTCAACATTCAACACAATTATCGCTCAGCACTTGATCGAAAAGCTGAGCCTGAGACTTGATCCTGTACTCCACTGAAAAGAATGACAATAATGACACGTTTCATGCTGATTTGACATTTATTTAAGCACAAACCCTTAGAAACAACAATATATACGCATATTTTTGATAGATGCAACCAGTCTATCACTCACGCGGTTGTTTTTCAGTCTAAAAGTTCCCATTACATGGTCAGTCATCAACTACAAGGTTGTTAGGCCTTTTCTTATTATTATTATTATAAACTGATTGGAAACGCAAAGGTATTTAAATCAAGTTCTATAATATGTCTCACACACGGTATTAAAATATTCCATAGGTTTTGTTTTGCTAACATTGTGAGCATACTGTTGGAAAACACCTTTGAACATTTGCCACATCCCACTTCTGCTGCAAAAAGTAATACAAATGGATTTTTACTTTAGGGTGGAGTTTAGTTAAGGCAGCGAGAATAAAAGAATAGCAAGAATAAAAAATGTTTTTAAAATAAATGATTTATTTGGTTGATGCGGCAGCAAACAAAACCTCCGCCGGTTGGTGAAAAAAGAACCAAACACCACGAACCAATCAGAAGATAGAGATCGCTGAACTGTTTGTAAAGCGGTCTATGGTTGGCTAAGAAGAATTCCGGAAGGGTTTTTGAAAATCCAGCGGTGCACAGCTGCCTGAAATGGCTGCTTTCGGGGTATTTTGCTTAATATATAACTTATCGTTTTATGTATTTGGATTGAAGCTATAGACCATGATAGTTACTTTTTTTTTTAACAATGCAAACATGTTGCATGTAAATGACCTCGCTTCTGCATCGTTTATGTTTATTTGCATAGACGAACAGTTTTAACGACAGTAATATCAGTGTGTTCAGTGTTTTCATTGTGTTTATCTATTATAGAGACCAAGCGGACGCTTTAAGAAGCGCAGGAAAAAACATGGTAGCAGTCGAAGTTTGGCCGTGAAGGTCATAAAGTCCAAACAGTCATTAACCTCAGCACCTGACGTGTAAGTAAACGTGTCCCAGTAGTAGGGAGTCCAGGCTTATTATTATAATGTTTGTCAGCTGGACTTCTGATATAATGTTGAATACGTTTCTGGTCACACTAATCGTGTATAGAGTTCTGATTATGATTTTAGTTAAATGTAGATTTTAATAACCTTAAAAAAATTACTTTTTTACAAACATTTTTATTATGGTTCAACTCTAAATTAGGAATAAAACTGTGTTGACCCACAAAGTCTAAGTCAAGTTGCCTTGATAACTACTTTTAAAACTATACATGTGGGACTATAAACTTCAATAGCATTTATATTTTTAAACAAGCAAAAAACTTAGAACAGTGTTTTAGACTCGTTGTATCTTAAGTATGTAACCTAGTGAACCAGAGTTAATGCATCCAATGCCAATGATAGAGACTTAAGCACTTCTGTACGTCGCTCCGGATGAAGGCGTCTGCCAAATGCTGTAAATGTAAATATTCATATTTTGTACCCCTTTTGTACTGTTTTGTTTATTTATGTTGTTATAGTACAAAAAATCCAGTTGACAGAACGATGGTGGAACTGGTTGTCGAATCCTGTAATAAGAACACTGAGAAACTATCCTCCTTTCCAAGAAGTGCAAGGTTGTTCAATGCAGTCAGAACATTTATGCGGCAGTGTCAGATCAGGATCAGTCAGGTACGTGTCAGCAACGACTACTAAGCATGTGGTGATAGCCATGCCTTCAACCACGACAAAGAGATGTAATCAACTTCTTAATTCATAATTATCTCTTTCGAAGATCTTGCCTGGATTTTGGAATGTTTTATTTTTCTGGAGCGTTTATGACAAAAAAGTGGAAATTCTTTATCAGAAGGTAGAGGAGCTTCAGAAGGAATTACAGCTATTGCGTAATAATGCTGTGGTAAGTAGAACCTACGGTTGATTTTATGTACAAAGTGCAAAACTTTACCAACCCTCATGACAACATTAAAAATAAATTATATTTAAACAAATAATATGGAAATAGCAATTCAATTCATGTCCTAATAATGTGTAAGAAAAGATGTAATATATATTTCTCTAATTATTTGTATATCCAAATGTTTCCTTAAACTGCCTCCAAACTCTTTGCATACATCTGAGTTGTTGGATTCTTTTATTTGTAACACAACCTTCCAGATAAGTCTGGGGGAGCTGGTACATCAGGGCCTTCATCCCCAGGCTCACTCAGGGGTGGCAGTGCTTCCTGTGCAATGTCTGCCTGTCTGTCTACCCTTCCAGTTTACATTTTCTGACATTTTCAACTTAATTTTTTTCCTTTTAGATAAATTGTAATATTGCTTTTCTGTTATGCTGGTATTATGGTTTTATAATTATTATGAAATTATAAGTAGTCAAAAGATATATATATTAGGGCTGGGTGATATGGCCGAAAACTGTATCACGATATCAGTGTTTCATATCGGTCGATATCGCTAATTATTGAACTTTTTTATGGCCCATTTAAAATAAGGACAAGGAGAAAAATATATTACATTTAAACATTTTTATTTTAAACTAAACCTTCCTCTTATCGTAATCCCTTCAGTAATTAAGGCAAAAATGTCAACAACCAGGAAAACTCAAATAATTATAATGTAAACATAAGTCTAAAGTCACAATGAACACTTAACATTTATCTCTTAACATTTAAGGTGCAAAATGAAAGAAAATGTAAGAAATGCTTAATAAAATGTAATAAAATATTGCAGTGTTAAATATAAACATAGAGAAACCTGAGAATTTAGTGCAAGTTTAGTGCTAGAAAGTTCACTAGCTGTTCACCTTCTGGTGAATAAAGTGTTTTAAATGTGCAGTGTTTTTTAAACATAAATAAAACTGAGGTAGACTGAGATACATCTGTAATATAAAAAACAAACCTGATACAGTACAGTAACATTGTTTGAAATATAAAACCTGCAGAAATAGGAAAAAGTAACTCAAGTTATTCTTACTCTAATCATACTTGAAGTTAAACTATTCAAGTATATTTTCGTAGACTTATAATTAGGGCTGTAGCTATTGAATATTTTAGTAATAGTGTATTCTACCAAAAATTTAATCGATTAATCGAGTAATCTGATAAAATGTATGCTACCAGAACACCTTTTCCACAAAATAAGGCATTTCAACAAAAAACATTATTTTGCAGAAAACACACTGATCAAAATTAGAGAACACTTTCAGATACCTCCCAGTTATTGGTGTTAATCTGGCACCTGGTGTTAATTTCCTTGATTATCTGTCAACCCCTATTTAACTGGCAGCCTAACTTCCAGTTTCACTGACTGCAAGATGGTGGGCCGTTCTAAAGTGACTGAAAGCCTCCGACAGCAGGTTGTCCAGATGAAGGCCAAAGGGATGACCCTATCAGCCATAGCAAGACAAGTTGGTCGTTCCAAATCTGTGATTTCAAGAATATTGAATCTTTACAACATCACAAACTCATTCAAGTCCCCCAAGAAGGCTGGTCGTCCACGGAAGACAAATACAAGAGAGGACAGGATACTCAATGGGCAATCGTTTCCACACTGCAGCTGCTGGAATTGCTCACCAGTTCAGCGCTGAACAGGGTAAGGATCTGTCTCATCATACAGTGTCTCGACGTTTAAGAACATTTGGACTAAAAACCCCCACACTGCAGTGACCAAACCTCTCATTAGCAGAAAGAATCAAAAGGCTAGACTAAGCTTTGCTGAGGAGCATGTTGTGTGGACAGAGGAGAACTGGTCCAAAGTTTACTTCAGTGATGAAAGCAAGTTCAATTTATTTGGGTCCGATGGGAAACATTATGTTCGGTGACAAACTGGAGAAAGACTGAACCCAAAGTGTGTAAAGAAGTCAGTGAAAAGTGGAGGAGGAAGTGTCATGGTTTGGGGCATGTTTTCTGCAGCAGGAGTTGGGCCTCTTATACAGCTATATGGCAGAGTGAATGCAAATGTTTATCAGAACCTTCTTCAACAACATATGGTTCCTTCCCTGCGTTCATCACCCAATCAGCCCGCAGTGTTCATGCAGGACAACGCTCCATGTCACACAGCAAAACGGGTAAAGCAGTTCCTTGAAACTGAAAACATTGAAATAATGACATGGCCTGCCCAAAGTCCTGATCACAACCCAATAGAGAACCTCTAGAAAATCCTTGGCGACAAAGTTATGGCCAAGAAACCCACTACAGTCACTGAACTGTGGAGGAGACTGGAAGAAGAGTGGACCATAATCACACCAGAGCAGTGTGAGACACTAGTGCTGTCCTGTGGCCGCAGATGTGCTGAAGTCATTCAGAGCAGAGGCTTGTACACTTCCAACTAATTGCTGACTGTTGTAACCTTCAGAAAATTGTTGTAATATTTTTCCATGCTACAGTCATTGTTGTTCTCTAACAGTGGGTTTTCTGCAAAATAATGTTTTTTGTTGAAATGCCTTAGTTATTTTGTGGAAAAGGTGTTCTGGTAACATGGTATAGACAGGACAAAAACTCCTTCAACTGTTGAGCAGTGAAGATGACATTATTTCAGAATTGTTCAATTGTTTATAAATTGTTCTCTAATTTTGATCTCCAGTGTATATATGTATATATATATATATATGTATATATATATATATATATATATATATATATATATATATATATATATATATATATATATATATATATATAATCAGAATATAAAAGTCTCTCTCTCAACGTGTGTGCTTTAAAAGTCTTTAAAGGAGCATGTGATTGCAACGAAAAAAGGTAAACATATCAACATGCTCAGAACTGAGGCTTGCCCTTTGCGCTTGTGCTTTGAAGCAATGTTTCCTGCTTCTGAAAACAGACGCTCCGATGGTGTCCCAAACCTTGGACATTTAATGTCGTTTTCTCCTGTTTTTTTCTTCTCTTTGCTCATTGACATTGTTATCGCGCCCTTCCATTTTGCAGCCCGCACTATAACACGCGACCGCGCCCTCAAATCAAAAGACCGCTTACTCCTCGCGTCTCCTTCCGCTTTTATGTAAGCGCGTTGTCACTCACACTCACACACACTCACACACACACACACACACACAAAATAATTGCACAAGAACGTGACGTGAGCTTTAAAATTAATCAAAAGAGGCTTCGAGGCAGAGGAATTTGAATCGGATAATTTTTGTAATCGAGTTACTCGAGGAATCGTTTCAACCCTAGTTATAATATCCAAAAAACTGTCGTGCTGACTTTTCCTCTTTTATTTACAATTTCTTTGCTCGCTGCGGCTCATTTTCTGCTCATCAGTCGCCGGTTACTGAAGAGGAATCCAGCACGAGACAACGATATGGCGCAACCAAACTGATACTGTTACATGATTGTCTGTTAGCGTGTCACTCCCCAAGTTGCTAGGTTACCAGAGAGCGGGTGCCTTTGTTAATGCAACCACACTTGCTTCGCAACCTCTGTTTTCTTCCGACGAAGAATAAAAAATATCGAACGTTTTATCAAGCACATTTTCTATCGCTATCGATCACGTGTCTATCGCGATACATATCGTTATCGTTTTATCACCCAGCCCTTATATATATATATATATATAGGATTCAAAAAGTATTCAGACCCCCTTCACTTTTTTCAATTTTGTTATTGTGCAGCTTGATACTACAATTGTTCAAATAATTTTTGATAAATGTACACTCAGTTGCCCATAATGACAAAATTCTGGACATGAAAATGCCTGTATATGTATTTAAAAAAAACTGAAATATCACAAGTACATACAGAAAGTATTCAGACCCTTTACTCAATAGGTTGAAGCACCTTTGCCAGCAATTACAGGCTTGGTATGACGCAACAAGGTTTACACGATTTATTTTCTGTCATTTTCTTTGCAAATGCTCTCAGGCATGCTCGCATTGGATGTGGATAGTCAGTGGACAGCCATTTTCAGGGCCCTGGCTGGGCCACTCTAGGACATTCACAGAGTTGTCCCTAAGCCACTCCTGTGTTGTCTTGGCTGTTTGCCTAGGTCATTGTCATATTTGAAGAGTGAACCTTCAGCCCAGTCAGAGGTCCTGATTGCTGTGGAACAGGTTTTTATTGAAGATATCTCTGTACTTTCTTCATTCAGCTTTCCCACTACCCTGACCATTGTTGCTGAAAAACAGCCCCACAACATGATGCTGCCACCACCATGCTTCACTGTTAGGATATATTGGGCTGGTGATGAGAGGTGCCTGGTTTCCTCCAGGCATAATGTTTAGAATTGAGGCCAAAACATCCAATCTTGGTTTTATCAGACCAGAGAATCTTGTTACTCACAGACTGAGAGTCCTTCAGGTGCATTTTTGCAAACTCCAAACAGGCTTTCATATGTTTTTCCCTGAGAAGAGCCTTCTGTCTAGCCACTCTGCCAAAGCCCAGATCAGTGGAGGATTGTAGTGACAGTCAGAGTGCCCCATCAGTTTCTTGGTCACCTCTCTTACTAAGGCTCTTCTCCCCGATTGCTCAGTTGGCCAGGTGACCGGCTCTTGGAAGAGTCTTGGTTGTGACAAACGTTTGAGAATTATGGAGGCCACTGTGCTCTTGGGAATTTTCAGTGCAGCAGAATTTTTGTAGCCTTCCCCATATCTGCAGCTTGCAACAGATCTGTACCTTGTATTGAGAGCTGTGTGTCTTTAAAAAATTATGTCCAATCAATTTAATTTACCACAGATGCATTTCAAGTTTTGTTGCCAAGGGTCTGAATACTTATTTACATGTAATATTTAATTTCTTTTTCTTTTTAATAAATGTACATTCCTATAATTTGGTTTTTAAATTGTCATTATGGGGTACTGAGTTTATAATAATGATAAACATAAATATTTGTTTGTTCAATCTATAGCATACACAGTTGTGTGTTAGTTTTGAGGAGGTAAATATACAGTACAGTACCAATCACAGTTAGCTGGCTAATTAGATAGCTGATCAAATTTGAACTAAATAGGCTACCCAATAACATATTGAATGCATTAAAAAGATCTTATACAAACTCAGAAGCTACAGCTTTAGAAAAGAACATAGTGTACAAATACAGACGTGCAAATGCAGAAGCACTAAGGCTTAGAATAATCACCCTTATACACTCTGACACCCATTTCAAAAGTGGTACTAGAAGATCCAGCTTAATATAAAGAACTGACAAAAAGGGATCTAAATCATATTCCACACAAGTGAATGTGGGTTGTATCTTTAACATTGGGTATAGTTGTTCTTTTCTTCTCATGAGATGATGACAATAACTGCAAGTACAATGGGTACAGGCATCCCCTGCAGCACAACTCCAATGACAATTTTACTCCAATTTTACAGACTGACTGTTGCTTGGGGGGAACGGTGGCTTAGTGGTTAGCACGTTCGCCTCACACCTCCAGGGTTGGGGGTTTGATTCCCGCCTCCGCCTTGTGTGTGTGGAGTTTGCATGTTCTCCCCATGCCTCGGGGGTTTCCTCCGGGTACTCCGGTTTCCTCCCCGGTCCAAAGACATGCATGGTATGTTGATTGGCATCTCTGGAAAATTGTCCGTAGTGTGTGATTGCGTTAGTGAATGAGAGTGTGTGTGTGCCCTGCGATGGGTCGGCACTCCGTCCAGGGTGTACCCTGCCTTGATGCCCGATGACACTTGAGGCTCCCCGTGACCAGAGGTAGTTCGGATAAAGCGGTAGAAAATGAGTGAGAGAGAGTGACTGTTGCTTCAATCTTCACTCTTAATGGAATGCAACATTAGGAACAATCATGATTTGATGCCCAGGGTTGTTTCCTACGGTGATCTTTATAGGGATATTTTATTCAAACAATGTGCAGCATCAGGAAGTGACCTCGGTGGTCCCCAATGAAAGGAAGTTTGTATAGGTAACCAGGATTCTAGGAGTACACAGAGATCATTAATTTTCTATTTAGTTATTAGAAATGAACGAGAAAACAGGAAACAACAGTGTTTGTATGCAAATATAATTATTGGTTTCAAGGTTACACTGATCATTGTAAAACATCACAGAACTATATACAATAATATGAGTATTGTGTCTTTGCCTTTGTTGTGCTTCTATCTATTAATTTTTTTTTTTTTTTTTTAAAGTTACCTCCTGAACCAAGATGTTCTGGCTGCCATGGTACAACCTTTATGCACCACCATCAACATAGCTCTGTTGCTCTTCATCCCCTTCCACCACCTCCACCACCACCACCTCCTCCTCCTCCTCCTCCTCCTCCACATATTCAAGTGCAAAAGAGACTGCCTTTAGTACCTAAACATAGGACGAGTAATTCATCATTGCAGGTACTAACCCATAAATTCTAAACTGTAATAGTCAATATTTCTCTTTGTGGCATTACTTATTATTTTGCTAGCAGCAGTTTACAGATGGCATTAGAAGGGCCACTGACACTTGTATTGATATTAATAATCTGTGTCACACTATCCATTAGGAGAAAGTTGATCGACATGTTGCAGTGACTCTTAAGGACCTGCAGGCAGTGCAGCTCAGAAAAGTGACTGCTAATAACAAAGTCCGGGTGAGGAAGCATGCCTTATTTTGTCACTCTGTCATTGAACTACATGTTTGTAAGAGCTCCTTATTGTGAGAGTTTTATGCAGATTTCTCCCAATGGAAAACAAGCACCACTTGTCACGCTAGCAGACCTGCAGAAAGTTCGTTTAAGACGTGTTCAGTGCAGCATCCCATCACCAAAGAGGCGTAGCTCTGGCAGGTGAGTTCGGTAAGACACTTAAGAAAGACACTACTGACAAATGTTTATGATTCATTAAGTATTATCCACTCAGTCAAGAATTAAGTTTTTAAGTATTAATGTATATACACACACAGTATACAGTATACTGTGTTGCTTAAAAGTTTGTGAACCCTTTTACACAAATTTTGCATAAATTTTACCCAAAATATCAGATTTTCACACAAGTCCCAAAAGCAGACAAAGCGAACCCAATCAAACAAATCAGACAAATATATTATACTATATAAAATGTTTCAATATTATATATCTGTGAGAGGCAAAGGTTTGTGAACCCCAAGGATTAGTATTTAATGTCAAGGTTAATTTAAAGTCTATCTAATTCCAGTCAATGGGATGAAAAGCAGGTCTCAGTGAGTGCTCTATTTTATTTAATGAAAAAAGATATATCAAAGTCTGATGTTCACAATGCACATTTGTTGAAGTGAATCATAGCAAAAACAAGGGAGATTTCTGAGGACTTCAGAAAAAGAGTTATTGTTGCTCATCGGGCTGGAAAAGGTTACAAAATACTGTAAGCATTAAAAAATGTATAGTCAGACAGATTCTGTACAAATGGAGGAAATTTAAGACCATTGCTTCCCTCCCCAGAAGTGGTCAACCAACAAAGATCAAGACATGTAATAGTCTGTTGGATCAGAAAGGAACCCAGGGTAACTTCGAAGCAGCTAAAGGCATCTTTTACTTTGGCTAATGTTAATGTTTGTGAGTCTGTATTGCTGCATCTGGGCCAGGACAGCTTGCCATCACTGATGGAACAATAAATTCAGAATTATACCAGTGAATTCTAAAGGAAAATGGCAAGACACCTGGCCATGAACTGCATCTCAAAAATGGGTCATATGCCACGACAGCAGGCCCAAAGAATGATTAAAGAGGAACCAATGTTTTAGAACGGCCAAGTCAAAGTCCAGACCACTATTCAATTCAGTCAATTCAGTCACTAACTCAAGATCACTGTACTTGTTTTTAGTTTTTAGTTTGTTTTTACATGTCATTGTTTATAGCTGTGTTTGTGTATTGTATTTGTTTTTATGTTGCTTCTTAGTCAGGTCGTCATTGTAAATGAGAACTGGTTCTCAACTGACTCACATGGTTAAATAAATAAAGACCTTAATTCAAAAGAAAAATTGTGGAAGGACCTGAAGCAAGCAGTTTATGTGATGACACCCACCAAAATCCCAGTGTTCAAGCTCTTCTGTACTAAGGAATGGAATAAATAAAACTGATAAAAGTGTTGAAGACACCAATGTAATGCTGGATCAGTTTTCTTAATAATTAAATGAAGTAGTATAATATTGTTGGCTTATTTGTTTGTGTTTACTTTTAGGACTTGTAAAAATCTGATGATGTTTTGGGTCATATTTATGCAGACATATTGGAATTTCTGTAAAAGATAGGACTTAACAATTACTGGTCTTCCTCATCATAAAAGCTTAATTATCTTTCTTAACAAGTCACATAGCAGTAAATTGTGGGGAAGTGGTAGCTTAGTGGTTAAGGTGTTGGGGTACTGATCGGAAGGTTGTGAGTTTGAATCCCAGGGCCACCAAGCTGCCATTCCTGGGCCCCTAAGGCACTTAACTCTTAGTTTCTTAGCTGTATAAATGAGATGTAAGTTGCTCGAGTCTCAGATCCTCATCTCTGCAGACATGCTTCTTTTTATCAGGTTCAGGAAGGGAAAATTAAAATTGAGCTAATCAGTAAAAGAATGTAATGCTTACAATTGGCTAGTAGAAAGCCACAGCCATGGCACTCATATTAATTAATTTCTTTCCAATGAAACCTGAAAGTGATTTGATTATTTGATTTGTTTTAATTGTGTTGTTTTTCTAAAACATATTCTTGTTCTTTTTTATATAGATCACCAAGCAAAAGCAGAAGCCCTATGAAACTACACTTACAACTTAGAAAAATCCACATTGACCGGTAATTTAATCTGTATTTGCAATGCAATTAACTGTTTATTTGCTTTCTACAGAGGTTCTAAAAATCAATCATGATGTGTTTACCCCAATTTATAAAACACATGTGTCACAAATTCTTTCATACGTCTTAGTAATAGAAGAGGCATATACATATTGCGTTTCACAATTTTTACAGGTAATGTCAGGGAAATGGCGTTCCATGAGCCATTTTCTGTCGAAAATCCCCAGAAAAAGCAGTTTAATCTGATTTCAGCTTGGTGAAAAAAAAAAATCAGGAAATCCCATCCGAGAGTTGATTCCACATCCTTCACATAAACGTAGTAAAATTAGTCCAGAGGAGTAAATAGACAAACAGAGACACTGTTTCTATTTACTCCTACTGTTTATATAATCTCCTACTAGTCCCACAACAGTCTCACAGACAAGGTTTAAACCCCAAATTGCTCAGAAGTCTGTGTGGAAGGACTGAGCAATTAATTTTCTTGCCAGACCACGTATGTGTCGTGAAAACATTAACCAGTTCTCCCAGAGACACTCATTGAGAAATCAGGGGCAGGACATTACAGGCCATAAATTAAGTGTAAACACCAAACTAGTGCAACCATGTAATGCATCAAAATGATCTGCACAGTGAGGAGAATTGTAATATTACTTAATTCACTTAATGTGCAGGACTACATCATCGGTCACAATCCTCATTTGCACATCAATTCAAAATAGACTATGACTACAAAACCACTGATACCTGGGCATTTCATCATGGGCATTTCATGGGCATAAAAAATGCCCAAAATGAGTGGAATCAATAAAATACTGCAACATAGGCATGGGTTATATTAGAAGACTTGGCTGACTGAGGAGGGTATGTCTCATGCACAAACTCGTACACACACATATCTCCCCATACAGACCTGCATATGCAACTGCATGTTAGTGTTCAATTTTGCACAGGATAACCTCCTTTCACATTTTCTCCAGAAAATGTCGTCTAGTATTTTATTTATCTTTGTTTTAGCAGCAGAATGTTACCTTGCAACACATATTTTTAAATGACTTTTATGCTTCTCTGCAGCTGGACCAGGATTACATGTCTGTGTGACCTGTTCAAATGTTCCTCACTGTCTCGATCACACTGATCAGAATCGTTTGCTATTAGAAAGAAAGGAGCTGCTGTTAAACTATTATCTGTTCAACTGTGTTATTGCACGGTGACAGTGTTTATTATAGGAGCATTTGAAATGGAAATTTTAGGAGTAAATGAAACAATAACACTGGAATTTAGAACCCCAAACAATAGTATTTCTTAAGGGCTGATCTAAAATTTAATCTGCATTTTATTTGGTAATTGAGCACAAACAATATGCATTTTCATTTGAAGACTTTTCAGAAATATGTTTTTTTCATTCAGCTCTCCAAGTGATACGCCACTGAGTAATAAGGAAAATGTTGGGAAATGGGCAAGGTTTTGATAAACAGCAGCTAGGTAAGTAATATTAACAATAATATGGTTATTAAGATACCTATATAAACAAAGTGTCTTAAAAGTGACCGTATTCTTCAGTTATAGCCTGTTTATTTTTTGTTTGTTTTTTTATTTCTTGTACAGGGTGCGTTTATTGTGAAATCATAACCACTGAATGGCAAATGCTGAAACCAGGACATCCTGAAATAATTTTTTAATGATTTACTTTGTATTGTGATCTCACCGAGTATTGCAGAATCCCATCAGAAAAGCATAGAAAAGCCAGTTCTTTTAGTTTTAATTATAAACTGAAGGAATTTAGGTTAAAGCAATGATCAATAAAAATTTAACTTTTTATTTTTTTATATTTACATATTCATGTCAACAAGTAACAGCTGACAACAACATTTTCCAATGTGCTTGAATTACTTGAAAAATAGATCAGTTCAAACAGAAGGTATCATTCAATAAATTTAGACATAAATATCAGGAAATGAAAACTGCAATTATCTAAATACTGTAAATGAAATGGTCTATCAATTAATTTTCATCTTTGATTTCAAACACAAATGTCTTCAGTGTATTGCAAAAACAAAAGAATTGTCCTTGCCATTTTAATACAATCAGAAGTGCCTGGATGGTATAAATGAGCTACTGAGACGTTTACTGTACTATTATATTATCCAGTAATGCAAATATTAATGAGGATCTTTTGGTTATTGCATTAAGTTCAGTTGATACAACTGATATATTGGAACTACACAGGGAATATAGAATATGTTAAAATATGGTTTACTGTTAGGAAGCAAACTGATGTTGGCACAATGTCCATTTTGGGTGTTGATGCTGGAACACATTGCTACATAAACATTCTGCAAAGGAACACTTTTAACAAAATCCATATAAAAGGCTTAATACTAGCAAGGTGGTTTTAAAGAGTTTTGTTCCTGGTGGCCCAATGGATAAAATCAGGTAAATGGTACCATTCTAAATAACTATCGGCGAAAACAAACAACAGGCTACGCTTAGCCAAAAACTTAGTTACTGCTACTAACTTAATCTCATATACTGTTTCACTGAAAATAAGACTGTAATAATGTGGAAAATCTTAAATATTTATTGATCAATTTAGACAGAAAAGGCAGCTGGAAAATAACTTGCCAGCAGACAAAAATGGCCCACAAGTTTGACCAGCTAGTCCTGTGTTCTGGAAGCTGATACATGTTCTGACAAAGCTGGATGTCTCCAGCCGACATCTTATTGTTACCATGGTTACATTGCAGTGTTTATAAGTCAAATGATCTGACAAGAGCTGCTGACGCTGGACCCAAGAGAAGCAACACTGAATAAGATACCCCACTAGTGGACAAATCGTAAAGAAAGAGCATGATTTGCACAGCCAAGCAATGATATTTGGTTATAAATATGCCACCACTTTTGTGCCTAAGTATGATTTTATTATGTGTATACAATCTGTAATTCATGAATTAAAGAGATTCTTACATAATTTCTGTCTATTTTTCCTCATTTCAATCGAATTTCGAATGAATAAAATGAAGGAATGTCCATTACGGTGTCTATTTACGAGTGTTCCTGACTACCAGCGCCAAGCACATGCTATTGAATATGTTTCTAGGAACTTCAAATAAAAATGTCGCAGGTTTCCGCACGGATACTTTTAGTTGACGCTCATGGAAAGCCCGCCCACTTCAGTGTTGTAGCTTGTAATTAGCAGCAATGGCGCTGCCTCTGAATATCAGCGAACTTCTACAGTCAGACATAATTGAGGACTCTCTTTACAAAGATGAAGGCGTTTGTATATTGGGGATATTTGGTAAGAGTGCTGTCCAAACCGGATGTTCCAAGGAGTCACTTATAAACATATTGTCAGACAAACACGTCTTTTCCCTGTTTGGGACCGATGGGACGGACAGTCGGGATGAACGCAGCTCTATCAAAGCTTATTATAACCAGGAAAACCGTGTGTTGTATTTGGTACTAACGTCCATTTTCGACAACCGACAGCTTTTGCGGGCGTGTGATTCTCTAACTTCGGGTCTGGGTCACGCCGAAGCGCACGAATTTTGGAAAGGAGCTGAGAAAGATCACTGCATCCAGCTGCTGTATCTTTTCTCATTGTGCCACATTCTGCTGCTAGTTAATCCTACCTGCGCCTTCGATGTCACTTATGACAGGTTGTTCCGTGCCTTGGACGCCCTGCGCCAGAAAACGCTACCTTTCCTCCGTGGTGCCATAAAGGATTGCCATGTGTCCAAAGAATGGAAGATGAATTGCAGACCCTGTCCTCCTCGTCTGCTGTTTGTGTTTCAGATGAATGGGGCACTGAGGACCAGTTCATCTGGACTTGGCAGTGGCAATGAGGGCACAGGAGTAGACAAGCCCAAGAAACACTCCCCAAGAAGACGCCTACAACATGCATTAGAAGATCAGATCTACAGAATATTCCGTAAAAGCAGAGTACTCACCAACCAGAGCAGCAACTGTCTCTTCACTGTACCTGCGAATCAGGCTTTTGTCTATGTTGTTCCAGGACCGGATGAAGATCCAATCGGTTCTTTGCTTGGGCAGTTGCGAACAAACTGTGCACTGCGTGAGTGTGACCCTGGCACACCTGCCAGGCGATACCAACAGATGCGGCACTCTAACAGGCATCCCTTATTTAATTTGGAGAATAGTGGACTTTCTTCATTGACAGGTCAGATAGTGGACTGTAATCTGAAGGAGTTTCTTTGGCAGCATGTAGAACTTGTTCTGAACAAGAAAGGATTTGACGACAGTGTGGGCCGAAACCCACAGCCATCTCATTTCGAGTTACCCACCTACTCCAAATGGACTCGTGTAGCCTCTAGGCTGTACCAAGTCATGATAGAGAATAATGAAGATGAGACAGCAGAACTTTTCCTTAAAGTGCAGGGTCAGCTAAAGGTTCTTGAAGGCTTCCTGGATGCAGATGCAAAATTCTCAGAGAACAGGTGTCAGAAAGCATTGCCGCTGGCTCACAGTGCATATCAATCCAACCTGCCACACAACTACACTACCACAGTGCATAAGAACCAACTAGCTCAGGCACTGCGGGTTTATAGTCAACATGCCAGGGGAGTAGCCTTCCAGCGCTATGCCTTACAACTTCACGAGGATTGCTACAAGTTCTGGAGTAATGGACACCAGCTTTGTGAGGAGCGCAGTCTCACTGATCAGCACTGTGTGCACAAGTTTCACCTGCTGCCCAAGCCAGGTAAAGACCACTGCTAAGGTCACAGGATGATTTAATACACTTTGAAGAAAGACTTGCATATTAATTAGAGAACTATAATGTTTGGCTTATGCCCAGAATTTTCACATTGCTATTAAAGCAATAACATTATTTTTCATATAGTAGATCCACACTTAATAGTTGAGACATTTATTATCCAAAAATAATAGTTGAGACATTTATTTCATTTTTTATTTACTCTGTCAGATTTTTAGTGTGTCAAAAGTTTACATAAAATGTGTTAGAATTTGGAAGCCTTGCATTTTAATTGTTTGAATTTGAGTCACTTTCACAAGCTTCTTATATACTTTTATTATGATTGAGATTTAATTTTGTCCATTCCTCTAGACAAAACCTTTGTAACTCAGTAAAGTTTGTGTGTCTCCAGACTTTTGTGTGTCTCAGTAAAGTTTGTGTGTCTCCAGGCTTGTCCAGGACAGTCCGCATTTTTTGTATGGGATTTAAGGGAAGGTTTGTGATGGCCATCGAAATACCTTTAATTTCCTGTCTTTAAGCTGTTTATTTAACACTTGGTAAAATGTTAAGTGTTGTGGTATGATTAGAATCAGAATCCAACTTCTGGCTGTTTTTTAAGGTGTTGTTTGAATATTTTTACGTAATCCTCTTTCATCATGATGCCATCCTTATTTTTACCCATACTTCACAGTTGAGGTGTTGTTCTTCAGATTAAAAGCCTCAAAGTTTTTTCCTCCATACATCCCTAGATAGTCTCAGGCCATGGTGGTTTAGGGCTCTCTGATGGTGGATGTGCGTATTTGATACCTGAAAACTCAAACTCCTTCACCAGTTCGTTTATTAATGTAGACCAAGTTTGTTCATCTATGGGAGTGATGCAGTATCTGGGTATTTTCATGATTTTAATATTTTTATAGTAGTTTGTACAGATGCTTGTGTTCTCTGGTGATTTGGAAATTGCTCCTGAGTAGGGATTAGACTTGTGTAATTCTACAATGTATTTTCTATGGTCTTGGCTGAGTTGATTGTTGGATTGTAAGTTGTAGGGAGACATGTGAGATCTTGGGAGACACATCCTGTGGTTGTGGAAAAGATATTAATCTTTTTCAGAAGGGTCAAATTATTGGCTTCCATCAAGTAAAGAGAACAATTAAGGAGCTTGCTGAAACTGTCCAATGCATTATTAAAACCTAGAAGGATCGTGGTGAGCCATCATCTTCAAGGAAGAAATGGTTCAGCAACATTTTGTGCCCAAAATATGAGATCAGCTGACAACCTGAATATAGTGAATGACCAGGTTTTGTTATAAAGGATTTTTCCTTCCTTGAAGACTCAGGGATATTCCAGGATTGCAATAATAGGATGCTTCAGGCGCAATGTGTGTTTCACAGAGCACGAGAGATCATTTTCACACATGGGTTGGCCATCATACCTAAGACCTTACCCCATTGAGAATTTTTTGGATGTGATATTTTACACAGCAGTCTGACTCATTCATTGAGTCAGTGAGTCAGTCATTGACATCATCAATATAAGATCTTGGCGAGACACTAATGCAACTCTGGACAGAAATAAGTGATGTGACCTTGCATACGATTATTAAAATGATGCCATGGCAAATTTGTAGTGTAATAAAATCAAAAGCAGTTCAATAAAATAGAAACAAGAGTGTGTGACTTTTAAAATCTATTCAGAAAATTCATTGTAATATAGAAGGTAACAAAAAATTACATTTTTTTCTGCAGGAGAGAAGCCTGAAGTGGATCACAACCCTCCTATTCTCTATCACAACAGCAGAGGACGCTCAACAAGTTCCTGTAATTGTGGCAGGAAGCAAGCCCCTCGAGAAGACCCGTTTGACATCCAGACTGCCAACTACGACTTCTATTTAGTCTGTAGAAATTATTAGGAAATATATTGATCATAAACCTTGTAATGAAATATAATGGAAATGGGGCCATAATGATGTTTGCACCAGAGCACTACTCTCAAATTCTCAAGTTCTCAACAACAGAAGGTGTTGTATTAGGAAGGAGCCTGGAGTATCAGAACTTGTAACATTCATTTCTGCCAGGGAAAAATCTTCAGAGTAGAGAACTTTAAACAAAAAAATTCCAAAGATTTGTAGGCTCAATTAGGAAGGCAAAAAAATACATGGTTAGTTGTTTATAGCTGTTGCCACAACCCTTTGTAGTCACAACCCTTGTCCAGGAGTATTTCTTGGTTTGTATAATTTAATGTTTTTTCTTCTCAAACACATCCACTTCCACAAAGGAAAGACTTATTAGCTGATGAGATTTCTCAGGTGTGTTGAGATCCAGGAGAACAACCATAAATGAGCAGGATTGAGGGTATTCCAGGACAAGGGTTGAGACCTAATTGAATAACTAACTAAATGGCATTAAACTGCTCTTTTATAACATCTCTCTTTCTTTGTAATTTTTTTTGCTATTATTCAGATGCTTGAGGAGAAGTGCTGTAGTAAACTGGAGAGGATAAACTTCCCCGTGTTCCAGGCCAGCACTTCAGACCCAGCACCTGCCTGTGATGATGCATCAAGACCTCCAGAAGTTCCAGCATCTGATGTTGAACGTCTCAAAGAAAAAGAGAGCGTGACACATACGCCTGGAGAGAGCACAAGTCTAAGCCTTGCTCTCAGTCTTGGCCAATCTACTGACAGCCTGGGTGCTTATGCTGATGGAGTTGAGGGCCATGAGAAGAGGCCAAGTGTTGACAGACAGGCATCCACTGTGGAGTATCTACCTGGCATGCTCCACTCTGGATGTCCTAAAGGGCTTCTTCCTAAGTTCTCCAGCTGGTCATTGGTCAAGCTTGGGCCTGCTAAGTCTTATAACACCCTTGTAGGTTTAGAGCAGCCTGGCTTCCTACCTGGCTCAGCATTTCTCCTCCCATGGGACTTGGTGATTCGAAGCCGCTCAGAGGATGATGCAATCTCCACAGAGCTTGATGGTGGAGCCTCATCATGGCCAGCTCCCAATAAAGTGCCTGCTGGGAAAAGAGGTACTGTTGGAATCGGACGCAGCAGAAGGCGTGACGATGTATTGCGCGTGTATGTGGGTTTTGAGTATGAGGACAGCAGGGGCCGTCGTTTCCTCAGCTCGGGTCCAGATAAAGTAGTAAAGGTACTTGGACAAGGAGGGCCCAAAGAGCCGGCCACTCGAGCCTTGAACTCGGACATGCCCCTGTACATTCCTTCTCCTGCCCAGGGTAGAGGAATCAAACCACACTATGCTCAGATGGCTCGACTCTTTGTTGTGGTTCCTGATGGACCAATTGAGATGATTCTTAGCCCACAGGTAAATAGTCAAATTTTGTGAATACTGCCCAACAACCAATTTCCCTACAATTAAATAGAATTTTTCAGATCCACTCAGTTAAATGAGTTACATGTATTGTAATGTAACGGCTATATTTAACGTTCAGTTTCTCAGAGATGGTACGGCTTTGGCAATGCTTGCATATTTTGTGTTTGTTGAACGTTACTTCCCGTATAATCTTAGCTGCCTGTATTAAAAATGAAAATAATGTTGTGTCTCTCTCTGAACATAAACTCTGAAATTTTCTCATCTCTGTCTCAGCCAACAAAGATTAGAAATTTTATTCAATTAAATTTATTTATATATCGATTTTAACAATTCCCATTGCCTCAAAGCAGCTGTACAGAAGTATAGAAACAGAAGAGAGAGGGGGAAAAAATAATATATAATAATAAGGATAAAAATGAATACATACAATTAAAGTTTAAAATAAATTTTTATATAATCATGAATAATTCATCTATAAGACTATAATGTTCCTGTTACAGTACAAAATGTACATTTCTAACTGCATGTGGGGTTATATAGTGCTAGTGATAAAGTGCCTATAAATTTCAAGTGACTTATCAAGATATTTCATCTTAAGTTCAAATTAATACCTGCCCGGTCTAATACAGTTATTTGGTTGAAGGAAGAACGATACCTTGATATGTTCTGTGTACTTGTTTGTAAAAATGTATTTAAATCTATAGAAATTTCATGTTAAATTAGAAAGATACTACAACCAGCAAACGAAGACATCTGACCTTCTGGTTTCTGTCTTTATATGAACTACCATGTGAGGTGTGGCTTGCCTCGGATTCCCTTGCCGACGGTTTTGTCTTGTTTACTAGTAATCTTTGCAGCACTTTATGTATTTTATTGTTTTTGCCCAAACAGGTTCAACCTGGGCCCCCGCCTTGTCCAATTTTCCATCCTGAGAAACCAGAGGTTGTGCTGCTCCCTGATGGACTGTGGGTGCTACGATTTCCTTATGCCTACGTGACAGACAGTGGACCCTGCTATCCTCCGAAAGAGAATCAACCACTGGCCAGCTTCCGAGTCTTGAAGGGCATTTTACGTGCCAATACTGCTTGTTCTCCAGCACAGTGATATACAGTGCTTAAATATTTTGAGATTGTTTTCCTAGAGAACCAGAAAATCTTGGAAAGCATGTGCAGTTGTAGAGATTTGATAATAAATATCAGTGTTTATGTAATGCCATCTGTTGAGAATAAAAATGAAAGTTATGTTGTAAGAGTCCAGCAGTTATTTTAATAAAAAAAAGATTTAACATTAAGTAAAAGATTTAGTGATGTGAATACACTGCCTGGCAGGAAAAAAAACACCACCTGCATTTAACTAACAAGGTAATGGGATCTTTAATTCCAATTGATATATTTCAGCTGGCAAGTTATTTAACCCTAGCTGATGCAATAAGTAGTTTCTCGTTTCTAAAACAACCATGTTGGAAGACATATGGTTTGTCAAAAATGTATCAGTTTCAGAAGGGTCAAAATAAAATTGGGTTAAGAACTGCATTATCAAAACTGGAAGGATTGTGGTGTACCACCATCTTCGAGGAAAAAATGTGTTCGGAAATAATCTTGCATGATTATGATTGATCACTTAAATGTTTGGTCCACCAAAAAAAATTATTTTGAATTAGAATTCATGTTTAATGGTGAATTTCTCCACGCAAAATGCAAAGAAGAGATTGGGACTAAAGCTGTGTAGCATTAAGAAAACTGCTTATCAGTAAGGCTAATAAAATTTTTTTAAAAACTTTAATTTTCTTGGGAGCATACAGTTCTACACTGTGTGCACAATTATTAGGCAAGTTGTATGTTTGAGGATTACTTTTGTTATTGTACAACTACAGTGCTCTTGGTCGATCCAAAATGTTAAACCCTCAAACCTGAAAATAAGTAAAAGTGTACTTTTGGCTTTCTTAAGAGAATATCTATATGTACACCGTTATTAGGCAACTATTAATGTGCAGAATTATGCAACTAAATGAAAAACAAATATTTTCCCATCTAACTTGTTTATTTTCACCTGTTAAAGAGAGAATAATAAACAAACTCAATTTACAAATAAACATTTCTGAAATCTCAAAAAAAAAAAAAAACCCTCAGTAACCAATATAGCCACCCTTCTTCTCAAGAACAGTCACAAGCGTTCCATTCACGGAGTCAGTCAGTTTCTTGATCCGGTCAGAATCAACTTTTTGTGCAGCCGCAACCACAGCCTCCCAGACAATGTTCAAAGAGGTGTACTGTTTACCTTCACTGAAAATTTCCTGCTTACAAAGGGCCCAAAAGTTCTCAGTAGGGTTTAAGTCAGGTGAAGAAGGGGGCCATGGGAGAGAAATACAGGTCATAATCCATTATCCTATTTTGACAGTTTTATTGTCCCCAATAAAACAATAAAACCATAAAACATAAAATAATAAAATCATAAGTTAAAGTTTTATGATTGTAATAGGGGGCACGGTGGCTTAGTGGTTAGCACGTTCGCCTCACACCTCCAGGGTCGGGGTTCGATTCCTGCCTCCACCTTGTGTGTGTGGAGTTTGCATGTTCTCCCCGTGCCTCGGGGGTTTCCTCCGGGTACTCCGGTTTCCTCCCCCGGTCCAAGGACATGCATGGTAGGTTGATTGGCATCTCTGGAAAATTGTCCCTAGTGTGTGATTGCGTGAGTGAATGAGAGTGTGTGTGCCCTGCGATGGGTTGGCACTCCATCCAGGGTGTATCCTGCCTTGATGCCCAATGACGCCTGAGATAGGCACAGGCTCCCCGTGACCTGAGGTAGTTCGGATAAGCGGTAGAAGATGAATGAATGAATGATTGTAATAAAGGTTTAGGAATGTAATTTTATAATGTTTACTGATAGGAATCGGTCAAAGGTCATACCTTTTGATCTGACAGATGTATGTCATGATTTTATGATGTTAGGTTTAAGTTAAGAGTTCATAATAATAAAGTTAATGATTGTATTGATATATTGCTTGACTCCAAGTAGTTAAAGAGCCCCCTTTTCCCTCCCACCACCCCGTCTTTCATATTGTTTAACACCATTGTGTCTGCTTTCAAGTAGATAGGTGACAAGTAATTAAAAGTCCATATGTTTTTTTAAAAAGGGGGGTTTATGACCCCTCATATGAAACAGTATTGTAAAACAAGGCCATGTGTTTGTTCCAAATGAGATAGGAGATATTTATTTTTTTTTAAAAAAAGGGGGTTTATGACCCCTCAGATGAAACAGTGTTGTAAAACAAGGCCATGTCTTTGTTCCAAATGAGATAATACTTAAAACTCATGTTTGATTCGGGGTTGGTTTGTGATAGGGTTACCCCCTCCCCTCAGACTGTATGGTTATCAAATCAAGATTATGCCACCCCGCGGAGTTAGGAACGTCTCTCAGACTGATCGTTAGCCAATGGGAGGCTATCTATAACGTCACACATATAACATATAACCTCCCCCTGAGCAAACGCGCATTAGCAAAAACGCGCACACTCCCCCCTGAGCAAAAACGCGCACACTCCCCCCTGAGCAAAAACGCGCACACACTCCCCTGAGCAAAGACGCGCACATGCGCAAACGCGGCCCTCCAAGGATCTTAGATTTTCAAATGATTGTTTTATCACATATTACTAAAATAACACGTTATGTGTTTTATTTTAGACAACTGTATAGAGATTACTTCCTAGCTGAATTCGCCGAAGTAAGAGTAAAACTAAACCTTGATTACGAGTGAATCTTTCAAAACCCATCCCCAAGACCCCCACCCCAAGACCCCCACCCCCTTCCCAGCACCTCCCACCACCAGCACCACCCACGGAGAAAATATCAACATTCAAGACGTTCAAGACGTTCTAGGGAATTCTTACATCTAAGGGATAGAATAATTGAAAACTTTGAGCATGTCTACAGTGCGCTACAAAACACTTCTGATAGTGAATATGTTCAATCTTTGTGTAATTCTCAGGAATCCTTGAATTGGTGTGTTTTGTTGAATAAAGAATTGTTAAGACATTTTTACATTAGACATGGCACAGAAACGCTCGAATAATTCTCCCACTTCAGAAGCTAAAAAATTAGAATTGAAAATAATCCTACATCCCATGATTTCTGCTTTGGTGAAACCTCGACTTTTTCAAGTAGTCAGTACTGTAAATCCAAATGCTCAATCTAATTAAATAGATTGAGTAGTGTCAACTTAATTTTATAAAACTATTCAACTAACTTAAGTATTTTAAGTTTCTAGTACTTTTTTCACTTTTTGATTTTATTAAACTAATTATTTTTTATTAATTTAAACTATTAAGTATGTGACACTTAAGAGTATGATTTCATTGTACTTATTTCTGGGATCAATTAGTCACAAATTTGGGGTGTCGTATCACTGCTATGCGGATGACACACAACTTTATGTACCTATTAAACGCAAAGATAACTCGGCATACAAGAGATTGGAGGCTTGCCTGCAAGAACTCAAATTATGGCTTACAAATAATTTTATGATACTTAACGATGGCAAAACCCAAATCATTTAATTTGGGTCAAAAGAGCACCCAGATGAAGTTTCTATTAACCTTGGTACTCTTACTCCTTATATTACTTCTGATGTTAAAGATCTAGGATTCTGGCCTTAAATTAGACAAACAAATCAACACTATAGTTAGTACCAGCTTCTTTCACATTCGCAGGTTAGATAAAGTCAAAACTTTCTTAAGCAGGAAACATTTTGAAACAGTTATCCACGCTTTTATCTCGACTCGACTTGACTACTGTAATTCTTTGTACTCTGGGTTACCTCTCTCTTCCATCTCTCGTCTTCAATTGGTTCAAAATGTGGCAGCCTGTCTACACACAGGTAGCCACAAACAAGACCATATTACACCAATCTTACGTTCTTTGCACTGGCTGCCAGTTCGATACCGTATTGAATACAAGATTCTGCTATTCGTCTACAAAGCTCTCAATAATCTAGCTCCCAAATATTTATCTGATTTGATTGTTATGTACAATCCTTCAAGATCACTTAGATCCCAAAATGGCCATCTTTTACTGGTACCATGATCCCGTCTGCAACGCAGGGGAGACCGAGCTTTTGTAGTAGCGGGCCCTAAGATGTGGAATAGCTTGCCACCACCAGTCGGAACTGCTTCTACTTTTGCTGAATTTAAATACATGTTAAAAGCACATTTCTTTTCCTGTGCTTTTAATTGTTGGTAACTTGTATGTGTTCTTTTATATTTATGTTCTTTCTTTTTTCCTTTTCTTTTATCTCTTGTACAGCACTTTGGCCAGCTCAGGCGGATTTTAAATGTTTAAATGTGCTTTATATGCCCTGTGATGGGTTGGCACTCCGTCCAGGGTGTATCCTGCCTTGATGCCCAATGATGCCTGAGATAGGCACAGGCTCCCCTTGACCCGAGGTAGTTCGGATAAGCGGTAGAAGATGAATGAATGAATGAATGTGCTTTATAAATAAAATTGAATTGAATTGAAATTGTTGTTTCAACATTAGAATTTCAAAAGTTTTTGAAATATTGAGGTAAAATGAGCTGCAAGCAAACTATTATACAACTCTCCAACATATAATGATAAAATATTTAAACTGAAAAAAATCAAATAAACATTTTAAATTAATCAGGATTATTGGTGACACGGTAAGTGTTCAATGTGTTTTTACAAGCTATTATAAGTATGTCTTTTTTATGTAGTGAATTTCCATAGTAAACAGTTACACCGGTTTAATCTAAACAAAACTCCGTGTATTCACAGTTCACAGATGTGTCTAAAGGAATAATTAAACAATGATAATGAACAACCCATGTGGTAATGCTGTAACTATGCAAAGTGAAGTGCGTGTTACAAAAGCGATAGATTATTTTTCAAGACATTTGGCAGTTTTTTATCTCAAACCTCCGTAAATGAGCTTGTAATGTACACCAACACTACATGTGACATTTAAAAACAACAAAAGCAATCTTTACTAGTATAAAACTAATATTAACTGGTTCGGACAAAAAATAAATAAAATTGAAAAGATACTTTTTCTAATGTGTTGTCGCATTTGGTGCCCATTGATATACAGTTATAGGAGAGTGAGAAAGCAAGTGCGATTGCAGAAATATGTAGGAAAACAACTATACAATTTAATATGCTTTAAAACTAAGTTGGCAAAGTAATGTAGAACTATATTGTGGTCAAGTTCTGACAGAATGATATTTGCACATCTGAGAACGTCTGTTCAGAATCTAAAGTATAAAGCAGTGCTCTCTGGTATAAGTCCAGAACTACTACCAAATTCCTACTTGATATTGAACCACTAACACTACACCAACGATGTAGTAACCACCTTATACTGTTTATAACATAAAACATTAATATACAATTATCTATCTATACACATCGTATGAAACAAACACATGAAAACAGTACTATGAACAGAACTAATACTATGAAAACAGTATTAGTTGTATTCCAGGGTCATGATTTTATAACTTTATAGTAATTAACTTTGTGTTAAGCATAAGGAATTCTAAGAACCTATAAAGAACCTACCCCTCATTAGAAAGATGATGCAGACCACATTTGCCCTGCGACGACAGACCATTGTGAACCAGTGAAAGAGCTAATGGAACTCTGGCCTGCTCTTAAAATGGAGTCTGAGGTAATGTGTAGTAACACATTTTCTGTTATTCGTTTGCTGATAACAAAGTTGGGTTTATTACTTTACATAGGACTCTTTTCTGCTCAGTGGGATGGAAGTAGATTTACCAAATTCATTATAAATATGGTTGTGTTTTCTGTCATGTCTTTTTTTAAAACGTATGTGTATGTAGAGTTCCAATGGATTACAAACCAGAACCTGTCCCAACACATTTTACTCAGTGCTTGATCGACATCTTCCTCGATTGATGACCTTGTATAGACAGAAGGCATCCAGAACCGGAAAGACAGCAGATTATTTGGTTAAAATCTTAAAAATCCAAGATGAACAGGTAAAGTTGCACTGTTCAAATACATGTTATACATTTTATTGGTAGAATTTTGTATTGGAAGAGGAAAGTTTCTAATGAGCCCAAACACTACAAGTTGTCTCTGGTTTTTGTTTGATTCCATTAAAGATGCTTTAATGGTATTTTTTGTATATATGTTTGGACTTTTTTAAAATTTACAGTTCAGTTATGTACAGTTTTATTTTTATTGTTATAGGAATTTAATGACATACACACCAAGCGTACCACTGCGTACAACAGGTTTTATTTTTAATCATTATTTTTTAAAATCATGCTTTATATGATTTATATGATTTCTATGATTATATATGATTATAAAACAGAAAGAAAGAAATAGAACAGCTTGCCACTGGGACAGTACCCTTAAAAGGACATGTTTGTACCTTATTTACATTTTTTACGAAATGTCTAGTGTTATCTGTTTTTTTTTCAGTTAACTCTTGTGTAAATGACAGGTTTTATTTTTAATCATAATTTTTTTAATCATGCTTTATATGCGTTATGATTATATATGATTATAAAACAGAAAGAAAGAAAGAAATAGAACAGCTTGCCACTGGGACAGTACCCTTAAAAGGACATCTTTGTACCTTATTTAACCCCAAAAATTTATAGTTGTACATTAAGGTACACATTGGTACTCTAAGGTAGTAATGTGTAACCTTTTGAGTATAAAGTACAAAGATGTCCTTATAATGGTACTAAGAGTATATTGTTTACATATTTCAAATTGTATTTTGTGTATGCACAGTACATGGCACACGGTAATGGATACTTGCACATTCAAAATAATACTTCATTTTTTTGTACGTTCAAAACACAACATAAATATTGACACGTTGAAGAAACATTTCCTCAAATTGTCATAATTCATATAATGTTAGCTTGCATAATGAAAAGAAATGATAAACAGTGCATGATATTTTCTTTGAGAAACAATTACATTACAATTAAATCATTATTTTAATTTTAATTCTATTCATTACATTCATCCCAAGCTAGAATACTGAGAATACACATGTATTTCTTTATATAAAAAGAAGCCTCGTTTGCATACGATTTTAATGCAAAAAATACAAACAGAAAGAGCAAATAGGCCAGCAAAAATGAATTTGATTCATTTGATTGATTTCTTCTGTGAATCTTTTCTTTACTTTATGTTTACTAAAACATTAGAAATGACACTTTACTAGTCTACGTCATCACTTAGCCCTTGTTATCTAGTGCACTATGCTAGTGAATATTTCATTTGTGTGTGTGTGTGTGTGTGTGTGTGTGTGTGTGTGTGTGTGTGTGTGTGTGTGTGTTAATACATGGTGGTAACTAACTCTTCAATAGACAGTTTTTTCTTCTTTTCACACTCAGAGATGTTTTGGTCTGTTAAACATGACCATGACATGAGTTAAACATGCTGTAAAATCTCAGTTCAACATTATCTTTATTCTTATTTGAAGGGTTTTGATAACACACTTGATAAAAGACGTTATAAAAGAGTTTATATAACGTTTGTCAAAGCAGCTATTTTTCCTTATAATCCTTTAAATTAAAACTTGCTTATTATTCAACAAGAGCAACAGGCAGAGTTACTAAACATTGTGAACACAATTCGGATACCATATGCCAACTTACACTAGAGTACTGGGGGCGCGTGATGATGACGTGACAAGTGAGTGACTGATTGCCGTGACCGTCATGTATAGACTATCTTAAACTTTCTTGTCTCTTTGAATTTTAAATCACTCTGCATTTATATACATTGCTCCATTAAAACCTCAACATGTGGTGAACACAACTCTCCACTAAAAAAGTGAGGGGGACGAATTTACTTTTTATAAAAAAGTGCGGCGGACATGTCCCCCGCGTAATCTACGCCCCTGGGTCAAAGTGCCCATAGTTACCAAATTACCATCAAATGGGCATAATTTTGACACTTACCGCTACGTGTTTTTTTAGGTTGGAGCTGGAATTCTTGTAAGCTGCCATGTCTGTTTGTTTTGGTGCACACAGAATGCATCGCATTATAAAGCTATTATTTTTTACATCTTGGAGTGAAAATATAGAATTAATTTGAGGCCACGGGTGATCTGCCTTTGATAAAGCGCAAACGTCTTCCTCTGCTTCAACCATCATTTTCCAACTAAAGGCGCGCTAAACTTCAGCGGGAGATGCGCAGCATACTCTCGCGAAGCAGCCTCTCCAACGTCTCGCGAGACTTGTCATATAAACTAATTATATTTGATTATATGAAATCTCATATTTATTACCATTTGAGTAACGGAGGAACGCGGCCGATTGTAGCGAAGTAAAAGTAAAGTTTTTCCACTAAAAATCTACTCGAGTAAGAGTAAACTTCTTTCCCACTCTCTCCATTACTCTGGACTGTTGACCCCAAGTACTTAAACTCCTGTACCTTCTTCACCTCTTCACCCTGTAACCTTACTGTTCCACTTCCCTCCCGTTCATTCACACACATGTACTCAGTCTTACTACGACTGACTTTCATTCCTCTTCTCTCCAGTGCAAACCTCCACCTCTCCAGGTTTTCCTCCACCTGCTCCCTGCTCTCACTACAGATCACAATGTCATCTGCAAACATCATCGTCCAAGGAGACTCCTGTCTGACCTCCTCTGACAACTGGTCCATCACTATAGCAAACAGGAAGGGGCTCAGAGCCGATCCCTGATGCAGTCCCACCTCCACTGTGAACTCCTCTGTCTGACCTACAGCACACCTCACCACTGTCCTGCTCCTCTCATACATGTCCTGCACCACTCTGACATACTTCTCTGCTACTCCTGACTTCCTCATACAGTACCACAGCTCTTCTCTTGGCACCCTGTCATACGCTTTCTCTAAGTCTACAAACACACAGTGCAACTCCCTCTGACCATCCCTATACTTCTCCATCAACATTCTCAGAGCAAAAATTGCATCTGTTGTGCTCTTTCTGGGCATGAAGCCATACTGCTGCTCACAAATTTTCACCACCTTCCTTAACCTAGCTTCCACTACTCTTTCCCACAACTTCATTGTATGGCTCATCAACTTTATCCCCCTATAGTTGCTGCAACTCTGCACGTCACCCTTATTCTTAAAGATCGGCACTAACACACTCCTTCTCCATTCCTCAGGCATCCTCTCACTTTCTAAAACCCTGTTGAACAAACTAGTTAAAAATTCCACTGCTGCCTCTCCTAGACACTTCCAGACCTCTACCGGGATGTCGTCAGGACCAACTGCCTTTCCACTTTTCATCCTCTTCAAAGCCTTCCTTACTTCATCCTTTCTAATCTTATCTACTTCCTGTTCCACAGAGTTCACCCCTTCTACTCTTTTTTCCCTCTGATTTTCCTCATTCATCAGCTCCTCAAAGTATTCCTTCCATCTCCTCTGTACACTCTCCTCACTTGTGAGCACCCTTCCATCTCTATCCTTAATAATTCTAACTTGCTGCACATCCTTCCCATCTCGATCCCTCTGTCTAGCTAACCTGTACAAGTCCTTCTCTCCTTCTCTAGTGTCTAACCTAGTGTACAACTCGTCATATGCCTTCTGCTTGGCCTTAGACACTTCCCTCTTCACTCTGCGCTGTAACTCCTTGTATTCCTGTCTATTCTCTTCAGTCCTGTCCATATCCCACTTCTTCTTGGCTAATCTCTTCCTCTGGATACTATCCTGAACTTCCTCATTCCACCACCAAGTCTCCTTATCTTCTTTCCTCCTTCCAGATGACACACCCAGCACCTTTCTCCCTGTCTCCCTGATCACTTCTGCTGTAGTTTCCCAGTCATCTGGCAGCACTACCTGACCACCCAGAGCCTGCCTCAACTTCTGTCTAAATTCCTCACGTATACGCATCTTTAATTATACTCAAAAACAGAGCCGATCTGCCCTATACGCTCACTACGCAAGTTGCGTAGCGCCCCGCAAATTACGCAAGGCCCCGCCTCCCCCTGCCTCATTTTACAGCACGTGTTAATGTTTACTGTGTAGATGACAACATGACGCGGAGCTATCCATCTGGCCATGAAAAGAGAAAAAAGAAACAAAATGAGAGTGAAATGCGAGAACAGCAACCAGGTAAAACTTGTGTTCTCTTCAGGTTTGATGTCAACAAGAGCAAATAATAGTAAAGTTAAGTTGATGTGATTCTGTCTCTAGTCTCTATCTGACTAGCTACATTAGCTGTGCAATTTATTGCGTGAACATTCGCGTGAATAAACGCCCAAGGGTACCGGTGTTTATAAACGGCAGCTCGATAACCGCGCCGCGCGTGAACATGCGTTCATATGCGCGTGCATTCGTACACGAAATGACACGCGCGCTTTTCAGCAGCAACATCTGTGTGAGGACCAGTACAAAAAGTAGCGTGATAGCGCTCCTAAATGACAATGTTTATAGTCTCTCAATCAAGTTTCAGTTTCCTCCAGACAGTCCAAATAGACTGGTGTCAACAATGCTGAAAATGCCCAGACTGTAGAGGGAACCAAAGTTAATCCCAAAATCCAAAGCTGTGTTCTTTTCTCTCTCTCTCTCTCTCTCTCTCTCTCTCTCTCTCTCTCTCTCTCTCTATATATATATATAATAAAATATAACAAAATTATATATATATATATATATATATATATATATATATATATATATATATATATATATAATTTTGTTATATTTTATTATTTTCTGCTTATTTAAGATAATGTTAATATTCACTTTAAATTCAATTGCTAATGTTCAACTCAAAATTCTATTTAAAATATTCCATTCAATAAAGATTTGTTTATACCTCAATCAATTCTGTATTGTTTTACTCTTTGACCGGGAGCAAACTTTTTTAAAAGGAGGGAGGTTTGTAGTGGGAGCAGTGGGGTGTCCAGTGTGAATGTGTGGCAAATGGTTTACATGGCTCACGGGTCAGGTAGGGGGGCCCCTTAGCAGAATTTTGCTTAGGGCCCCAGGGAGGTCAGGATCGGCTCTGCTCAAAAAGTACAAGTTACCCAAAGAAATGTACTCAAGTAAATGTAACGAAGTAAATGCAATTTGTTACTACCCACCTCTGAATATAACATAATATAATATAACATAATATAATATTGACTCAGTGAATTAGCTAGTCAAAATAAAATTCTCAATAATTTACCCTAATTTTGAGGTATTCCATTTATATCGGTCATCACGTATCATCTTTAAATACTGTACTGTAAGAAAGCATGATAAAGCAGTTAAAGCTTCCATGGATAATTACAATTTTAGTCCATTAATTATTAATTAGTACATTGACGTACAAAAACGATATTAATTAAATTATCAGACTGGGTATTTTAATTAAACAATCATTTGATCATAAATGCTTGTGGATGACAGAAAGCTAGTAAGCAAATGGATATAAAAGCATAAAACCCCAGATATAACTTATTCCCTAATCTCTTGCTACTAATTAAAATATTACTACTAATCTATCTATCGATTAACAGTCTATTTTACTCTAAATGAGCTGAAAACATATTTTGCCCAAATCATTTGCACCCAAGTATTTTAATGCTCATTAAAAGCAATACCCAGTTTGTTTTCTGTATAGGCTTTCAAAATAAACAGTAAAATATGAAAATTGTCTTACAGTTTCTCAACTGCTTTCAGTCATTTCTCAGATCAGAATTGAAGTTTGCAGATCTCCCAGTGCATTTCTCAAAACACGTACAAACTGCACAACATAGTGGATAACCGGAAAATACACGTCACCTGCTCAAAATGCTTTGTCTATCGTGCAAAAGCGTGTTTTTTCATCAATCATTGTGTCAGAGGCAGCAGAATCCCATGTCATTTTTTCAACAATGTGAACGTGACAGGCAAAATTATTAGTCATGTTGTCAGTAGAACATCATACTCAGTTTTAGTTATTTAAATTATACTCAAGTCAGGTTTTGATGACTAGAAATCACTGTCCCTCCGGTAAAAAAAAAAGAAGTTACTCTTGAAAACCATTGTGCATCAACCAGGTGTTACAGTAATTTACACGGTATGAATAGATAATTTTTCTGATTGATTCCATCTAACCTCATCTAACCAATCAACAGCGACCCACGTAACAGTATATGGAAGATTCGAAACAAAAGATCAGACGGTATTCACATTTTTACTGTACTGTCAATAGTGGTACTTGCATACAGAAAACAAAAGAAACTACACATAGGCTATTTACCGACAAATGGAAAACTGAAAAAGACAAAGTGGGAAAAACTATACATGTACAACAGAAGGTAAAGGTGAAATTATGTGCCAGTTTTCCTATGCGTCATGTCGGTCCTGTGTGTTGGGCCACAGATTCTCATCCACATCACAACATATTTTCCCTTGCTATGCACGGTGGAAAGAATCTTCTTGAGTGCCTAATCCAGCCTCTGTATGCATCTGCTGAGATGTCCTCACATGCTGCATCCATGGCAGCCAGCAGTGTCATCCGCGTATGTGGCTGATGATCATAAAGCTTCCACCTCCAAGCCGAGAAAAACTCGGCAATTGGGTTCAGGAACGGGGAGTAGGGTGGAAGGAATTCAATCAGCATCCTGCAGTGGTGGACAAACCACTGCCTGATGTCCGAGTGATGTAAACTGACATTGTCACAAATTACTACATACTTTGGTAGATCATCTCGATTGAGGTCCCTCTCATCTTCAGGAATGACATTTCTATAGATTGTCTAAGAATGTAAGGAGATTCTGTGTGTTGTACGGTCCCATAATAGGAATATGAGCTAGCACACCGTGGTCTGAAATAGCAGCACACAGTGATGTTTCCTCCACGTTGGCCTGGGACAGCAACAGTAGCTCTCTGGCCAATTAGATTTCTACCATGCCTTCTGCCTTTGGCCAGGTTGAAGCCAGCCTCATCCAAGTATTTGTGAGGTGGTTCTCTTGATTCCATTTCCATTATGCACTATATACCGGAAAAAACAGTGTGCATAAATTACAGTATTGGTCTTCATTGTTTACAGCTACATCAAATGTAAAAATCTATGAAGTTCCACCAATATCAAATGTGTAGAAGTTACTCTTACAGTATAGTGGGTATACAACATACTGTACCTGTACAAACTGGAGTCGTAGCTCTTTCACTTGGTCAGCATTTCTTTCAAAGGGTACATTGTACAGCTGCTTCATGGTGATTACATATCTTTTCAAGACCCTGTCTATAGTTGAAATGCTCACAGATTGTATATTTTCAAAGATACCGTCGTCTTCAAAAATAGCACTTTGTATCTCCCTTAGTCTTATGGCATTGTTAGACATAACCATGTTGCAAATAGCTTGCTCCTAGGACCCTCCTCCTCCTTCCTCCTAGAACAGGATCTGACGGTGGAACGAGTAGTTTTGAGAAATGCGGTTCTGTTGTGAGAAAAAAATATATATATATTCTTGGATTTCATTACAGTAGCATTACAGTGCTTGCATGCTCTTGCACTTTGAAAAATAAAAATGAAATGTCCATAAAACTACATTTCCCACAATCCACCACGGACCTTCAACAGCGTCTGTAACGAACGGAATTATGGGATATTGTTTCTTGGCGGCGCGGTGCCGCCATGTCTCCTGCAGATAAACGGCAGCTAGTTTGTATCTCTATACTCGCTATTGTTCTGTTTTTCTTCGTATTGACCTGCATACCAACATATCTGTACATCCTTTTCTTTTTTGTCGTAACGTGTGCCGTTTGTTATTATAAAGTAGAGGAGTTTCAGCTCTTCGAGAGGTTGGGCCTGAATCCCCGCCGTGGATTATCGCTTCCGACCGCGCTGCGGCGCTGGTTGCCGTGCAGGACTTTAACAGGCGTCCCGGCGGCTGGGCGGAAGAAGATTCGGTCTAACAAAAGCGATGTTAAACATTTTGTAGCGTCTCCCAGCGATAGGTATTTTCCCAGTTCGGTGTATAAACGAGACGCAACGTTTAGTGACTCGGTATTCAGTCCTCGGAGCATCCTGATGGGGAGTTACCTCGGTAAGGCGGAGAGTCCCTCCGGCACAGGGCGGCCCGCTGGGGGCAACACCAGAGAACAACTCCGGGAGAGACTTGTGCGACCTAATCATCAAGTCCCCACTCCAAACAGAAGATTGTCTTTTGGGTAAAGAAACTTCAAACTAGCCCAATCGCCTTGTTCCTGGTGTTACGTTATGTTCATTGACTGTTTTTGAGTGCATGAGAATCTGACTGATTGCAGGGTCACCAGATCGTCCACATGCTCGATGTTCTGCATGTTACAGTGTTGCATAATGTTTCCCTCCAACATTTGAAAATGTGGGAGTTCCTTCTGGCACATGGATCACTCTGACAGCAATAGCATAGCTTCCTCTTGAGTTAGCTTTGGCGTTATTGCACGTAGAAAATATAGTAGTTGGAGAAAGTATTACTGGATAACAATGTTTTCAATATACATTTCAATATAATTCTTAGTGACAAACATTGATAAAATATTAGAGAGAATATTTTAAGGCTCCAGAAAGTTACATTTGCATATAAAGAGGTTTCAGAAAGAATCATGGTACAACATCCTGGCTCAAGTTCAGTTAAACCAGAACTCCTTTCCAGTTTCATTTATCCACATCCAGATACAGTTATAACTTCAACATCATGCATCAAGACATTAACTATCTTTAACGTGTGTGGTTAAGGTAGGCCTTCATTGTACAAAGTTATGATTTATTTTCTACACAGTACACTTATATTACTTTCTATCCTCATATGGCAACAGTGATCCAGTGGCTACTACAGGGAGGTTCACCATTACCCCTCAGAGACATTATCCACTGCAGCAGGTCGGAACCTCTCCGACAGGCATATTTCCCCCGACGCAGTGGGATGGCTTCCACAAGAAGAACATTCTCACGCAGCGCAATACACCCACGCATAGCCCAGTTACAGTGAAGATTGCAAGACCGGACAACACAAAACACTTATCATTGTGAGTTATATTGTCATAATATCACAACATTATTGTTAAATATGATTTATTACCAGAATAATTCTAGTTTTTGTTATTACGTGCATTTAAATTGGACTAATCACTTGCACATCACTGAACGATATGTGGAACTCCTTGTTTGCCCACAGTTTTGATCAGTTGAACTCTGCCGGAGCAGTCACCTCTCCAATGTTTGAAGCCCGAGCTGACCCCTGTTCTAGAGAAACTGTACTCAGTGTGCTCAGAGCAAGCCGTAAACGCAATGATGATGACGTTGATGAAGATGAAAGAGCCCAAGAAGCTGGGCAAAAGAGCAAACGGAGGTATTTGTTATAAAATTTGCACTGGTTATTTGCACACACTGGAAGCATAAACAGCTTCTCACAGACTGAAGCTCAGCTTCTATTAAGTATATTTTGTTTGTTGCAACTCATTTGCAATAGCTGTGAATAGCTTTACACTGAGCTGACCAGTCCGTAATGTAATGGACAAAAATTTGTTCCCTTATTTATATTGTTGGGTTGTTGCATTCTTTTCTTTGTGTCATGTAGATACAAATAAGAGTGGTATTGAAAGTGAATGGAATCTCTTTCTTTTCCTCAACAGGCGGAATGATAGCAGTGGGAGTTCCCAGGTAGTTTTTGAGCCACTGCTAGATAACGGTGTGCAATTCCAGATTGTACCAAAGTAAGTTTTGCTTCAATGTAGACTAATATTTGATGGCAAAGCCAATCACTTTTTTTTTATCTTAAAAGTGATTCATGTGAGTTATTCAGTTATTCATGTGAGAATTCTTTTTACCTTTAATGCATTAAAACGCATTACTTTTCTAAGCATAACTGTTCTCTCTTTCAATAAGACCTGGAAGTTTGAAAAGAGGAATGAATATCTCCGTGTTGGAAGAGTCCATGGTAAAGAGATCTCGGACCTCTTCCATTAGCTCAGTTAGTGGATGTCCTGTTTCCTGTGGCACACCTGGTTCAGACCGGAATCCTATTCGTAGTTCTTACAGTTCTTCACGGGGCTACCCTCAGGTAGCACATTTCACTATGTATATAACCTTTTTCTTTTTCTGCAACTACTTGCTAGAATTCTGATTTAAAACCTATGATTGCCCAGAGCATCCGTAGTCATATCAGCCTTGCTGTTTCATCCATTTTGTTTTCCAGTTTATTATGAAAATGTACAAAATGTTCAATACCATGGCATAACGATTTAATTCCATGTTTGAGGCAAAATATTTCCGATAATAAATCTTCACAACTGTTGAAATCTAAGACTAATCACTGATGCTTAGTTTATTAATGAGGTTTTTGAAGGATTTTGATATTTTGTCAATCTGTTATATACCATTTTCAAGGAAGTTTTTTTTTGTGTATCTGCAGAGAAGATTAGCATCTGATCGGAGTTCATCTCCTCTTGTGAGCCCTGGATCATCACAATCTCAGACTCCTGAGAGGGCAGCCAAAAAGCCCAGGTATGGACAGCAGCACTCAAATAAAAAAATGACCAATTATTTGCTGCTTCTTCTGTAATACAGGTGAAAAACCTGGATGTGTTTACATAGGGAAGAAGATGCTGCTTCACCAAATTCAGTTTCAGATATCAACTCTGATAAGACAGCCACTTGGACTGCTCCTGGCTCTGGTAAGGCCATGTTCTTTGCTTTTTGTTTATTTTATGATGCAAACAACAAAGTACTCAGTTTTTATTATTGCAGTATCGTGCCTATACTACAGATACATAGTAAGCCTAGTTGCCTTAACAGTCTTAACACAACAGTATACTGACACTGAAGTATAATTACTAGACTAGCATACTAGTATTTTGTTTCTTGTATATAAGTCTATGAATATTCAGTTATAATCACTGGGATACAGTCAGCATTCACATAATGTATGAATATTGTCAAAGAATGTTGGTACAAGATTTATGTAAAATAAAATGGAACTATTTGAAATTGTTAGCTAGAATTGAGTACTACTAATAGAAATGTTTTAATCTGCTGTTGTGATGTAACTGCATTGAAAGTCTTGAAATGTGTTTAGCAGAAGTGCTATGAGATTGCCAAACAAAATAATACAGTGAATTTGTCATCCAGGTAAATGCACCCCAAAGCCTGATCCGCCTGTGACATCACGGTCAGACTCTGAAGGAAGCAGTTGCAAACGTAAACGTAAAATCCAGCTGGTGTCCACGTGCAGAGGCGACCAGATTTCTTTGGTATGAGGCTAAGAATTAGTTTTGGAAGAACTACTTTTGTTACAATACAGCTTCTGTTTCAAATATTTGACTTCTACTTAAAATACACAAGGCTTATAGTTCTATTGGATATTTTCTTCTTTCAGCCGCCACCCCCTGAACTAGGCTACACAGTCACTGTGAAGGACCTGGATATGGAGAAAAAAGCTACTCTTACCCAAATCCAGAAAGTCCTAGAGGAGCCTGGTGAGTGTTCGGTTTCATTTGGACTGATTTTATTGTGGGCAAATGTGATGTGAATTCTGCATATGCAAAAAAAGAAATGCAACTATGGTGCAGTGATAACATGTAGTTACAGCTTTAAATGCTATTAACAAGCATGTGATTTATGCAGGGAACCAGTGGAAGGTTCTGAGTTTCTACCAACGTAACACATTAGCGTTAGACACACAGCATTAGCAATGTAGCGCCCATTCATTTTCTGACAGTATTGATTGATGTCATTGTGATGTAATTTTCCCATTTTTTTTCCTTAATTAATTTAGAGCCAGAGAAGCCAAGCTACACTCCTTATTCATCTACTCCTGCTGCTCCCACTGTAGGCATGTTTTCTCAAGTAGTTTCATTGTCCTCAGCCTCAACTGCCCCTTTAGGGAGTACTATATCACTGGCTTCCCTGCTCACCCCAGCTGCTGGTCTTCCACCTGCCAGTCTTCCACCTGTCTCCACTGCGGTTTCTACCCCAGCTATTGACCTCACAGTTACTCCATCCAGCAATGTCAGCGCACCAATTCAGTGTGTGGTACCCTCTACACCTACCACCAGCATCACTGTAGCTACACCAATGGCTAATCCTTTGTTGGAGTCTCTTAAGGGCATGAAGAGCAGTTCTCTTCTTAGTGTGCCCTCTTCTGTGGCTGCTACCTCTCGAGGTATCCTGTTTAAATTGGTCTCATCCTAAAAGAAAAATGTTGTTCTAGCTAATGTATGATTTGAATTATAAAGATTCAAGATAGGTTATATAGATTAACTCAATTAGGGTGAATATTGCAAGGTATTAGGGAGCTGTCAGTGAGCGAGTGAAGTATATTTTAGTTGTTGGTTGAAGTTTTATAAAGTATTTGGATTAGAGCACGTTCATCCTTTAGTATGTTTGCACCGAATGTCTGTTTTCCCGTTTGACTGTTTGTAAGCATATATTTGATCCAAGTTAGTGAAGCATTGTGCATTTGGCCATTGAACATATGAAACTAAAGTTATTGTTATTGTTGTAGGTCCAGCAACATCTGTGGCTGCCCAGGTTTCCTCATCCATTACCTCCATTGCTTCAAGCTTTGGACCTGTAAAATCTGAGCCCTCCATTGCTACGCCACAGCCCACAGTGTCAACTGTACCTTCCTCAGTACCTTCTGCCTTTGCCCAAATTCTGGCTCAGCCTTTACCATCTTCATCCACCACACTCAACCTGGGAGGTGGCAGTCTATTTGGCTTCATGGCCTCTGCACCCGCAACCTCTGCACCATCTGCTCCTACATCCTCTGCACAGCCTGCTAGCAGTACTACAAATCCCACACCATCAGTTTTCAAGCCTATTTTTGGGCCTGCCATGACAACACAAGCCCCTTCTGCAGATGTCAAACCTACACAAACCACATTCAAGCCCATTTTTGGTGGTGCATTTAATCAGACAGCTTCTACAGCTTCCTCTGTACCAGCAACTCAGAGTAGCACGTCTCTGTTTTGCGGAATCACTAATACTCAGCCAGTGTTTTCCTCTGTCCCCTCATCAGTCCCCAGTAGTCAGAGTCCCAGTCAATCTCTGTTTGGCAGTCAGACCAACAGCCAGCCAATGGCTGCTTCTGCTTCAGCCTCCAGTACCCAAAATCCTACTCCAGCTGTATTTGCTCGATTGACTAACAGCCATACAATGGCTGCTTCAGTTTCATCATCCTCCTCAAATACCCAGAATTCTACTGCATCTCTTTTTGCTGGACTTTCTAAAAGCCAGCCAATGGCTGCTTCAGTTTTGTCATCCTCATCCAGTACCCAGAATCCTGCTTCATCTCTGTTTTGTGGACTGACCAGCAGCCAACCTATGGCTGCTTCAATTTCGTCATCCTCCTCCAGTACCCAGAATTCTACTCCATCTCTGTTTCCTAGCTGGAGTACTACAAAGAGCAACTTTCAGTTTGGGGGTTCGTCATCTACAGCCACCACTTCTTCTGGAATTAGCACCAGTACCACAACTACCAACTGCACCAATACAACTTTACAGTTTAATGCTTTAAAACCAGCGCCAGCTGCTTCCCCTGCCGCTGCTCAGAACGCATTCACCTTTGGCCAAAACCCAGCCGCCACCACCACCTCCTTTACAGGCTTTGGTATAACAAATAGTACTACTCCCATGACATCAAACACCCCAGCTACCCAGACCACATTTGGTAGTTCGGTATTCAGTGCCTCCACAGGCTTTGCAAACCCTTCAGCTCCTACTCCAGTCAAGCCTTTTACATTTGGTGCCAGTGTTGGAGGAGGTACTGCAGTCACACCACTCCCATTTGGCACACCTGCTAGCACTGCTGCACCAACATTTGGAAATTCTACAAAGTCTGCATTTGGTGGAACCTCCACTGGTTTTGCCTTTGGGAACACAAGTGCTTTGCCAGTGACTGCTGCCTCTATGCCAGCTCCTACTTTCACATTTGGAGCAGCACCAGCCATACCACAGAACTCTGCAACATCTGGAGGTTTTAATTTCTCAGCAACACTTTCTGGAGCACAATTTGGAACGCCTACCCCAGCAGGGCAGAATCAGGGGTTCTCATTTGGAGCAGGCAACACGGATAATAAGCCTGCTTTTGGTGAGTTTATTTTAAATAAAGGATTTTCTTTGTAAAATAAATTGACCAGACTCTCTTGTATTTACACTTCATGGTATTTTGAGAGTACAGAGGTTAATATAAAATTCTATTGGCAGGTGTTTAATTGGGTTGCACTTGGATTGGATTGGAGTTTAAGAATAAGCAGAAATGAGTTTCATTAAAACAATAGTATGGGTTGTATTAGTACTACAAAGTAAAATACATTATGATTCAGTTGCACATGATTAATACTCCATGTCTGTGTAAAGGAGCCTCCACCCCTGCATTTGGCACAGCAAGTGGCTCGATCCCATTTGGCAGTCCTGGGACTCCTGCTGGTGGATTCGGTGCCTCGGCCTTTGGTAAGCATGATGTGTGCAAGTTAACTGTTAATGTTAGCTTTGGGCTTTGTGCAGGTCCTTCTAGTTCTTCCTCTCCAACCTTGGCAACCCTGTCTTCATCGACCTTCCTTTATGCATGTGGGATTATCATGTTGTAGCTATAGCATATAAAGACATTTTGTACAATTGTCTACTTTAATGTTTGCAGCAATAGTTCGGGGAAAATTGTTTCTGTGGATTTAGGAGTAAACCTAAAGCATGTAAAGTTTGTTTGAATGTCTGCACGGGAATTTGTGAAGGCAGTTACATCGGGTTCAATCTAGTGAATATGGAAACCTCCCAAAAATGACAATATATAGATTCATGGCAGATTTGCGGTAAATGTGAAGAGAACGTGTGTGCAAAAATTGAACTCAAACTGTATTTATGGCCAGCATCCCCTGATTATGGCCAGCAATAAAACCAGGCACATTTCTGAAGTAGGGGTTTAATATAAATCAAATGGATGTTAATCCATTCTGTAGAGAGTGCTATCACATTTTTCCAAAATCTCCCACAAGTGTTTAATTCGTTTAAGATCTGTTGACATCGAAGCCCACAGTTTATGGATGACACAATTTCCGTGCTCATCAAGTGATCCCTTATACAGTGTGGATATAGTCAGTGATACCAGTCAAACAGGACGGAAATGTTGGGTTGTTGTTTTGGGTCTTGTTTTGACTTGAATGTCAAACCACAGAATTTAAATTGTGTCTACGACTTTATTTGTCTCCCCTACAGGTACTCCTTCAGCCACTTTTTCAATTGGTGCTGGCTCAAAAACCAGCAGTTCACGACAAAGACTACAAGCTCGCAGGCAGCACACAAGGAAGAAGTAATGCTGACTGTGAGGACATTATTTGGACACATGCAACACCCTCTATTCTAGCTGCTTCTGCTGCTAACAGACCTTTTTCAGGATTCCAATAGGGTATAATTAGGTACCACATCCGTTTTTTAGGTCAGGAGATCTTGGCATCTTGTGGGGAATCAGAGTGACAGCAAGTTTTGTGGACAAACAGCACTACTTGCCAGATTAAAAGTATGAGACAATTAAACACCTGGACATGATTTTGTGCTTTGATTTTCGGGACATTGCGTTGTTTGTTTTTCTTTTTAAATTGTTGTCTGTTACCTTTTTGTGAGATCATTCATTTACATAACATTCAGCTTCACTAATCAGTTTTAACTTTTTTTTTTCTTCAAAGTACATTCACCAAAACCTACATTCATGTCTTTGCTCCTGAACTGCTTATTAAGGTTCTGAGTCAACAGTCTTCAGAAATTTGTTTTAACTGAAATATGTCCCTCCTCCAAATGCATTTAGCATCAAAATAAAGTTTAGAATTTTTCATGGCTTTTATGTTTTATCTCTTTAAAATATTTGATTGGCTCATATTTCAGAGTAAGTCATATTCATGTTTCAAACCAAAGCAGATGATGTAATACAAGTTGTTCTTGGTTTACAACCATCTGTGTGCTATTGGCTTTTTGACTACCTCGTCTGTTTACTCCAGTAAATGTTACTTACCAATCATTTAATTCTCAATGTCTTCTCTTAAAATTTAACTATTAGTTTAAGGTGTTTTACTATCTCTTATTAAGCATGATTAATCAAATTGTTAAAATCTCATGTCCCATTAACCCGAGTGCTTTTTTATGTCCTTTCTAGACCACTTTTTGTCCATATTTTGTCTTCTTTTCCTTTACAGTTAATGCCTAAAGTGGGCTGGGGGTGATCATATTCCTGAGAAATAAGTTTGTGCTTCATATTCCAGAGCTTTTTAAATGTTCAGGTTTAACTGGTTTGAATAGTAGACATTGCTTCACCTATGAATTATTTTACAATTCGTTGTGCCTTAGTGTGAAAGCAATAGAAAGCAGCCGATTGGCTTTAATAAGTATTGTGTAGGACTTATGAATATTCAACTAGTTATTGAGCTCAGGGTTTTGGGCCATTTTAAATTTCTTCAAAGCTCAGTCCTTTAGTGTGATTGGAAAATGTGAGACAAGTACTGAGCATGTGAAAGCATTCAAAATGAATGCCTTTATTTTAAATGCAGATTTCAGACAAGTGTGGGTACATTTTAATGCATGCACCTTGTTCTAGGCTAAGCTATGTAAGTATGCTATAGCTTGTGCATGAGTGAAAAATATTACCTTTTTGTTGATTTTTAGGATAGTGCTAGAACTACTGTCATTCCTACAGGATGGTCTGAAGCCAGAAAGCTCAACAAAGTATTTTAATTCTTATACTGCAAATGTCAGTTGCTATGAACAAAAGAGCTAATCATCTGTTTAAAAAAATCTCAGGTGTGTATTTTCAGACTTTTTGCTAGATTGCTAGATATGTGTATACATTGTTATAAAGCCATTTGTGTTTGTTTATGACCTGAGCCATTTCAGGATACACATTTGGAAAGGTTTTCCCAATTCTCATTGGTCCGTCTTGGTAGAAACAGTCATTTCTTTGCTGTATACATTTGCATGGTCACATTAGTTTTTAGTATGGTACTCCCTTTGTTAGACTGTAAATAATTAAAAGGTATTGAGTGGGTAAACAGCATGGGACCAGATTTTACATTAAGGAGCCCTAACAAACAAACTGAACATGGCACATAAGTAGACTGTGAGCAAATGAGTTATACTGAGAGCTGGATTTCTCACTATGTATGTTTGTATGTGATTAGATGCTGTATTGCGTGTTTTCCAACTGTAGAGAGTAGCACATGAGTGTATGTAAAGTTAATGCCTGGAAGAGTGTGTGAGTGACTTGGAGCAGCATTTTAAAATAAATCTGTCTCTTCTGTTTATGTGCTGGTTTTCAATAAAACTGTAAAAGTGTCTTTGCCTGGATTGCTGTTTAACAAGGACAGATGTGTTAATGTGGCCTATTATGGAGATTCCTTTGCACCTTTAATTATGACTTGACCTAGAAATAGATTTGGAATAAAGTTTTTTTGGTTAATCACCAGGATTCACAAAGATGTCAAAATCAGTCTATGTTCCCACAAAGCCTTTTTTAATGAAAACCTTGAGACAATGACTCCTTTAGTCTTATTCAAACGTTCAACAAATAGAAATTCAGCATCATACATATTTTATAAAACTATCATTTCATATTTATAAGTGAACATTTTAGGTTTTTTGCTTTTTGGGTTTCTTTCTATTCCTTCTTTTCTTTGCTGCAGGAGGCTGATCATCTTCCACAGATACCTCCGTCTGCTCATCGACAACAACAGAAGGATCACTTATGACAGGGGGCCTGTGATGACAGTTACAACAATCAGACTCATATCAGTAAACACATTTTAACAAATGAGTACAGAATTTGAAACATCTGAGCTTGACAAAGTTGGCTTACTGTTTAGAAGAACTCTCAGTGTTTGGAGTAGCCTGCCTTACTAGCATAGCTACAAAGAATCCATGCGTGAAGGTTTTTGTAGTGCTGGCTCGAAGACACTCTGTAAGTGGGTCCTGACCTCGCTCAGGCCACTCAGGAAGAAGATGAATTAGTCTATGGAAAGACAATGACTCACTAAATGTATGTTTCTTACAGAGGAAGCCACGAGATGATGTTTCTTTTTGAAAAAGATAACAGGGATGCCAAATACACATCGCATAAAGGCTGTGACAAACTACAGTGTTGTAAAAAAACGAGACGTACTGATTTACTGCTGCTAGTTTAGAAATAACTAATCAGAGATTATTCTCTATGACAAATGTCAATCATGGTCCATTAGTATGACACCTAAACACCCATTCAGTTCTTACTGCTTGTTTGTTGGCAGACAATAATGATTAGAAAGAAACTACAGCCCATTAACTGACTGGCACTGTCTAAAAGCCAAGAAACTAAAACAATTATTTGTATGTACAAGTCTTTCATATCAGGCACCCAAAATGGGATAGATGATGAGAGCCATGTGAGCCAATGAGTTTTTTTTTTTTGGTATAAAGGCAAAATAAAGATAAATGTTTGCTGAACGATGTGACTGTACATGTGTAGAATGGATTTATACTCTTAGAGTTAACTCTCAGTGATGGTCCCAAGCCTGGATAAAAAACAATGGCTGCCTCAGGAAGGACCACATGATCCGCTGCGACAAGAACACAGAGAAGCCCAGACTGGGAAAAACCTGTTTGTAATGTTTGTAGTCTAGTAGTAAGTGAAGGCTGGTTAAGATTATATTGTCACTTTGTTCAATGTTTACACCTGTAAGATTATGACACAGGGCATCATCTTTAGTTGCTCCTACTAATCATTCATAATATCCCAGATGACAGAAAACCTTTAAAGACATTTGTATATTTAGTTTACCTAAAATCAGGATTTTTCTCTAAACAAAGAGACACAACTTCCTCATTCTCCTGTGGATGGATGGAGCAGGTAGAATAGACAAGCCGCTGGAGCTTTGGGAACTTCAGTGCATGGTTCAGGCAGCGCAGCTGAAATGTAGCCAATGCCTTTAGACGCTCAGGTTCCTGTTCCTGCTCCTCTGAGCTACCATCATGCAGACACACCATTCCTGCAAAGTCAGAAAAAAATAAGTGACTGACTGAAAACATCTTTAATAATCCTTTACTCTGCTGCTAAAGAACTGAAGAGCCGAGGAATCAAAAATAATTCTTATACAGTGGTTTAAAAAGTATTTACTACCTGAAAACTAAAATATATCATGTCAGATCTTTCTCCACCTTTAATTGGGACCAGAGTTAAACAATCACAAATCATGTGTAATAGAGATCATACACAGGTCAATTAATTCATTTCTTGATTTTCTTCTGTACTGTAGTTTCATCTGACTGCCGAAGCCATAATCGGCAAAGAGCTTACAAAGATTATATTAAGAGACAAGGGTACAAAAAGGGTACAAAAGAATTTCCAAAATGTGGAGAAAAAGCATTTTCATGACAAAAAAAAACTAGGTGAAAACTTAAAGAGGCTGCCCTTAAAGCACTGTGCAAAGGTACTGCTTTTTGGACTCTAGTCAAGATAAGTGTAAATTACTGATCTCTATTTTGCCACAAAACACACAGGCTACTTAGAACGATGAAGATTTTACCTTTCAGAAAATCTCACCTTCAGGCTCAAAACCCACCAAAAGCACAACATTAAGTCAACAAAGTTAAAAGAGTAATGTTTTGATGATCCAGTCAGAATCTAAATCTTATAGAAAACCTGTAAAATAAATTCAAGGGGGCTGTGAATAGGAGACCCCTATAATAGATCTGGAGCATTTTTGCAAGGAAGAGTGGAATAAAATTGTCAGCTCAAGCAACAGCTTCACAAACAGATACGAAGTTGGTAGACTTCTCATCCTCACCCAGAAAACTGAGTGCTGTATTACAAGCAAAAGATGTAAGATTTTAATACATTAATTAAAGGCTGTGAAATCGATGCAAACAGGTTTTTGTGTTTTTTCTTGTTTCCTAAAATGTTTCCATTTGTTTTTCTCTTGAATTTTGTTGGTATTTACAGCAAAATAAAAGTACAAAAATTCTGAAAATTATCTTATCTTGGTTTATTTATCCATATCACAAAACATACAATTTTAGCCAGGGTATGTAGACTTTTCATATCCACTGAATATATCCACATATAGCACATAATATAGTCTAAATTATGAAGCTGCAAGACCTGTGCAATAACTTTGTGAGAACAAATTAGTTTTCATGATTTTTTTATTAAGCCTCTACTGCAAAACTGTATGATTTACTACAAGAAAAGAAATCAGATCATTTGATTGTTGATCATTTGATGTTGAGATAAAAATGTTTAAAAGGCCTTAAGCTTTACCTGAACCACTGCAAGATGGATCAAGAAGGATGTGTTTGACATCCTTGTATGCTGGGGAAAGTGGATCCACCTTAAGAAAATCCTCATTGGCCAAACGATGGCATGTGACTCCAGCACGAAGGAGGAGAGTGCTCATGGTGGAGAGTCGCTTTGCATCAAGGTCGAAGGCAAAAAGCTTGCTAATTGTACAGAGTAAAAAAAAGAATCTCATTAGCATCTCATGTTAGAATATAAGCCTTTATACATGTTTATGTTCATAGAATAGAACTAAAAAAATGCAACTATACCCTTTATTTTTCATGATGGCTGCCAGATGGCTGGTTTTATTCCCAGGAGCTGCACAAGCATCAATCACATGGCCTCCAACTGGAGGGTCCAGGAGATATGCAGGGAGACAGCTGGCCTACAAGAAAGCAAAGCTTCCTAAGATCAATCATTTTTACACACTTTTTTCTTCCAGCTGTTTGCCTAGTAGATACTGTAAAACACCTTTATACACATATTCCATTTCCTACCTCAACAGGTCTGAGCACTTAGTGTAAAAATGTCTGCAGAGACCAGGAGAGCAAGCGCGCTTTCACAACTTTAATTAATAATATTCCAAGTTGTTTTTCTAAATTCATTGTTTTTTAGAGTAAAGACAACATATTCATTGTGCAGATGTTCCTTTCCACATTAATTACACTTAGATCATGTTTCATGTGTGAATGGAACATAAATCGTTACAGATGTCATCTACAAATTTAACAGACATCTCTGGAAAGCTTGCAATGTTGTAAACAGGTGCAATTTTTTTTATTATGAAAATTATGATGTTGTGGATTTTTTGACCACTGTTACACCCCAAGTGACTACTACAATAGAGCGGTATTGAGGAAAGAAAAAAGAAAAAGAAAAAACACAACTCACCTTGTCTTGCAAGATAATGTGTCCTGCTTTATACAGGAAATGATCATGGAAGTCCATTTTCGCACTGAAAACCAGAATGTCTCTGAAGTGAAGATCACGCATAAAAACCTTCCCAGAGACAGAGCACAAATCCTCAAGCCTAAAGAGAAAAGAAAGAAAGAAAATCACACACAACCAAATACAATTAGTAACTTGTTTTTTGCCCCAACTCAACAATAACCAAGGGACATTTTCTCCAATTTGCTTAATATTAATTCAAAAGTATAAAATGTACAGTAGGTTCATGGAAAAGGAAATCAAAATGTCAACTTAATGGTTTGCTGTTCCATGATATGAATATCCCTCTCTCTTCAGGTAGTCAATGACATCTTCCACAGTTGTTTTTAATGTGTTAACACGTACATATCGTGGGATATCTGAACCTACATATTAAACATCAGAGCAAGACATCAAAATACATAACAGGCTATGTTTTATTTATGAAGAACAACGTGTTAGTCTTGATTGAACCCAACATACCTTTGTGCTGCACACTAGGAGGAAGCAGGTCCTGATTTCGACTGACTTTGCGTTTGACTTTAATTCGAGCCAAAGCAGCTTGTAATCTGGACTGGTGCTTCAACATCATTGCCTTCCAGTTTCCACCACATTTTAAGCCTTGGCCAATGAGCAAGTCATAAACCAGAACCTGACATTTACAAAGAGACGACAAACAAAAGAGGATTACCAGAAGTCAGAGAGTGGAAAAGACATTAATTCATAGTCTATGTAGAGATAGCAAAGCAATGTTCATCCTAAAATAATGTCTCCACTCTGTTTTATCACACAATTACTGCCATTTATGTAAACAAAGAGCTGATAATTCCAGGTCAAACTCAAACTTTTTCCATATCACTGGTTCCATCAATCTTCAAATTGCTTTAACCTTCATATTTTAACAATTTTAACAATTCCAATTGTCTCAAAGCAGCTTTACAGAAGTATAGAAACAGAAGAGAGAGAGAAAAAAGAAATAAATATATAAAATAAGAATAAAAATAAATAAATGAATACATACAATTAAAGTTTAGAATAATTTAAAAATATTAAAATAAATTCCAATATAAAATACTATAAATCTATAAAATACTATATATCTCCCTAAAATAAAATATTATATATCTATCCCTATCCCTAATGAGCAAGTCTGAGGTGATATGAGGAAGAAAACTTGAGAGGAAGCAGACTCAGAAGGGAACCCGTCCTCATTTGGGTGACACTGGACAGTAAATAGTGTAAATGTAGATAATATCCTTTTTATAATAGTGTAACCGAGAGCTCCTGAGGAACTAATGGGTCGTCGTAAACTCTGAGCTTTATATTGCAGGTATGTAAGATTGTACAAATTATAAATTCTTAACTTTTTATTGGCTTTTATTTTGATGATCCAACAAAGCTAAAGATAATATCAAAGCTGTATTTTGATTATATCTATACAGTTGAATATGTAAGAAAATCATCAATTTTAATACTTGCGACTATATATAATTACCTATGCTATACTATATATATATATATATATATATATATATATATATATATATATATATATATGCTATACGTACACTATATGGCTAAACCTGAGCCAAGCCTGGATAACCTGTGCAGTACGATAACACCGGCCAGAAATATTTACAAAAGACCAGCTGTGTAATATCATTTAAGTTGAAGCCAAGAAAAAAATGCAGAAAATGTAAGAAAGTATAATTTGATTAAAAAAAATAATAAATAAATAAAGTTTTCTATGGACATCATTACAATATTTAAGATTTGTTAGTCCTTTGCACCAAATCTCATGCATTAAACGTGTTAGTAAGATGATGTAATGATATTTAGAGCAAAGCATCCACCAGCTCTGCCTTTCAAAAACTTCTATTAATTCACTCATGCCAGGTCTGGAGACTAAAAGAATCATCATAGAAAAACAAATCTTTTTTTTCTACTCTAAGTCATTTTGGCTTATTGTCTTAATGTATAGTTCAATAAATTCTGCTCTATCATAGAAATTAGGAGAACTAACAATTACAGCAAAGTTTAAATGATATGAAGCGCGTAATATTTACCAGCTCCACTTAGACTCTGCTATACTAAGAGGAGATGAAACTAAATGTGGTCTTTGAGGACAACAATCTCCTCATCAATACAACATTTATCAGACTGAACTGAACTGAAGTAATAAAATGTTACCTTTGCTAAATTATTTCGGAGGTTGGTGTGTTTCAGAAGCCTGGTGTTTTCTACAATCTCCTGAAGCACCAAAGAATATTTCTGAGTTTCACAGACGAGGGCAAAAAGTTGTTTAATATTCTGAAATAAAAGCAAACATGTCAGCTTCTACATAGAAGAAGAAGAAAAAAGTCCGGATTACTTTGTTTACATAAACGATTACCTGAAATTTACTGTCGTACACCAGAGTTTTCACAGCACCCTTCCTTTGCTCCACTTTATCGAGAATCTCTGCTGCTTTCATATAAAGTGCCATGATTTAAATGAGTACGTTTACAAATAACTGCAAGGTAGAACCGTATTATCTTGCGTGACGTTTAACAGCAGACAACCACGCTTCTGTGCAACTGTGCAACGAATTGCTTTTCGGCTAGCCGCAAATCACGCTGCTTTACGGCAATTGTGCAATAGCTTCGACAATCCAGCAGAGGGGAACCAAGACTTCATTAAAAAAAAAACACAAAATACATCAAAACACCAACCAAATGGAGCTTTTTTAACCTTTGAAATACCAAAACGCAAACAATTACAGTGAAGTTTGGTATGTTTTTAGTGACTGATACTGATGCTGGATTGTTGCTGATCTTCAGAAGTCAGCTGTATCTGTAATAGACAGATACTGACAGTTTCTGCTTCAGAGATCTCTCTCATTAAAACCATTAAATAGGTGACAAGTGGATATTTAAGCACACCCAGCTATCACAAAAGAAACAACTGCAAATGAGAATCTAAACCCTAGTCTAACATTCATGGCCATGTCCTGAAAGACAAACAAACGGCAGCTTGGAATGGATGTTTTTGTTTGTTTGGGTTTTTCAGGTATCCCTAAATGTTCTGTTGTCGTTTTTTTCCCTTCTTTTGGTCTCTGAAAGGTCAATAATTTCTCATTTACATCATCTGATTTTGTTGATACTTACCTTTTATTTTTGAAATAAGAATGAAAAAACAAACTTAGTTGTTTTATGTAATGAGAACATCGTACAGGACCGCAGATGAACAGGGGTGCAAGCTTTGGAGCTTTATTAAAAGATAACTTCTGACTTAGACTGAATTGACGTAGAATACTAACTTGTAAAAAAAAAAAAAAAGTCAAATAAAGATTTTTATTTTATTCCAAATAGAGTGAAATGCAAATTTTGCAATTAACTTGGACATCCTTACCATTAAATCTGTACACTGTAATGAAATAACAATCTGGGACCTGGTTATTAGACCATTCTGATGTTTAACTGAAGTTTCTGAATGAATTTAGTGTAGGAATAGAATATTCTATTTAACACAGAGCTCAATGGAAATGAAAAGATTATTAGATGGGTTTATTTGAAATAATCAACATTATATAAATGGTCACAGACAATTTAAACAAACCCAGAGTAGCATGTCCTGGTGATGTGACAAATCTCAAGCCTTTTTTTTTCCTGAAGCATCATCTGAGATTTATTATTCATGCTTACAAAGCGTCCATCAAAAGTTAGTGTGAGACACCCATGTTCTTTGCCAAGCATCTGGAGGATGATGTTTCCCCATGCTACACAAAACAGTTGAAGAAGGGCAGGAGGTAACAAACTAAATCAATGAATAGGTTGCTGTGTTTTAGAGATGACTTTGCAGATTCCACACTGGGTCAGCTTGGATGGATCATGTAACAAGACTTGTTGGGTGATGTTAAAAAACATTCTATAATATCCCCTGAGGGAAGCACAGATACCCACACCAGGATTTTGCTCACTGGTTCTGTTAAGTGTTATCTTATCATTTCTATGTAGCATTCATTTTGCTTCTTCTTATTTTGCTTTTTACTTCAGAAATCTGTTGATGTGACTTGTGAACACTGGATAAATGAGGGTTGCAAGGTAAGTTCCACGTCGGCTAAAGGCTAAAATTCCTTGAACTGGTGTTGCTTCATGCTGTTTGGTACAGGAAGTGATGTCACCAGCTGAAGTCCCACCCATCCTTCACCTGAACTGAGGGAAGGGCCAGACAGAAGTTGTCTGAACAGAAAGAGAAGAAAACACGGAAACATTCAGGTGTGTGAGTCAGTTACAGTCTTTATGTAAAGAAGAAAGAAAAAGGAGCATTCATTCTTAAAAAGTTTTCAAGATGGATGTTCAAGAGAATTCCCCAGGAGTTATGGGGTTGCTGAAGACATTTGACTCGTCTGAGTTTGGCAATTGGGAGAAAATAGGTTCTGGTGGATTTGGACAAGTGTACAAAGTACGGCACGTACAGTGGAAAACATGGTTGGCTATTAAGTGTCCTCCCAGTCTTCATGTGGATGAAAAGTGAGTGATTTTTTTTATTGTTTTATGTTATATCCTCTTTAATGTGTATATGCCTCTGTGTCTGTGTGTATGTTTGTGGGAGAAAGAAAACAAGGTGTTTCAGCATCTGTTTAATAACCCTATTTTTCTGAAGAGTGATTTGAGTTTGTTTTTGTGATATGAAGTTTATAACTAGAAAAGCCAAACTTTTGGGATGATATTGGAAGTGAATTAACTGAATCTCTCACCCATTTTTCTTGATCAAAAATAGTTTGAAGTTTGTGATCAAATATTTTGTACACTTGGTGAATTTGATCATTGACCTCTAAAAATTACACTTGGATTCATACCCCAGGGCTTTTCTGATTTAAAAAAAAGGACGGCGTTCAATCCTCTCTAGTTATTTATCATCTGAAATACATATTTGGGAGTTTTAATGTAATTGACTTCCCATCCTTGATTTTGAGTCACAGAATTGAATACGTATTATTGCCTTGGGGCATGACTATGCTTCCACCTGCCTTCATATATTTTGCACTCAAACTATTGTCAATCAGAAAAAGATATCATCAGGTATGATAAAATGACAATCCCTAGCCTTTCACTGATGTTTTATTTCCTAGTAATCTGTGTGATGATCTCTGTACAAATAGGTACAACCATTACTTATGCATGAAGAAGACATTCATATGTGAACAGCTGGTTCTGTTTTGGCAATTAATCGAAGGTAACCATGTATAACAACTCCTTAGATCTGAATTAGGTGTTCTAGGATAGAGGAAAATACACTACAGTAGATTGAATTACTCTGTGTATACTCTTTCCTAAAGAATTAGTGGGCTAAACCAGATACATAAGTCAAATGTATCCTTCCTGCCCAAGATATAGATACACACGCATACACACGCACGCACGCACACACACGCACGCACACACACACAGAGTTGTGTGTTTGCTAGTTGTTAGCTTTGTTTGTTACCTTTGGCCACATAAACAGATCAGGGTTAAATATCAGAATTATGTCATACTACCTTAGGAACAGTTTTAGGAGCAAAATTTAAATATTATATTGCATGACTAGAGATAATATGTTGGTGACAATCCAATGTTTGTGTTGTGAGCACTCTAAGTGAAGTGTAAACCCATATATGAGACAATTTTTTACTTCTGTGTGCAAAGATCAGTTGTTGATAGAAGAATGTTAGTCCTGTGAGTATTCAGCAAATGCCAAGCATACTATCAGTGCATAACATCTGCACTTTACTCTTGTACATTTCCTTCGACCAAGCCGTAAACGCAAAAGCGAGCTTTGTCCTCCATTAGCTCAGGCTGGCCTGTGTTTAGAGTAATAATGTGTGTGGCTGAAAAACCGGTTACACCGGGCCTTCATTTAAGAGGAGCTTTTGTCTGATTGTTAGTGATTGAAGCGAGAGATTAGAGAAGCAGAGTACACCTCTCTCTTTTCCTGCCCTTCCTATTCACCCTGTCCCCATTTCTCTTCACTATCCCCTTTTTGTCACAACAAACAGCTTTCATTTTTTCCTTAAAGAACCTCAAGACAAGGAAAGATCCTGTCTTAAGTGTTGACATGAGATTTGGTCAGGTACATGAATGTGTAGTATTTTACATGATTAAATCACTGTGCATGCCACTATATTTTAAACATCTTTATTGGCATTGGTTATGTTTAGATGGTAGAAAGTGAAACACTGATACAAATTGATCATACAGTATTTGATTAAGGTTTAGCCCTTAACAATTGTGAGTCATGTTTTCCATCAGGGAGGTGTAATTCTTAACTTGATTGAATTTTCATTGTATGTTATATATCTGTATCTGGATCAAATACCGTATCAGTATATGAGCAGTTCCTGAAAATTCTATAATTTAATATAATTACAGAGCAGGATATTAAAGGATATTAAATTAAATGATGTAAAATTTAATTAAAGGATATTAAATTAAAGGATACAACCAGATATGTCTATCATTATAATAAATTGGAATTAAATTGATGTGACTGCCTGCATTAAACCAGATTCATTCTGACAGTTCTCATATATATATATATATGTGTGTGTGTGTGTGTGTGTGTGTGTGTGTGTGTGTGTGTGTGTGTGTGTGTGTTAATATTTAAATGCTTTCATCAGGCTAAAACTGATAAGGTCTCTTAAGGTTTGTGCAGGCTACTTAGGAATATGTCACCTGCTCACACTATTTAATTTAGAGTTATATATGATGGCATTCCTTCTCCGTTATCCCATTAAATCCAGGATTACAAAGTGATGCGTGACAAGCAGGCAGTCGTTTGCACTGGTATCTCATAAATTCCTCACGATTACATTGTTTAGAGATTTACCGCCCTTTAGGCTTAACATGTCTGCCATCCAAATTAGCCATTAATTTACATGCACTGACATTTTAAAAACAGTCTAAAAGTCTTTAGTCAGCTGAGATCACACCAGTCATGTAATCACACATGCAAGCACAGCAATAATGTGATAAATTATATCATGGTTTAGTAAAAGTATAGATTTTCTTTTAAGTCAAAGCTGCTGTTTTATACTGTATATATTACTATGTTCAGATGACATGTTTCAATTCACATAAACTACCATCTGTTTGAAAAATCTAGTTTTTCTCTGGTTTTAGGAGTTGCTTAATCCTTTTGATCAAATACTAAATATTCTGTATCATTAATACTGAATTAATTGATCAGCAGTTTGATTTGAAGTTGTTTACTGTCTGTTTAAAGAGAGCGTGCCGAGCTCCTTGAAGAGGCCAATAAAATGGAGGCAGCAAAGTTCCGCTACATCTTGCCTGTATATGGCATCTGCAGTGATCCATTGGGCCTGGTAATGGAGTACATGGAGACAGGCTCTCTGGAGACACTGTTGGCTGCTGAGACACTGCCGTGGGTGCTGCGTTTTCGTATTATTCATGAGACAGCAGTGGGAATGAACTTCCTGCACTGCATGAACCCACCACTGCTACATCTGGACCTGAAGCCCGCAAATATACTGCTGGATGCCCACCACCATGTCAAAGTATGTGTTATGTCTCGTGGAGTATCATATGTAGGTTTTAATGACCTTACAAGTAACTCTAATAACTTGAGTTAAGTAACTGCTTCTTAGTCTGTGAAGCTGTTTGTTAAAAATTTCTACCATTTTACATATACACACACATATTGTTTTACTGGACTATCAAACAGATTTTTATATATATATTTTTTTTATATATAATATGAGTATGCACAGTATTTTCTTGGACATAGAAGTGTGTTAGATGTATAATATGAGTTTATTAGGTGAATTGGAAATGTAGTTTGGAAATGGGAATTGCTTCCTTAATGGCCTTAAACCTTTAGTTCCATGTGATTCCCCAAAGGCAAATATGCTTTCCCAGCCATTATCCCATATTTGCCTGTCCTCCTTATGGATGAGTAAGCATGGAGTGGGAGGATGGGTGGGAAATCACTTTGCTGTATTGAAAAGGATGGATGTAAATACATCCATCCCGGGCCAGCCTGAACAAGTTGGCTAAGCGGCTTTAATGCGCAGCAGGCACACACCTGCACAAATCCACACACACTTAGTCAACAAGGCCTTCCCACCTCTCGGGGTGAGCAAAAGGCACAGCAACTCACAACCTACCTTTTCTAGAAATGGTGACAGTGTCCCCTTTGTGGTTAATGCCACTGTGCCCACCACCAAGCAACCTCTCTCTCCACATTTTTCACTGCAATGCAAGGGCAAATCATTTGTTAGCATTCTGATGACATTACAGTAAGCTCATTAAGTGGTCACAAAATGGCCACAAATTGTGATTGTTCAGCACATACTTCATTTTAACCTGTTTTTAAACATTCACCACATTTTTAGCTTTTTGGTAAAGAAAACATAATAATTTGGCAAAATAACAGCCCCTTGGAAGTGCGTTATGCTGTTTTTGCTTATTCTTTAATGTTTTAAAGTGTTTTTGAGAACCAGAATTCTATAATGTTTAGGCTTGTGCATGTCAAATATCATCACCTCTTGGTTCCTAGTCAGTTTATGATGTATTGGTGGAAGATCATTCACTTCCTAATTGGTTGAAAATGTATTGTGGAAAATAAACTGAAAAGATAGCCTTTATGTCTCACATTTATCTTTTCTTATTTTATTTTTAGATCTCAGACTTTGGCTTGGCCAGATGGAATGGCTTTGCCAGGAACGATGACATCAGTCGTGATGGATTTTGTGGCACTATTGCCTACCTACCTCCTGAAAGGATCATAGAGAAGGAAAGGGTCTCTGATACCAAGCATGATGTCTACAGGTCAGTTTTATTGGCATGGCATTATTTACAAGATTGAAAGTTATAGAAGCATATGATCATCTCTATAACATTTCTGTACATACATTAAAATCATTTCATGTTGTGTTATATTTTGCAGTGTTTGCCCTGCTTTTTTATGAGGTATGTTAATACTCATCTGTACTCTCTTTATACAGCTTCTCGATAGTTATCTGGGGAATTCTCACACAGAAAAAGCCATATCAAGGTAAGGTAGAGAACAATGATCCTGTTTGTCAGTGATTCAAGTGTCAACCATGTCCCATTTACTAATTACTAATTAGCTCTACCGATTAGCCTGTTATTGTTAGGACTATTCAGTCTAAGCAGTCAATGTTCACAATACAGTTTTGAGGTCAGTCAGTCCTACATGCTCTACAGGATGCATGAAAATCAGGTTAAGTTCATTTTTAATTTTCAAGGTCATATTTTATTAGCATTGCTGAGTGATCCTTTTTGTTTGGTTGTTTTTTCCCCTCAGGTCTGTCATATACAGTATAGAATTATGTATGACAAGAATAAAAATCACATCTTGAAGGGATTGTCTATGGTTTTAGTAACTGGCATTTGGTAATAATGACTGTTGAAATAGCTTAAATCCAAAATAGCTGTCTGTGTTTGTTTTCTGTCACTGGTTCTGTCACTGGTTCACTGGTCCAAAAGTCTTCTGGAAAAAAGCAATGCAATCACATTTTTGTGTTGATACAGAGACTTGGGAATATAAAGGACAACTTCAACCCCTTGAAAAAATCTATTTTTCATTCTTCTGTGCCTCAGTTCAGAACAGTTCATCTTCAAGCGTTCAATTTTAGTCACATGTATGCACCCTCACCCTTGTATGGGATAGTGTTGTGTGTATATATCATCTATCTGTCATGTAAACTGACACTGTGATTGCCTCCATTTTTACAGCAAAGTTAGTCCTATGTTTCTGAGCAAGCCACAGCAGTGATTTGAAACCTTGTTTATTTTGTGTCCTATAGGGGAGAATAACATTCTGCATATCATGGTGAAGGTGGTGAAAGGGGTTCGTCCAGACCTGAGCTCTTTGCCCCGCAGTCGACCTCAGGCGTGTTCAGGCTTTATAGCCCTCATGCAGAAATGCTGGAGTGGCTCTCCTGATGCCAGGCCAAGTTTCCAGGGTGAATGTCCCATATAACTCTTCCAACATAGATATGTTTACAGTTTACAAAAAAATGTTTTTCCACTGTGTAATGTGTGTGTGTGTGTGTGTGTGTGTGTGTGTGTATATATATATATATATATATATATGAGAGATAGAGAGAGAGAGAGAGAATACAATGTTAAGTAGGAATTACATGAGGTCTGTACAAGGATATTTTCAATAATTCAGTAGTCATAACATGAAGTGTGTGTGTGTGTAGAAATGAAGTAATCTGATTTATTGTAAGATTGTTTGTTGTTGTCTACAGAGATTACATCTGAGGTAGAGGAGCTGTGTTCAAAACCCCATGATGAGGCCAGAGGATCAATGTCTGAGCCAGACTCCTCACCCTGTCCAGCTCCTGTGAGCTCAGAACAGGTAACGCCAAATCTACCAAACACCAAGTTGCTAAGATCCTATTTCTGAGACTATTCTGACATTCTTATTCTTATTCTTATTCTTATCCCTTTAACGTTGCTTTTTCTCAAAACTCTGTGTACCGGGAAATCAGGTACTATGTAAAGATCTTTGTGCAACATGACAGCATGAAAAAATCTTGATGAGCATTTAAGGGTATTTGTCTGTCACAATCACAGCTCACCTATTGGGCAACTGTATGGCATGAATTATGTTCTTTAAGCACATACCATAAATGTTTCGTACATTTAGTTACATTACAGCAAGTCAAGGGAATCCAACTGAGCAGCATTGTTTAAGTGCAAATTAATTTCCTGATTTAGCAGAATATTTTGGAATATTAGTGTAAACATTCGAAAGCAAGTCAAATACAAGAGTTCACAGTAATATCTCTGTCTGTAATTTGTATGTTAACATAATGTTACATTTCAAAATAGGAGCAACATTACTTCTGTTTAAGGTTAATTAATTTCAGTACATTATATTTGTTTGCTCTTGTGTTTAGGAGCAAAAGCCTGTAAGGCCAAAGTCAGCCATGTTACCGGAGAAGGACTATAGCCTTTCTGAGTTGCTGAGTCAAATAGACTCTGGGATTTCTCGCAGCTTTGATCATGTTAAAGAGGACTGCCTGGAGAGCAAAGACAACACCAGCAAGAGACTGTCAGGAATTTCCTCTGTGGACTCCGCCTTCTCATCCCAAGGCTCCATCACACTCTCCTTTGAAAGGGAGAATTCAGTCAATGGTATAAGGGTTTATTTGACACTGATTCTCACATTGTTTTAAGATGCACTATGACCATATGTTTGTAGCTTGCTTTTGTTGTTGTTATTTTGGAAGTCAATTTTAACATTGGCTTTTGGGGATATTAGTATATTCTGATACGATATATAGCTATACCGATAGGCCAGTTCATTATTCTATATGATTCCCCCACTTTAAGTATTTAAGTCATTTAAGTCCTACTTATCAGTCTGAAAATCATCAGTTTAATAACTTGATTTAAAAATATATATGATTTTTTTTATGGCCAGAAAACCTTAGGTCAGTTCAGTATTGTTGCTTATTGGTTTTAAATGCAGATTCAATAAATCTTTTTTTTTTTTAACACTCAGAGTCATGTGATCTACAAAAGAAGAAGCTATGCGAAGCCATTCGTACTGAAGACACAGCAAAACTAATGAAGCTTCTACAGCCACAGGATGTGGAGCTCCGTCTAGAAGGTGGCGGTGGCCTACTTCACTATGCTGCAACACTGGGCAATGAGGAGGCTGTGAAATTTCTACTTCTCAACAACTGCAGTGCTAATATGGCTGATTGGCGTGGTGCCACACCACTGCATGTGGCCGTGGAGAAGCATTTAAGAAGTGTCACTGAGATATTGTTAAGCCGCAAAGGAACTGATGTGAATGCTAAAGACGAGGATCAGTACACAGCCCTGCATTTTGCCGCTCAGAATGGCGATGAGGCTCTGGCACGTCTGCTTCTGGAGCGACGGGCATCAGCCAGTGAGGCAGATGCACAGGGGCGTACAGCCGCACATGTGGCATGTCAGCATGGGTGTGAAGGTGTTCTGCGTGTGCTCTTGAGTCGAGGCGCTGTTGACGCCCATGCCGCTGCCAAAGATGGGTGGACACCACTGCATCTGGCAGCCTGGCGTGGCCACTCCACCATCTCCAAGTTGTTGGCTAAGCAGGCAGGTGCCGATGTGGATGCGACAACTGCCGATGGCCGCACACCACTGCACCTGGCAGCACAGACAGGCCGATACAGGGTGGCACGTGTGCTGGTGGAGCTGGGTGCTAATGTGCAACAGACCTCAAGCCCCGACCTACGATCGCCACTGCACGTTGCAGCTGAGACAGGCCACACGAGCACTGCACGCCTGCTACTGAAGCATGGTGCTGATATCCAAGGACGCACAGTTCAGGGCTGCACTGCCTTGCACCTAGCAGCTCAGCGTGGCCACTTGGCCACGGTAAAAATGCTCCTGGAGGAGGGTGCTGATGTCCGGAGTGCCAACCGTGCCCTGCGCACTGCATGCCATCTGGCAGCTGAAGCTGGTCATGTCCAGGTGTTCAGTGAGCTGCTGGAGAGGTGGCCTGAGGTAGTAACAGTGCAGGACGAGGATGGTTTAGCACCATTGCACCTAGCATTGCGGAGTGGACACATGGACATTACGCGTCTCTTGCTGAGCAACGGAAACTCAGAGGCGGACATTTTGCATCCAGAACCCAAGAATCTGAACACTAAAACATCTGAGGGGCTCCACAGGAAAGTACTTATCCTGAAACTAACCGTGCCAAAGGGCAACAACTCTACACAGGACTCAGCAGACACACAACTGCCCTCTGCACACTCTGCTAAGACTAGCACAGAGACCTGATAGATTTGATAGTGTCTCTTTCTGCTATGTTGTGTAAGAAAATCTATGCATTGAAAAAATCGATGGACTGTTACACCCTTTTGGTAAAGAGACTTTTAACTATCTATTTCCAATTTTTGTATATAATGTAATTATTTGGTTGGGGTCCTTTTAATATAAGTACCTCTTGAATATTTTTTATTTCTATGGATTTTTGGGGCTCTTGAAACGTTTTCCAGCAGTAATAAAAAAACATTCCTGATTAGGAAAAGGATGATGTGTATATACAAGTACTGTACATAGAATCTGGACCAATCATTGCTATGCCCTTTTCAGCAAGATCTTTTTGTCACAGCCATTCTTTTAACAGTTATCCGTTTACTGTTTGAGTATTGTTTTTACCACGTTATGTATTTGCCATTCATTCCTGAAAATAAAACACCTGAAATAAATGTAACCTTAAACATGAAAAATATAATGTATTAAAATAGCAGGTCATTGCTTAATATTGAGGTCAGATCATGAGCACCTGTACTCTGTTACCCCAGTGCCTAAATCCTGGCAGTGCTTCAAGGCTATTTCAAATCCACAAGGCTAATTATACCATTTAATACCTCTGGTCGCATGACAGCCAGAAGAGTATTTAGAACCACTTGGCTCCCACCATGGGAACAGGGCCTGAGGGGGATCACAGGTGATGTGTGGGTGGGGAGTGGAAATGGGGGCGGTAACTGTACATTGTGAATACCACCATGTCAAGACTGTTAGCCAATTCCTGAGACCACCTTATCTTTTCATCACTTTGTGAAAGCAGAGCACCGTGCCTCACTGACGCCACGAGGAGCAGAGCTTTCACAACCCACAATTAACTCAGAAAGGAACTGCAGCATGTTACTTACCTTGGCATTCATATCCTCCTTTATCCTGAATTTACTCACTGGTAAACTGTGTATTTGTGCATATGCTTGCATATACAAGCCAGGGCTTTGACATTTGTAATTAGATAAAAAAAAAGACATTGTCATATTTTTATATTCAGAATTAAATACCTATAGTGTTTAAACAGTTTTATGTTTTTGTATTTTGATGGTACAATAAAAGTACATCGTGTTTATTAAATCAAAAGTTTATCTTTGTTTTCTTTCATACATTTATTCATTTACACTATACACATAGGAACACTATAGAAAAACAAGCAACACTTTACCCCCATACTCTCAATTAAGAATAAAGAACACAACGTATGACACAACATACAAGAAAATTGATTAATATAAATGAAACCAAATCAGTGGTATTGCTCCTGTCCATCTTCCATGTTATCATATCCTTAACTGATGGTCTCCACAAATAACGGAAAATCACACAATTCCCTATATGTGTGTGTGTGTGTGTGTGTGTGTGTGTGTGTGTGTGTGACCTTCAGGGCTTAACACTCTTCGGGAACCATTTCATACAGGCCTTCATTTTCATGTTGTTTAATGTATAATCATTAGTCTGAGCGAAATGAGAGCTTTAGAGATCTCTGATGTTATGGAGTATGCTTTTTTTTAAATCGACTCAATTAAGTGATGAAACAAATTGCACTGATGTTTTTCCCCTGAGTTCAAATAATTTGGTATTTATGTTTAAAATGTTCTAATCTCTACAAATGCTCTAAAAAATATATGTTTATGCTTCCATGCATATCATGTTTTATTTGCTCTGTAGAAACTAGAAAGTTAATATTCAAAAGTCCAGATCAAACAGTAGTCATTTCAGCATTCAAGTAGTGGAATTTGTGACTGTACAATTAAACATTACAGCTGTGGCAGAACAACAGAGAGATGTAAATACTAAAGTAAAAAACAGAATACAACAAATAGAATCAAGTAGAATTATTTTTCTAAGAACAGGCTGCTTTACATTATGCTTTTGTATTCAGTCCAGCCTGGAGAGCCTGGTATTTCTTTATGACTTCCTTCCTGATCTACACTGCTTACTCACCCTGCACCTAACCAAATATTTGTATGAGTACACCTTGCAAGTAAAAAAACAAAACAAAATGACACTATTTCATACTTGATATAGCCACAATCTAAATGAAAGTGTAAAAGAGCAGGCAGTGGTGGCTCAAGTGGTTGTTGATCAGATCAGCAAGGTTCAAGCGTCACACCACTGCAGCTGTTGGGCCCCCGAGCAATGCCCTTAATTCTCTCTGCTCCAGGGGTGCTGTATCATGACTGACCCTGTACTCTGGCCCTAACCTCCAAAAACAATACTGGGATATATGAAGAAAGAATTTCACTGTGCTGTAATGTATATGTGACAATAATAAAGGCTTCTTCTTCTTCTTCTTTTAAAAGTTTGTGAGTTAGTGATATCAATCAACTGGTTTCTGTAAACACCATTTGCATCTGAGGTACTTTCAGTAAATGCACTTATTTATTATTATTAATGGCACTTATTCTTATACGGACAATCGTCTAAAAATCCTATCAAAACGCAAGACTCAATCGGTTTCCTTTTAATCAAAATACTAAATAAACGAATTTTGACGAATATACATTTCTCATAATCACACTGCATATAAGGTATGATCTTGTGTGTCATGGGCATCTGCATTGTTAGCTTTTCCAAGACAAAGTCAAGGAGAAGATCTGAGCCTCTTTGTCTTTTCTTCAAAACTGGCCAAACTTGTCCCACAACATCCGAGATGGTGCATAAGGAACAAGCCATGACATGTGTATGCACACAAACACATACACACGCATTTAACACATCAGTGGCCATTTAAGGAGTTGACAATGGTCAATCTCAGTGATTTTACAGCTAGGTTTTGAGCATACACTTAAGCCTATACACACACTAGCATACAAATGTGCTGCTGATCTCAGTGAAAGTTATTCATTAACAGACTAACAAACAATTTAATGTGGACATGCTGCCCGTGATCCTTCCTAATTTTTTCAACTTGCTTCCCTTTTCTATTTAGACATTCACCATAACACACCCACCCTAAACTTAATCCCAGAAGGCAATCAATTTAAACTATACTGCCTATAATAATACCTGCGTTACTCACTTTTAGTCCAGGCCTAGAGTAAGAAAATGAGATTCACAGAATTAACAAGTGATTTGGACAATCTGAAAGATGTGAAAAGTGTGTCTTTAATTTGTAAACGGTGTATCAGGTGTCTGTATTTCTCCCTTTCACAATGAACAGCTCATTTTATTATTGTGTGAATTACTGGCAGTGAGTTCTTCATACAGCAAGTTCTCCTCCAAATAAATAGCCCAGGTGTGATTAATAGTCTGCTCTATAACATGCAGATCTTTTCTTGAAGCAAATGTGTCATGTGATGCTACTGGCATGACTGAACTTGAATTGCATTCCTTCCATCTTAACAAATAAATAAGCTATTGTTAGACCCTTCCATAGCGCCATCCTGTGCACAGTAGGTGAAGTGACATGTCAGGGTAGACCTGTGGTTCTGCATGAATTGTAGTGCAAAACATCCTGTTTATCAAAAAATTAATGAATGAACGAACAATCCACTGACCTGATTGTGCACTGTAATACAAAAACAATTGATGACTGATCACTGATTTCCCTTCCTGGACCATGTCCTGCACTTTTATTGTGTTTTTCTTCTTATATGCAAAACCAACTGATGAGCTCAGCCCTCTGCTATTAGTAGAGAAGGCATATAAACTTGCAAATAAGGTTAGCAGAACTGGATCTGGATTACTATTACTATTAATCACACATTTTTCATGTCTCCAAGTTTTGGAGAATGTTACTTCAGTAATGTTTGGTTTCATAACAATGTTTAGCACATCATCTCATTTCTGGACATTTTATATATCTTGCTTTTTGTTTCAGATCAATTGAAAAACACTTAATCTGTTTAAAAATTCCTGCTATATTTCACTATCATTACCAATATTATCAATATAAATATTATCATTTAGCAAAGCAAACCCTCATTTCTACTAATTAAAATTGAACTGATGACAAGTTTATGTGTACAGCTGTAGGCCATGTGACAATGTCTAAAGTCATATTTTCTATCGTTAAAAAGCTTGTACAGTTTTAACACTTATTTTGTTACTTTCAAGGCCTCTCATGAGTTATATAATACAAATATGATTATAATAAAAATCAGATATATTTGTCATGTTTAAAATGAACAGGAAACATTATGTGGCTTGGGTCATTTAAACAGCGACATGGTTGGTTACAACACATAATGGTTTTGTTATAATCATATGCATACCCAGTCAACCAGGTGGCAGCGCACACCTACTTTTATAGAGACATTCTCCGGGTGTGAAACATTTTTAATTGAATATCTAATGTTTATACACTCACCTCATTTAAAATACCAGAATAGAATTTTATACTTTCAGCCTTGTACATCATATATAATGTACACTTGGTATAAGCTTGCATCTGTCACAATTATACGTGCAATATAATTATCAAACATTAAAAGTGCAATATAATTATCAAAGACTTTATTTATGTAATCTTACTGACATATTTAAGAGCATGCAAATCTACCATAAATACCATATACAGTATAATGTAATCTTTACAACCATATATACCGTATCCAAATATAAATCAGCATTCAGTCATTTCCCTACTGTTTTTTGCCAGTCTAAAATTTTCAATTTATGAAATAAATAAATTAATCTTTTTATTTTTTAAATTTAAAAAAAAAAAAAATTACTCAAATGATTTCTGGCACCATCTCAGGGCCACTGACCTAGACTACTTGTTCTGAGCAGGTGTTGACAGTGAACCGGGGCCCCCTGGCACCATCTCAGGGCCTCAGTTTGAGAACCAGGGGCCTAGACCACTTGTTCTGAGCAGGTGTTGTCAGTGAACAGGCTGTAAAACTGTTAGCTAAGTTACAGACACTCATGAAAAACTGATGCTGATTATCTGGGAAACATCTCTAACAGCAGTCAAAATGTCATTGTGTCAAACAAGTTGTGAATTTGTTGTGACATTAAAACAGGAGATCATGAGTTACTCTGTGCTCAAAGTGATGCTTGCAGCTTCAGTGGTTTTCTCTGTGGGTGAACAAAGATGATGCTGAACAATTCCAAGATTTGCTTTTTTTTCCATTGGTTGTTGCGTTAAATCTTACCCAGATACAATAGTGCTATTTTTTGATTGGCTATTGTGTAGCTTCTTTTTTTGATTGAATGATAAGTGTCAGGCTTGACTAAGAACTCCAGGGGAGACGCGCTAGATTCCTGCCCGGTTCCATAGAGACAGTGCTGCGGACAGATACATTTTGGGCGCTGCGGCATATTAAATATATGATAAATAGACAAAAAGTTTTTCTGCGTGAGAAATACAATGTGTGGCAGGAGAGGGTGACAAAAGACCGAAATGCGTGACTGTCACGCTCAATGTGTGACACTTGACAGCCCTGTAGATAATAATTTACCACACAGAGGTATATGCATTCATTCATTACCCACATATCCTCGTTGACTCCTTCTAGACAGATAGATATTAATATAACAATCAAGTCAAGTCAAGAAGCTTTTATTGTCATTTCAACCATATATAGCTGTTGCAGTACACAGTGATATGAGACAATGTTTCTCCAGGACCATGGTGCTACATAAAACAAAGACAGGGCTAAGGACTTAAGTAAGTAAGTCCTAGCCACATAAAGTGCAACTGTGTAACCTGGTGCAAACAGTGCAGGACAAAAAATTACAAGACAATACAAAAAAGACTATACACAAAAGACAATAAACAGAAACAGTACCAGCCAGCGTAAATACTGGTAAATAAACTGGTTGATGGATGTATGTTGGAAGTGTGTGTATTTGGTGTAGGTCTGTGCAGTCCATACTGTTGATGTGCGTGTGTATGTTGTGCTCAGAACAGTTCAGTTTCAGTTATTAAGGAGTCTAATGGCTTGTGAAAGAAACTGATACACAGTCTAGTCGTGAGGGCCCGAATGCTTCGGTACCTTTTTCCAGATGGCAGGAGGGTGAAGAGTGTGTGAGGGGTGTGTGGGGTCATCCACAATGCTGTTGGCTTTGCGGATGCAGCGTGTGGGGTAAGTGTCAATGATAGAGGGAAGAGAGACCCCAATGATCTTCTCAGCTGTCCTTTCTATCCGCTGCAGTTTTTTTGTGATCCGAGATGATGAAGTTCCCAAACCAGATAGTGATGCAGCTGCTCTGAATACTCTCAATGGTCCCTCTGTAAAAAATAGTCAGGATGGGGGGAGGGAGATGTGCCTTTCTCAGCCTTCGTAAGAAGTAGAGATGCTGCTGGGCTTTCTTGGTGATGGAGTTGGTGTTGAGTAACCAGGTGAAGTTCTCCGCTAGATGAACACCAAGAATTTGTCAATGTTCAGCGGAGAGTGGTTGCTCTGTGCTCTTCTGAAGTCAACAACCATCTCTTTAGTTTTATCAACATTCAGAGACAGGTTGTTGGCTCTACACCAGGTACTTAGCTGTTGCACCTCCTCCCTGTATGCTGGCTCATCATTCTTGCTGATGAGACCCACCACGGTCGTGTCATCAGCGAACTTGATCATATGGTTTGATCTGTGCATTGCTGCACAGTCGTGAGCCAGCAAGGTGAACAGCAGTGGACTGAGCACGCAGCCCTGAGGGGCTCTAGTGTCCAGTGTGGTGGTGCTGGAGATGCTGTTCCCGATCCGGACTGACTGAGATCTTAGTCACGAAGTCTAGGATCCAGTTGCAGAGTGAGATGTTCAGTCCCAGCAGGTTCAGCTTATCAATCAGGTGCTAAGGGATGATTGTATTGAATGCTGAACTAAAGTCGATGAACAGCATTCGTACATAAGTGTCTTTATTGTCCAGGTGGGTGAGGGCTAAATGAAGGGCTGTGGCAATGGCATTGTCCGTGGAGTGGTTTGGATGATGGCGAACTGTAGGGGGTCCTGTGAGGGTGGTAACTGGGTCTTGATGTGCCTTATGAGGAGCTCCTCGAAGAACTTCATAACAATGGGTGTGAGTGTGACGGGACGATAGTCATTGAGGCAGGACACTGTATGGGACAATGGTGGTTGTCTTAATGCACGTAGGAACAACGGCGCTGCTCAGGGAAATGTTAAAGATGTCTTTGAAGAAATCCTTTAGGTGTTCTGGGCATTCTCTGAGCAACCAGCCAGGAATGTTGTCTGGTCCAGCAGCCTTCCGTGGGTTAACTCTACATAGAGTTCTCCTCACGTCGGCCGTGGATAGACAGAGTACCTGGTCGTCGGGGGGAGGGGTGATCTTCCTTGCCAATACGTTGTTCTAACCCTAACCCTAACCCTAATCCTAACCCTAACCCTAACCTTTTGGTGAGTTTGATTTATGTGTGTCAAATAATGCAGTGCCTTCCTAAATGGTGCAAATAATGCAGTGCCTTCCTAAATGGTGCAAATAATACAGTGCCTTCCTAAATGGTGCAAATAATGCAGAGACTTTCTAAATGGTACAAATAATGCAGTGCCTTCATAAATGGTGCAAATAATGCAGTGCCTTCCTAAATGGTGAAAATAATGCAGTGCCTTCCTAAATGGTGCAAATAATGCAGTGAATTCCTTAATGGTGCAAATAATGAAGTGCCTTCCTAAATGGTGCAAATAATGCAGTGAATTCCTAAATGGTGCAAATAATTTAGAGCCTTCCTAAATGGTGCAAATAATGCAGTGCCTTCCTAAATTGTGCAAAAATGCAGTGAATTCCTAAATGGTGCAAATAATGCATAGCCTTCCTAAATGGTGCAAATAATGTAGTGCCTTTCACAACAAATATTGAGGCATACACTCATGGGCCTTATCTAAATCCAAAAAACACATGCATACTTATATGACTCCACACAAAATTGTGTACAATAATAAGCTTTATTGTCCCTCCTGAATCCTAGGTACAAAAATAGACAGAATGTCTGTGATTCCCCTCTGCTCCACATTTCTGAAAATTAGGAACACTGTAAGTCAAAGGAGTAACAGCTCCATAGAAATCAACTTTCCTTTCTGACAGAAGTGATGCAAATTAGAAAGATGGGCCTCTTTGCTCAAAGAGATGTTTGCAGGTCGGTTTTTAGGATCGTTGTCCTGTTGGAAGAGTTGCAACCAAGGTGTAATTTCTGGCTTTTCTGGAATGATGTTTCATTTCACTGTGTACTACAACAGCTATATATAGACAAAATGATCATTTTCAGCCTCTTGACTTAACTCTTTCTGATTGCTAACAATTTGAGAGAGAATTCTTTGGATTAAACACTACCCTTTATCGCTGACTATCGTTAGCTTTAACAGTTCCTTCGTTGTGGTTTTGGCGTTCAGTCAAACCATTCAGACCTAAGTTCTTTCTTACAGCCATCTCTATAACAGTATTTTCCCTTTAGAAACCCCCCTGCGGGCTCTGGGATTCCCCACTCAACAGCTTCTAAGCTATAGTACATTTACACTTTACAATAATACAGTCACAATGGTATTTGGGTGGTGTATACATGGGTTTAATGTACATGTTTAAAAAAAGTAAACTATTATTACTGGTTCAATGAACAAAAGTGTGGACTGTACCATGTACATCCATAGAGTGTTTACAACCAATTTTAAATCCCAAACATGTCTCTTATGTACGATATATTGTAATGATCCTCAGACCACCATAACGTTTACATATCATCGTCATTAAAATATCAAACAATGAATTCATTCATTCATTCATCTTCTACCGCTTATCCGAACAATGAATTCAGCTTTGTTTTTTGTTTCGAAAACTTCACCCTCGTCGACGTAATAATGATTGGTTCCGTACTTTCCGTAAACGGAAACTGTCCCCTTCGTCAGCGTTGCTGTTCTTGTAGGTATTGTTGCCAGGTCCGCGACTTTACTACTGTTTGTAATTCGCCTGTAAACCTTTTACATTCATACCTTTGATTATGTGAGTTTTGCAATACAAATAGCTGTTGGACCTTATTATTTAAATAAAAACGTATTCTTTTATAAATACTGAATGCGCAATTTTCACATATGAATAAATATTTATAATGTAAAGATCGTAAAATGATCTACTCGTTTTGATAAAGCTGTGTGAGGATGCTGTCTGCTTCAAATGCTAAACCATCATCCCCGTCCCAAAGAAACTCAAGATAACAGGACTTAATGTCTACAGACCTGTGGCACTGACGTCTGTCGTCATGAAATCGTTCGGAAAACTAGTTCTGGCTTATCTGAAACACTTCAGTGGACCCCTTGCAGTGTGCTTATTGAGCAAACAGGTCCGAGGATGATGCAGTGAACTTGGGACTGCATTATATCCTGCAACACCTGCTCAGGGACTTATGTGAGGATCGTGTTTGTAGACTTCAGTTTGGCCTTTAACACTCATCATTCGAACACCAAACTAACCAAGCTCTCTGTTCCTAGATCTATCTGTCAGTGGATCACCAGCTATCTGACAGATAGGCAGCATCTAGTGAGACTTGGGAAATTTATGTCAAACAGCTGCTCCACCAACACCGCTCCACTCAAAGTTGTTTTCTCTCCCCACTGCTCTTCTCCCTGTACACCAACAACTGCACCTTCAATGGCCCCTCTTTCAAGCTCCTGAAGTTTGTGGACGACAGACACTACAGTCATCGGCCTCATCAAGGACAGAGACGAGTCTGCCTACAGACAGGAGGTTAAAGAGCTGTCTGTCTGGTGCAGTCACAATGACTTGGAGCTAAATACGATCATAACAGTGGAGATAACAGTCAACTTCAATACAAACCCCCTGCACTCCCCACACTCACCATCATGGACAGCATTGTGGCTGCAAGGAAGGCATTCAAGTTCCTGGGCTCTACCATCTCCCAGGACCTGAAGTGGGACACTCATATCCACGCCATTGTAAAAAAGAAGCAACAAAGGATGTACTTCCTTAGCCAGTTGAGGAGGTTTAACCTGCCACAGAAGCTGCTGAAACAGTTCTACTCAGCCGTCATTGAGTCTGTTCTGGGCACATCAATAACTGTCTGCCTGCACACCCTACAAGAACTGTATATATCCAGAGTGAGGAAAATGGCTCAGAACATCACTCCGGATCCCTCACATCCAAGTCATCCGCTTTTTGAACTTTTACAATCTGACCGGTGCTACAGAGCCCCAAATACCAGCACAAACAGGCACAGTTTATTCCCCCAGTCAATCCACCTCATGAACAGTTAAATGTTCCCCACATTACACAATAACAATGTGTAATCTTATATTTATTTGTTACCACCTCCATCCTAGTACACTCCTGCATCTCATTATTCTATTCTATAATTCTATTCTGTTCTATCATCTATAGCACAACTGTACATAAAATCTAATTATTTTTCAAAATATTTATTTAGAGGGGAACGGTGGCTTAGTGGTTAGCACGTTCGCCTCACACCTCCAGGGTTGGGGGTTCGATTCCCGCCTCCACCTTGTGTGTGTGTGGAGGTTGATTGGCATCTCTGGAAAATTGTCCGTAGTGTGTGATTGCGTGAGTGAATGAATGAGTGTGTGTGTGTGTGTGTGTGTGTGCCCTGCGATGGGTTGGCACTCTGTCCAGGGTGTATCCTGCCTTGATGCCCGATGACGCCTGAGGCACAGGCTCCCCGTGACCCGAGGTAGTTTGGATAAGCGGTAGAGAATGAATCTATTTATTTATTTATTTTTGTCTATTTGTATTTACATATGTTATTTTTATCGTCTGTGCGTTGATGCCGTCTCTGTGTAACGAAAGCGTAGGACACTAAAACAAATTCCTTGTACGCAATAAAGCTTCTTTCGATTCTGATTCTGATTCTAAAATTTAGTGAATGAGTTTTCGAAGTTTTTGACGCCAATCTGGCAACCCTGCTCTTTCCGCCACTCTTCAATAACATCACTGGGACTCTACCGAGAGAGCGTGGGCTTTGAGGAGAACAGACGTTTACGTCTTATAGTTCGTCTCGAGGACTTTACTGACATCGTCAAATAAGGTAATATTTGTTTTTCCTCCCTGTTTTTGAAAGATATAATTTTATTGCTTGAAAATGTCTTATTTTAGACGTTCAGTAAAGGTGAACAGGAGCTAAATAACGGTCACGAACAAGTGTCTGTTTTTTAGCGGTGAAACGGTGCTAGCAAACAAGCTAACAAGTTAGTTTAGCCATCTAGCTAGTTGTTCTTTGTTAACATGTTGTTTTAGCAGTATTTAATGACCTGTTTGTGTTTTGGTCGACAACCGATGCTTCTAGATCGACATTCTCAAATCAGCAAAACGCTTGATTCCGTTAGCTAAATAGATTTAGATTAGCTTAGAGTTAATAATTTAACCTTTGAAGAACGGTAATAATGTCAACCAATAAATGATAACGAAACACATAATGCTAAATCAGCTAACGGTTTGATGTTTGTGGTTATGAGGTGGTGCTGTCAGTCACTGCTAAATGTAAATAAGGGGCTTCTTTGTCCAAAATAATAATCTGAATAGAGTCTCATCATCTAAATGCAAGCAAAGAAATAAACTTTTATTTTTTTACACCAATACTATTTTTTTTTTTTACTAAACAGGAATAAACAAATAGTGTCTAAAATACTTTTATTTTTGTATTTTTTCAAAATAATATTTAAGGTTTGTTCTCACACATTTGACTTTAAAGACCTCATTACATGGACAAGATTTCTAGCTAACAAATCAACTTTTTGCTTGTATTCGAAAAATTTAGATGAGGATATAAATTAAAATGGCAGGAAGTGCATACAGATTTCACGTCATAGAGTTTTAGTCTTTTTTAATGCGTTGGTTTGTTTTTCTGGGTTGTTAGTATTTTAGGTTTTTATTATTTTATCCATTATTTCATCCTTTGTATTTTGTTATACAAAATTTGTAATGGGGATTTTTATTTTTTTGGTTTGTTGATCTTACTTTTTCCAAATAAGATCTTACTTGAAAACATCTTACTTTTCAAGTAAGCTTAAAAAAAAGGCATTGTAGGTAAGGTATTAATACCAGGTACAGAAAGTAGTGAAAGTGCAAGGCAATTTTTTATTTTTTTTTAGCTTTTTTAGCATTCCTTTCCAGATATATGATCTAGATGTGTCAACAACTTGGAAAATGACAACTTTTGTATGAAATAACACATTTTTCAAATGATCAAACATTTTGGTACATGTGACTGACCAGCACCCAGGTTTGCTCTGTTATAAATTGATTGTTTAAACAGTTAATGGCGCTGAATGTTTGCTTATTGTTGAGCCATTAGTTAAACCTGCATTTGTTGTTAAAAAGAATAAACTATTATGAAGACCAGATGGGATGTCTATGGAAGAAGCATTTTGAAGCTCATCATAGCCAAACAGCCAGACAATAAACAGGTCAGCCAAAGAAATAACTGCAGCTGATGACAGAACCATTGTGAGAGCTGTGAAAAAAAAATCACAAAACTGTCAGTGACCTCAACAACTATAGCTATACCACAAGATGCCCATCAGCATTAGAAATCAAAAGGCTAAATTGGAATTCACAAAGAAATACAGAGATGAGCCAAAAAAGTTCTTGTACCAAGATTACCCTCTACCAAAGTGAATGGAAAGGTAAATTGTGCAGAATGAAAGAAGCTGCTTATGATCCAAAGCATACGAGCTCATTTATCATCACTCATCTTTTAATCTTGGAGTATAGCAAAAACAGAAAAGAATTGGCCTTGCTTTTTCAGTACTTCTGGAAGGGAACGTATAACCTTTTTCTGAGACGCAAAGAATATATCTAAGACAAATTTGGACCTGGAGAGTTTAATTTATTTATTTACATTACATTTGTAAAGGTGCAATGGTGGAAGAGGAGCAATTTGTGAATATAGACTTGAATGATGACAACATCTGTACCATCTGTAAGCTGGACACAGACACTGGAACGCTGTCCTTCTGTCACGTCTGCTTCGAGCTGAGCATTGAGGGTAAGTCTTGGAGTTGGTGATATTTGATATTGAAATCTTTATCTGCTTTTTCCATGTGACTGTTTTGCCAAATTGATTTATCATAAATAGAATCAGGTTTATTGCAGATACTGTAGGATCTACATGTACAGGAATTTGTCTTGGTGTGTTTGTGCCTAGTAATAATAGAGAAGAAGCATAAATATAGGAAACAAAGGTTATAAAAAATAGTAATAATATGTATAAACAAAGATTTACAAAAAACTAATAATTTACCAGGTTCTAAACAAATATTACACTTTGGCTTGATTAAAGTAACATCTCTTTCTGTTGAGCCGCATCACACCAGCGTCCTGTGTTTCCTTATGTAGTGTTCAAAACTTGATGTGATCATTGAAATGAGGCGCGCACCCTGATGTTTGAAAGTTTAAAGGAATGTTAAAAGACTTAGTAACTCACTTCCCACTAGACAGTTCAAGAAATATTTATTTACTTTTAGACACTTATGTCACACATACGCATACCAAATATTGCAATAGTTACAATAGTAAATTAAATATTACAAACTCTGAGATAGAAATATTTAAAATAATATAAAGCACTTTGTCATGCCATGTAAAGTGCTTTATGTCAGCATATGATGGAGGACTTGACTTCCAAGAGTGGTAATTTGATATATATGGGCCATCCTATAGCACAATTCCTTTAAATTTTAAATCCTAGTTACAAAACCTTTACATCATGAACAGTATTTTACTGTTGCTCGGCAACAAAAGCAACTTCTTGCGCAGCATTTACAATACAAGTCAGTATATTGACTGACATTTGTAGTTATGTGCCCTGCTTTACTTAAAATGAGTCATGACAGTGTCTGTACATGATAGACAGAGCCACATTCCCAGCTAAAACGAACACAAAAATATGTCTGGGAAATACAGATTTGTTTTAAAATAGTGGACTGGACAGATGTTTACAAGACTATTCAACTGACCTCTAAATAGAAATACATTTGAACCCCTAGTATCTAGTACATCATCTATGTTTTATTATTTTTAGTTGTTTATAAATAATTTGTAGCATTTTGTAAAACCATTATCATTCAACTATTGGGAATGGTGTTGTGTGTTATAGAGTAAAATACATTGCTGTAACGTGTGTCTAAAATACACCCACAGAAGTACTTTGGCAATTAGAAATCTGTTGTGAATGTGTTTATTTTGGTGATGACCCCCCCTTCCCCCAAAGTGTCATTTCTTGTCTATAGCTATCAGCAGTCTTACCTTTGAGTATTGTATTCTGATATGTGATTTTATGGCCTATGATTAAAGGTATGGTTAAAGGTATGTTCTGATTATGTCTTAAATTTCTGCTTGGATAGACGTGTGCATTGCCCCTTGTTGTTAGTAGTTAAAATAACAGTGTCCATTATCATTTGCTGCTCTGCTGTGGTGTCCTGCACTTCAACTACTTCCTCTCGTAGCTGTGATAACTGAGCAAAGTGTGGTCTTACTGCACCACCTGACACTGTACCTTAATTGTTAGCTCAACGGGCAACAATTTGAGAGAGATGTCTCAGCAGCAGTCTTTAAGCTCACTGCATGAGATCTCTAGAATGTGTGCTTGTCTAGAAGAAAATCACACTCAATGTCAACCAGAGAGAATGTCTGCATAACAGAACTTTCCAGAGACCTGGAATAATTTTAATTATAATAATAAAATAATTGTTATAATAAAATGTCCCTCTCACACACATGGACACAGACGCATACTAATGTTTGTGGCATGAAACTTTCAGCATTTCACATACAGTGGTCGATTGATTTGCCTTGTAGTTAATATGACTAAAATGATTTGGCATGTGCATTTATAGGATAATAATAAATGTTGATTTTGGTGGTACATAGTCTTATGAAGTAAATTATTTTCAATCACACCTTCTTAAGTGTTTTATTTATTTATTTTTTTCATTTCAACTAAAAATCATTTATTTTTTCAAAATTGCTAATGAGTGGCACAATTATTGTAATATATTTATAGTTACATTTAATGTTGTGGAATGTCCTCAAAGCAAGGTACATTTCACTTGTGAAATTTAACAGCTATAAACAGTCACTAAGATGGAAAAATGGCAGCCTCTGTCCTGAAGATATTGTGTCAGCTTAACCGTCAGGACATGAGCTCTCTTGATGTACAAATGGAGTTACAAGAGAAACACTCAATCTACCTGTTTGTTTCATTCATGTTTATTTTGCAAATTAATATTAGAAAACAAATTTTGTGTTGTAATATTTTGAAATGTTAATAGGTGTTGCAATTAACTTGTCCCGCAAATTTTTGTTGTGGTGTCACTAGTCATTCATTTGAATCACACTCTGTCCGCGCTAATAAAGGATGACATCAGCATACCTGTCCTTTCCTTTCCTTAATAGAGGAATGGGAGGCCAAGTCACACAGCTACAATACTGTGAAAGGTCACATTATTAAAAGAGGATGATTACTGTTATTACAACAACTAGTTATCAGTGTTAGACATTAGTCATTATCTGAGCTCTATTAGCTCCACTGCTAGCTTTTCTAGTCCTTTTCTAGATGGTGAGGTAGCACTTTTCTTTAACCCTTCTGCAGACCTCGTCTGCATTCCTATGCAAATTAGGAGCGCAGAGTCAAGTTGATTTTGTCTGTTTTGACTGCTTATAAAAAATTAATTATATATTATTTTATAACCAGTTGATAAAATGCGTGTCCGCAAAATTTTGAAAGTTGTTTTGCACTTTCTTATTTATTATTATATGTTATTTAAATTTTATATTTAGTGTTAAAGAAATAATTGTTATATGTAGTACAGAGTCTGTGGTCTTATCTCAGGGGTTCCCAAAGTTTTCAGACCGCGACTCCCAATATTAGACTGCTGACGACCCGTGATCCAGCGCGACAGAAAAGAACTCATCCAGCGTCTTGCTGTCAAATGGCGTCCTCAGGGTTCGATCGGTTGAAAGTTCTATCAGCACATTTTCCATGTCTGATGCCAGATGATTTGCCATGGTTACATTGAATGGTGACTTTAACTGTCGTAATTAATCGGAGCAAACAAAGTTTTATTTCCAGTTTATTTTAATTATCCTAAATTTATACTCGCATCATTACAACCTTTTAAAAAAAATAATAAAAAAATGAAAAATAAATAAAGTTTCTGGAAATATCTCGCATAACATTTTACACTGGGGGGCATGGTGGCTTAGTGGTTAGCACGTTCGCCTCACACCTCCAGGGTCGGGGTTCGATTCCCGCCTCCACCTTGTGTGTGTGGAGTTTGCATGTTCTCCCCGTGCCTCGGGGGTTTCCTCTGGGTACTCCGGTTTCCTCCCCCGGTCCAAAGACATGCATGGTAGGTTGATTGGCATCTCTGGAAAAATTGTCCCTAGTGTGTGATTGCATGAGTGAATGAGTGTGTGTGTGCCCTGCGATGGGTTGGCACTCCGTCCAGGGTGTATCCTGCCTTGATGCCCGATGACGCCTGAGATAGGCACAGGCTCCCCATGACCCGAGGTAGTTCGGATAAGCGGTAGAAGATGAATGAATGAATGAACATTTTACACTTGTTATGTCTATTTTGCCTACCAGATGCCATCTGATCATCCAAAAACGGGCTACACACACACACCCCACTCAAAAACATGGCATAATTTCTTGTGAATAAATCTTCCTTTACACCTCAACATCCCCAGGTCAAAGCTGACTGATGCAACTAAATTCATAAATAAGAGAGAGGAAACAAATATGATTTGACTATGAAAACAACGTGTGTGTGTGTGTGTGTGTGTGTGTGTGTGTGTGTGTGTGTGTAAAGCTTGTTGGTAGAAGAAGAAGAGAAGAGAAGATATTGTCCCCAGCTTGACAAATGCATATAACAAGTGTGAAATATTTGCAAATGATTTACGAATTTTTTGGAGGCCCAATGAATTGCAATGCCCAATGCTTGTGTGTGCGTGTGTGTGTGTGGGTATGTGTGTGTCTGTGTGTGTGTGTGTAAAGCTTGTTGGTAGATCAGATTTTGCCCCCAGCTGGACAAATGCAAATAACAAGTGTGAAAAATTTACAAATGAGTACCTTTTGCTTTTTCTGGAGGCCTAATGAATTGCAATGCCCAATGCTTGTGTGTGTGTGTGTGAACTGTACAAATCTGGAGCTTTTGTTTTGTCTGGAGGTCAACTGAAATGCAATGCTTTGAACAGTGTTTGAATGTGTGTGTGTACGTGTGTGTGTCGCATAATTTCGGTAAATCATATTTTGCCCTCTGCTAGGCAAAGGCATATCAAAAGTGTGAAATATTTACAAATGTGTAGCTTTTTTTTCCTGGAGGCCTAATGAATTGCAATGCCCAATGCTTGTGTGTGTGTGTGTGTAGCATCATTTCGGTAGATCGTATTTTGCCCTCTGCTAGGCAAAGGTATATCAAAAGTGAGAAATATTTACAAATGTGTAGCTTTTTTTCTGGAGGCCTAATGAAATGCAATGCCCAATTTGCATGTGTGTGTGCGTGCTTGTGTGCGTGCTTGTGTGCGTGCGCGCGTGTGTGTGTGTGTGTGTGTGTGTGTGTGTGTGTGTGTGTGTGTGTGTGTGTGTGAACTGTTTACAAATCTGGAGCTTTTGTTTTGTCTGGAGGTCAACTGAAATGCAAAGCCCAATGCTTTGAACAGTGTTTGACTGTGTGTGTGTACGTGTGTGTAGCATAATTTCGGCAGATCATATTTTGCCCTCTGCTAGGCAAAGGCATATCAAAAGTGTGAAATATTTACAAATGTGTAGCTTTTTTTTTCCTGGAGGCCTAATGAAATGCAATGCCCAATTTGTGTGTGTGTGGTGTGAGTGTTTTATATATGTACATTTTATGTGTGCATTTTTGTGTCTGTATGTATGCTCATTGCGCTGAAAAGGGCAAAAGTTTGACCTATTGCCCCACTAAATGTGGCCGAGTCAAATTGACCCGGGATGACTTGAAGAGGAAAGTATTTATTTTATGAACACATAGTTCAACAAAAATAGACAAAATTAATTTTACTTGCAAAGTTCAGAATTTGGAACAATTTCAGGCAAATATGTGGAAGGAAACCCAAGTTATGATACATTAAACTTTCCAGAAGAGTCAAATAGACTCCAGGTCTGCAGAAAGGTTAAGCCACAAATTAAGTTACATTTTAGCATTCCCAACTGAAGCAATAAGCAGTTTTAGATTTTAACACACTAATCAAGCCTTAAACAACACCTGTTGCTGTCAGAGCAACCCTGTCAACGTTGCTCTACTACGTCCATCCATAATACCCATGCCGCTTTTTACAGCAGCGTCCTTAGGAAAAAGGTAGTTATGATGAATCCCCGTCATAACTGGGTATAGAAGATAAAACCACCTTCTGATGAATTGGACTCAACAGTGCAATAGTTATATTGTTTGACTAGTACAAAATGGATAATGTTTTTGTGTAATTTTATGCTGGGTGTAATACTGAGGATCACTATGGAGTCTGCTTCTGTTTTGGGATTCACCAAAAGGGAGCACAGAGAGCACTAGCGAGCCCTCTGTAGAAGTGTAGACTGAGTTATGGAGTGCTCTATGGCCTTCGCTTTCCCGGCTGGCTACTATATGGAACAACATTTTCTTTGTCTGTGTGTCCCACAAACCTTTTATTAGCGTGATACAGAATCAGTGTGTTGCATATTATCTGTAGACCTTTAACATGAATGTTGTATATTTTATACACTTTATACTCTAGTTTGCATTATTCCAATACTGATTATAGGTGAGTGAAATTTCAGGATATGTGTGTGCTCTAGACTGTTAACAGTGCTGTCACACTGATTGATCGATGTGTGTTTGTCTGCATGCTTCCTGTTTCTGCAACTGTTGACTGCACTTTATATTTGGCAATGAGCTGCTGTTTTTGACCATGAACAAGGACCTGTCCCCATTTTGCACACACAAGCACACAAATCCAAGGACACATACAGCATCTTCCAGGTTCCACAAAATGGGTCAAGGATCCAGTGTCCTATTTTGTCTGCTAAGCTGAACTGAAAACACTGGCTGATCCACCAGATGTAAAAAGTGCAGATGAGGTTCTTATTGCTGTGACGTCAAATACACGTTATGTTCCTGTTCTCTACTCCTGATTTCCAATGTCAATGTCACCACTGATTAACCTGACTGTGTGAACTTTTTTTTATAAAAACACAATACAACAATAAGGTAGAATTTAATGAGAGTGTGAATAGTCATGGTACATTACTTAGAAGCTTGCAGGAGAACATGCAGGATATGTATATTCATCTTTCTAATGTGAATTCCTCATCTGTCTCATGCTTAGTACTGCTTTTTCTACTCTAGTTTCCCCCTACTAAACAGGCAACACTTAAGATAAGACACTTAAACACTTAAGATTTATTCTCTTTGTATTGACCTTGCCTTGGTACACTGCAATCCACGAATTTTTCTACTGAATATAAAGCTTTCATAAACATTTCTTTCGTGAACGTTTTTTTCCCCAGTTCCTACTTTCTGTACTATTACTAAGACTAGAACTAGAAGCTCTAGTGATTGGTTGACTATTAAATACCACACCAATGAAACACAAGTTAGCATTAAGACATTTTAATAGCTTAAACCTCTTTGTATGTTTACATACAGTTTTTAATAAAGCTCAGGTCTCTCACTATTCTTTTCTTACACTGCTGTTTCTTGCTCATTGTGGTCTATACGGCATGCAGGTACATGCACAGAATATGAATGCTGATTTGACTTAGGCTCATGGAAGCACAGAATGCATGTTCAGACTAGTTCATGAATGTTCATCATGTACTAATTATTAACCTTTCAAAATCTTTTATTCAGTTTGCTTTTCTATTCTGTCTGTATACTTATTTCTGCCAAATAAGTTGTTTTAATTACATATTAAGCCAAGCGGTCAATTTACTCATTGCCACTATACAGGAGATGAAACCCTAAGACTACTCAAAGTTCCTATTTGGTTATAAGAAGCCAATATTTTATGTGGGGAAATTCTTCTTCCCCCATAATGTAATTCTGAAAAAAAATCTGAAATAATAATTTGATTATTAGGCAGGCTGTATATTAAGCCTCTTGCCCACACTTCTGAACTTATACTGCTGTGTTTATTATGTATGTGGTTGGTGCTTCAGCTCTTTCTGTTCAGATCCACTGCACCCATTCACTTCCTGTTTTTTAAGTCTGACATTGTTTTGAAGCATAGCAAATAAGTTCATTAGAAAGGTGATGCAATGATTTGTGGGTTTTCCCATTTTTTTTTCTTTTCAATTGTGACTGTAGACATAGAAAAACAAGGAAAACAGCTTGCAATTTTTCAATATAGAGAGGAAAACACACATTTTATATTTTAAAGTGACTGTAGACATAGAAACTGAAGGAGATCACCCCTTCCCTTTAATCAGCCTTGTGCAAATCTCCTTTCTCTAAAGACTTGAATATGCACTGTATAGTACATGCTTACACTAAGCAGGCTTTTGTTAACATATGCACAGCATGGTCCTGGCAAAACGTTGTCTCATTTCTATATATGGTTATATAACAGCTATATATGGTTGAATTGACAATAAAAGCTTCTTGACTTGACTTGAACAAGAAATTTGGACTGCCAGATCAAGAAACTAGGATTGTTTTGTGTCTAGCTAAATATACTATGTGCATTATACCGTTGCTATTTTATAGGGATAAAATTGCTATCAGGCTATTTTTTAAGCTATTTTATTTATATTTATATAAAATCTGTTCCTTTAGCTGGGAATTCTTTGTGTGAATTGGAACAGAGTCATGAGTTTGCTGTAGTGTGATGAGTCTGACCCTTTGTCCAGTATTTAACATACACTTTCTGTATCGTGTGTGTTTGTGTTTAGTTGTGTGCAGCTGAATGGATGGCCAGCCTGACTGGCTTATCCTTGACCAGATAAGCTGCTTTGCTTGGCCATCAGAATATAAATTTGCCTAAAATTTACACTACAAATCTATTTTTACTCTGGAAAACAGGACATAGGCCAAATAAACTCACAGTTTGTACAGTTTGATTAAAAAATAATGATGATAAATTGTTGAAATATAAGAGCTTTGTAGATGATAAATATATTTAAGCAGGATGTCTTTGTACATCACAGGTGTGCCCACTGCCTCTCTGCTGCACTCCACATCTTTGCGTGGGCACAGGGACTGCTTTGAGAAGTACCATCTCATTGCCAACCAGAAGGTCTCACATGCCAAGGCCTCACGCAGTACCTATGAGGGTGTCAAGCGGGCACTCAGCCAGCAGCTCAGACGCATTGTGCAGTATGCCCAGAACAGAGACTCTGGCTCCAAGCACCAGCTCCTGTTTCACACACAGCAGGGTGACAGGAACTTGATGCCCCAGTCATGTGCCCAGGTCCCTCGATATGCCCCTCGCTGGGTGGAGGGTACGTGTTCAGGTAAATCAGAGGATCTGGAACTCGTGCAGGACTCTGGGCAGCTCTGGGGCAATGGTCAAAAGCACACATTGCAGGGAGGAGGAGCAGATCAGCGGGAGAGACATTTATTCAGCCAAGAGAAATGTAAGTAAAGTGGTTGTGTTCCTTATCAGAAGTTTATCTTTCTTTCATGTAAAACACATGCTTTCACCCTTAGCCATGTTTTTGTGTCCGTGTCACTCACCTCTTAATACATGACTGTCCAGGGTTTTCTCATGTGTGTGCCTGTATTCTTTTGTCTGTCATACCTGAAAAATGGCTTTGCTGCTATAAAAGTGATTAAATTACGTGTCACCAGCAAGTTCCTAAAATCCATGATGGGTGAAAAGAACATCTCATGGTCAAAGAGTCACTGTGCTTTTCTGACTAAAAAAGTTAATACAATGCTCTTGTAATGGCTTTATATTGCAGTGGTGAAAATGACTGTGGAAGAGCTTCATCAGCTGAAGTCCCAGCTGCTGCTTCAGATTCAAGGTAAGGTTTAGTAGTAAAACATTCAAAACCTTTGTAGGTTTTTCTTTTTGTTTTTTTTAAATAACCAAAAAAAACCTGTTATATAATACATATAACAGTAACTGTTAAATCTTTCTGCTTGCTTTACTTTTCTGCATATGTAACCTTAAGCTTAAGCTGATACATTACACAGCTAAATATAAACTATTTTAGAAATATAGAGCATATAATTCCTCAGTGTCGTTTTTAACGATTTGCGTCCACCATAAGGGCAAACAATAAGAATAACAATAATTAATTAATTGTTGTGATGTGTGGACATTAATAAAAAAAAGTAAGAAATGTTTCAAGAACTCTCAAATATTGTCACAATACTGTGATTGTATTAACAATGTAACTTAAACTTACTGAATCTTGCTGACAATAAATGTAACCTTCTCCCTGTATTTTCCCCCCCGCACATTTAAAGCTATTTTGTCAGGGTATCTCAAACCTGTTCTTAGTCCTTGTACTCCACAAGGTGTCTGATTATTTTGAAACATTCTAGATTAGTTTGCACAGCCTTTCACAGAACTAGATCATGCAGTGCTGATTTTTGGTCGAACTTGATAAAATTTGTATGGGCATAATAATTTCAGTGATATGTTAAGCAACATCTAGAATCAAACAATCAGATTTGTATTCAGACCACCATATCTCTCTCTCTCTCTCTCTCTCTCTCTCTCTCTCTCTCTCTCAGAGGTGTTTGAAAATCTTTCAGTAGCTGTGCAGGAGAAGGACTCATTGACATCCCAGCTCCATGTCCGCCACATTGCCATTGAGCAGCTCTTTAAGAACTGCGGCAAACTCCCATGGCTTCAGATTGGTCGTGCAGGGGTCAAAACCAACAATGCCTCAGTGGAGTGAAGTGTGAGTTGTTCCTGGTGGATTAAAGAACAGTCTCCAGGTTTGTGGAGAGCAGAAAAAAGGTTATACTCGAGTCATTTGCTTTTCACTCCCTGTGAATCTTTTTATTAAAAGGGTTGAGAAGTTTATTGTCTCCTGTTCAGAAACGGCAAGAACAATTTTGAAAGAGATTTAACACGTGAAATTTTGGACCTTCTTTAAGCTGGACCTGTGTTTACTATGCAGACTGAGGTCAGACTGACCATGGCCTCATCAACATTAACTTGAATAACGTTTTTATTACTTTTGTTATGAAATGTTTTAACATTTCTATTTATTGCTCTTTTTTGTTTTGTTGTTTTAGTACCTTTTTTTTTATAGCAGCAGATGTCTCTATAACTGTGTTTGAAAGAGTCTGGTGGGTTGGGCTCTGGTGTAACTGTGGTAATGGTTGCTTAGTTATGAAGGGGGTGATTTCTCTCTGATTGCTGCAGTGGGATTGTGGTTTATAAAACACTTTTCTCTGTTGTGTACCAGTGCAAAACAATATAAAGATTGGATATTTAAACCTTAGGCTTCCACAAGATGTTTGACAATGCCACTGAATCTGCTACAATTTGATTTATTAGGCTCTTGTAGATACCTGGGAATCTTTGCTCAAAATTTAGGGTCTGCTGTTAATTGTAAATGATGATGATGTAGAGAAGGACTTATTCAAGTATCACAGTTATAGTCAAAGCTCCTTGCTAATCTTGTTAAGACATTAGATTTTAGTTCTTGTGATCGTTGCCTGGTTTCATTTCAAGCTAAGCTTTTGAATCAATGCACTGCTTTTTTGTGAGTCTAAAAGTCCCCTTTATGCTCTTCCTAGGTAGGTTAGGATATCATTGGTTATCCGATAATCAAATATTCCTGTATGTTTAATTACTTGAGGCTGTTTAATAGGGATTTTATGCACCTTAAAAGGGCCTAACCAAAGTCTTGCCATAAGGTAACATAATTTAGTGTTTATTTTTTTTTAAGTGTAGTTGGATGAATGAAAGGACATTTATGCACATTTTCATTTCCTTGAGATCTTTTTTTAGCCTTTAAATATGTCATCATTTTTTTAAATTGTGAACTTAATATGTAGTGTTTATTTATTTAGAAACTTACTGTATAATATTATTTTAGAATTTCATACATTTTGCCCAAGATAAACTCTTGAGGTGAGGGCGCCATCTGGTGGTTGTACCAAAAACTCTTCACAATTAGATCACTTAATGCAGCCTACTGACAGCAAATTGACACTGAACTTTATTTTTTTTAAACATAGCTGTTTGAATGTGTCATTTTAAATGTAAAAAGTATTTTGTTTAGAGAAAAAAATGCTTCTCTTTGTAAGAGACATATTTTACTTGACCCAATAGTGGGTTGTATGAAAAGTGTTGTGCATGTTTGGTGCTTGATATGCTATACAAAGTTGAACTGTGTTCTCATCAGCATTATTGTATGCATGTCAGTTCTGCTTATATATAACTGTAAAGCTGTCAGATTTTGTGTTGAATTTTATAGTTTGAGTCTTAAAGCCCATGTACTTTTTCAGGCTAATAACAATGGATTGAGAATGCAGACTTTGGATTTCAACAGATATCTGGGGCTACAGGGTTACATACAAACTGCCTACCAAATCAATTGTTAATTTAAAGTAATGTTTTGGCACATACAATTGTGAGTTTGAGCACATACAATTGTGAGTTTGGTGTTCAGTTTTCTTTTTATTTTTAAATGTGTGTTTGGTTTGGTTTGGTTTGGTTTGGTTTGCATATTGTGTGGTTTTGTGTTTGTTTCTCCAACAGCCCATGCAATAATGTGTGATTGTGTGGTGGTCTGAGTGATGATTCATATGTTATCTTTAAAACCAGTAAATAAATATACACAATATTTTATTAAACATGCATTTGCCTTGTGTCTTCATATGTGCAACGTTATTAGCTATATGGTGAATTTTCACTTTTCTTCATTTCTTGGTTTGGGGCTTCTGTGACTTACTAGACTATGAAGGTAGACTTATCAGACTAATACAGGCAGACTTTATAAATATACCCCGTTAGCTAGTGATGGCTGTACTGTCAATAGGTGCTCTGACATAAACAATACAACACTTATCACCTATAAGTGTATTAATCAATAAATAAACTTCATCAGCACTTTCAATAATTTCTCATACAGTAGGCATCTCATTTACAGTATCTAAACTTCTGCTTGCTAAATGGCTATAGCCTGAACTCTTAAGTCATTGCATTATGCTTTCTATACACTACACAAAAACAATTCTCTTGTTTTGTCACACATGAAACCATGACCATTTTTTCTCACCTTCAAACTTTTTTTTGTAGTTGACAACCAGCAATGTGTTATCAAAATAGACGACCATTGTTGATATCTACCTGATCATGACTTACAGCTCACAAACCACAGTTTAGGTCATTTGACCCTAAGTCTTAAACCTCTATAACTCTCAAACTTTTTTATTTTATTTTCATTGTTATAATTTGGGGCTGCTGGCAGATGGTGAGCTTTGCATAATGCAGTAATGCAGGGATCCTTGAGGGTTTTGTAGCAACACTAATGGGAAATGATCATTTCTCAGGTCTGCTACAGTGTTCCATACTGAGCCTTGAATATTACAATAAATTTTATATTCCCAGGGCACAGTGACAGAGTAGGTAGTGAACAAAAAGTGCAGCTTTTATTTAAAAATATAAAAGACTCAATAAAAGTTTCTCTTTGAATGTAAGGGTTCGATTTAGAACAAAATTATCTACGTAAATAATTACGTACACAAGGACAGTAAGACAAGTGTGTTTGCTCCTTTAGTGGCTAGATTTGAAATAAAGCTTGGAAAGGTGACACAAAAACATTTATTTATTTATTTATTTATTTATTTTAATGGAAATGTTAAAATGTTTAACCCTGATTTAAATCCTGATTAATTTTGGTTCTATGAATCTTATCACAGACTATAAAAAAAAATAAATAAATAAAAGAATTTATGTCTGAAACTGAATCAATTTTAAACCTTTAGATAAAATTGGGAATTGTGTTATAGAATTTAATAGGGAACAACAAAAAATGTAGAATTTAACACAATTCTTTAAGGAAGAATAAAAAAATTCAGGACTTGAAGCACACTTGCTCTTTTTTCAGCAGGACACAACGGTTGAATCCCAAATACCTCCTACTGGACATGTAGTGAACTATACGATGACCCCTAGAAGCTGTTATGTCGTGCCCTATGTAGTGCACTTAAACAGGTATCCAGAGGTTGTTTGCACTTCAGCCTACATTCAGAAAGGGACCTCGTCTCCGCCTACTACACTCACCGGAAGTTTGGATTTTGTTGTTACACTGGAAGAAAATGGCTGCTATGAGTTTTTTACATTGAAGGCACTGGAAGAATATATTTGCTCATTGCTTTGCATTTTCGAGCTGTGAAGATGCGCTTTGTTTGGCAAGTGTGCTTTCTTATTAGTCATAATGTACACTTAATGCATCAGTCTCCCCGCTTGCAGTGCTGTGTTAAACTTTTGCAGCTCTCTTGAAGCCAAAGCTAACGGAGCTGCTAGCAGAGGAGGCGCTAACCGTGCTCATTTAGCCAGTTAGCAACTGCTAGCTAACATGAGAGCGAGCACAGGGAATTCGCTCATATCCACAGTATAAGATAATTAAACCCCACTGGAAATATAGATGCACAGAATGTATTCTGAACTTTCGTGTGTTTTTACCGACATTTAGTCCTACTGCATAAGAAATGTGAGACAAATCATCATGTAAGCTGTTAGCTGTGTAGCTAATTTAATGAACCACTACTTTCTTTTAATATTCTATTTATTTTTAACGTTAGCACTGTTACTATGGGTGACTTAAGCAATCACGGATTTAAATAGCACATTTGTAAAGATTTGTAAGATTTCTGAATCTTTTTTATGCTTAGGGTTTGAATGGACTGTCAATGGACGTGCCAGTTCTGGGGTAAGGACAGTATATCCTCCTGTCACACACAAACTGGTGGTGGATCACAATGGTAAGCAGTGCTTTCTCTTTGATTAACTCTTAGGTTTTCTTACATGGTGCTGTGATGGTCATGAATATGTAGCATTGAAAGTTTGATCTCTTTTGCAGCAACAAGACCTAGAATATGCATTGGATCGGGCTGAGGTATGACCCTTGTGTTGTGATTGTTGGTTTAATACGATATGATTCATTATACGTATCTTCAGCAGGTGGCTGGAAGCAAGGTATTTAGAAGTCATACATGTTATGTTTTTTTTTTTTTTGTGCAGTACATTGTTGAAAGTGCTCGTCAGCGACCAGCTAGAAGGAGGGTGTCTTCCAGTGTGAGAAAATCCTTGTATCAGAAACTTCATGAATTGTACATGGAAGAGTGTGAAAAAGAGCCTGAGTTAAAGGTAATACTCATACCCCAAGTGCACCTCAGATATATTGTTTTAACAGTTTGTTTTAGATTTTGGAATGTTTCTGTGGGGGACATTTTTGTCCATTGATCAACAAAAGCATTTATGACATCACCCACTGATGTCATGTGAGACCCTGGGCTTATTCTGTGAAGGGAAACTATAATGCTGCATGATATGAAGACATTCTACATTCAACATTTTGGGGGGAAACACTTTTTGCTGTAATGATCTGGGGTCTCATTTATAAAACTGTGCGTAGGATCCCTACTAAAAGTTTACGTACGCCCAAAAGCCAAAAATGGCGTACGGCAAAAAAAAAATTCCGATTTATAAAACCGTGCGTACGCACTCCTCTAAGCAATGTTCCCTTTATAAATCACAGATCACCCGCAGATGTGCGTACGTGAAATCCCGCCCTGTACACGCCCATTTTTAACCATAAATAGTCAATGCAAATCACTGCGCGGGCACGAGAGTGGACCTCGTTATAATGAGTTTCCTCTGCGCTCTGCGGGTTTAAAAATGGGGTGAGGAGCCAACATTGTTATAATTATATTAAAAACAAAATTGTTACAGTTTCTACTTTTTAATATTGTTAAACTCACCAAGAAGCCAGCCATCACGTACTGCGCCTGCATTTAGTCTGTTCCCTACACTGCTATGTGTCAAGACAAAGGAATCATGTGTTGAACCAGGCCAGCGTGCCACAATGTTTGTGAGGGTCATGTTGAAGTCACATATGATTTGCACATTAATAGAATGCACATGCTTTCTATTAACATAAGCAAATTCATTTTCAGATGTGAACTTATAGCAACATGAGCGCAGTCAATTGCGCAGATTACATTTGGGAAACCAGACATTGCTGCAAATTGCATTTTAATTTCGGCCTGTTCTCGCACAGTGTAGGGAACCTGATGTATCGACTACGCATATTAAGTATACCATTCAAAACGACAGATGTTATGGCGCTCAGAGATGGCTGTGATATATAGACCTATAGGGTGAGATGATAGATTCCAATAGAATTATTTCATATACAAAAAGGCCTTAGACACAAAGTTGAGGATTACTTATATTTTTTTTTATATAAATTATTTACCTGTCTGCCAATTCCCGCTGGAAACAGCCGGTTGCCAAGAACCCCAGTGTGGTGAGGACTTGTATTTGGACTGGGATGGCATGGTTCCAGCGTGTTGCCCTCTCTAATACTGAACCCAATTCAACACATAGATCTAAGAGCACAGCTCTAGGGAATCTAAATCGGCTTATTAGCCAGTCATCATAATGGGCCAGGATGTCATCATGGTCCCTGAAAACTCGTTCTCTCCTTATTCTGCCATTGGCGTAATCCTCCAACAGTGCCAGCAGTGCCATCATGAATCATTACATACCCGGGTCACCGGAGGATTTATATGTTTCTAGCAATTAGACTGATCGTTAACACCTTGACAAAATCACAGAATTAATTTGTGGGCGAAAATTTAAGACGGAAATGGTAAAAGGGTATTTCATGCTATTCTGTATCACATGTAGTCGCACCGTCTCCTCCTGCGCTCCCGTTGTGGACAATGTGACTGTAAGGCAGCGCTGATTATTCATTCCTTCATTCATCTTATCCGAACTACTCGGGTCACGGGGAGCCTGTGCCTATCCTCAGGTGTCATTGGGCATCAAGGCAGGATACACCCTGGATGGAGTAGCGCTGATTATTATTATTAATTTATTTTTAATACATTTTGAATTACGTTTGGATTTTACTAGATGTATATAGCCTAAAACAATCAGCACAAATAACACTGTTGGATTTAATCTTCATGATAATGTGAATATAACGTATGAAATGGAGTGAAAATTAAATATCATTAATTCTTATAATCGTTCTTCTCACATGTATTTTCTACAATCTAACTTCAGTTCACGACCTCACCATCTGTGTCGCCAATTCCCTTTGTCTCCAGAATGTGCGTACACACGTCTCAAAGTTTTCTTAAAGGTGCGCACATTTTCCCGTCAAGTTTGTTTTTTATAGATCACAACCTTTGCGTGAAAACTGGCGTACGCACGTCTCCAGCCCCGTTTTGTGCGTACGCACGCTTCATAAATGAGACCCCAGGTGTTCACAAACCTTTGGCCAATTTAGTGTTGATAAGGAGTAAAACATGTTTTGGAATAGCCATGTTATTGTCATCACTTACCTTTTAGCAAAAACACTTCATAAACACTCATTCTCTCACCAGCCTTTATTATTATCTCTTTTAAAGTTTTAAAGCCAAAACCAGCTCTTTATCATGTTACTGAGAAACCTGAAAATGCAAAATCCTGATTAGAATAACTTTATTAATACCCAGAAAAACAAAACAACCAAAAAAGGATAATGCGATAGGGCACAGAATAATAAACAAAAAGTGCAGTGCATTGGGGATGCAATATACACGGTGTGAAAATCTGTAAAAAAGTACAAAAGAAAGTACAAAAATACTGAGGTAGTCATATGTGCAAGAATAGACAGACATGCTAAATGGACTAATAGATGATGTGCAGAATAGGCAAGGGTTCAAGAAAACTGGTTAAAAATATACAAAATGTAATAACAAACTACTGAGAAAATAAATAATGTTGCAGATGCACTTTTTGATGGAGTGTTACACAATCTTAATTTTTACAAGCACCCAGAGCCCCCTGCCTTTCTTTGTGCCACTCACGGTTGTCTCTGACCTCTCAAACCATGTAAAAGCCTTGGATTTTCACATTAGAGCATTGTATCTGTGAAGTTTTTGTGAAACACATGATACTGCACTGTACTTTATCTCGTTTGCTCATTTTATTCGTCATGGATCTAACATTTCCTGTAATGACCGAAGGGATGCAGGGTTTAAATCTCCTCTGTTTCATTGTTGGCTTAGCACCCACTCTGCAGCCTTGTTGTCTCCTCCTTAACTCCTCTGGTGGGTTTTTCTCAAACCACAAGAGCCTGTGGCCTCAGTACAATCAGCTTGTCAGGATTATAAACAATGCCGGTGGTGTTACAGGCAATGCTTTTTGTTTATTAGCGACAACTCAAATACAATATAGAGTGGTAAAAAGTATCCAAACCACTGAAGAAGCATCTTGGCATAAATGTAATGAGCAGGTACACAGGAAAAGAACAGTGCAAGTCATAAAGCTAAAATAAATATAATTACAAACACGAAAAGGTACAACTAATTTCCAGAGCTGTTACAACAGAATGCTGCTAGCACTGCGCTGTCTTCGATCCGCCAAGACTTACCTATGGTGGAAAATGGTTGTGTTTTCAACATGCAGACATTTTTTAATTAGTTCACTCTTAACTTTTTTTGCCTTACAAGTGCATGTTAAAGGGTTGTTACTAAGGAACTGAGTAGTTACTATACTGAACACAGTAATATAAACCTGTGATTTGAATTATGTTGAATCATAGCTGTGTCCTTATAGTACAATAATCACTGAAAAAAATCAGTATAAGGGTTTCAGCAGTTTCAGACAAACTAGCAACAGCTGTGACACCACACTATTATTGCTATTTCTTCTTTTACAGAACTTTAGAAGAAATGTGAATCTACTAGAGAAGTTGGTCTCGCAGGAATCACTGTCTTGCCTGGTGGTCAATCTGTACCCTGGAAATGAAGGATACTCTCTCATGCTCAGAGGCAAAAATGGATCTGGTTGGTTCATTTGTTTCATACTTTTATAATTAATTAATATGAATGAATTACATTTCTTTTTTTTATTAATTCCTTTGATTAATTAATTATCCAGATTCAGAGACCATTCGGCTTCCATATGAAGAAGCAGAGTTACTGGACTACTTGGATGCTGAGGAGCTGCCACCTATTCTAGTGGATCTTTTAGAAAAATCACAAGTAAGATACAGTAATGCTGTCATTTTTACATAAGTATATATATACTGTTCACATTTTTGACAAATTCCAGACTTGTTCCTCTAATCAGGAAATCATATAATATTGTTCTGTTAATACTGCAACTAAAATACAGTGAGGAAAATAAGTATTTGAACACCCTGCTATTTTGCAAGTTCTCCCACTTAGAAATCATGGAGGGGTCTGAACTTGTCATCGTAGGTGCATGTCCACTGTGAGAGAAAAAAAAATCCAGAAATCACAATGTATGATTTTTTAACTATTTATACAGCTGCAAATAACTATTTGAACACCTGAGAAAATCAATGTTAATATTTGGTACAGTAGCCTTTGTTTGCAATTACAGAGGTCAAATGTTTCCTGTAGTTTTTCACCAGGTTTGCACAAACTGCAGGAGGGATTTTGGCCCACTTCTCCACACAGATCATCTCTAGATCAGTCAGATTTCTGGCCTGTCGCTGAGAAACACGGAGTTTGAGCTCCCTCCAAAGATTCTCTATTGGGTTTAAGTCTGGAGACTGGCTAGGCCACGCCAGAACCTTGATATGCTTCTTACAGAGCCACTCCTTGGTTATCCTGGCTGTGTGCTTCGGGTCATTGTCATGCTGGAAGACCCAGCCTCGACCCATCTTCAATGCTCTAACTGAGGGAAGGAGGTTGTTCCCCAAAATCTTGCAATACATGGCCCCGGTCATCCTCTCCTTAATACAGTGCAGTCGCCCTGTCCCATGTACAGAAAAACACCCCCAAAGCATGATGCTACCACCCCCATGCTTCACAGTAGGGATGGTGGTTCTTGGAATGGTACTCATCATTCTTCTTCCTCCAAACACGTTTAGTGGAATTATGACCAAAAAGTTCTATTTTGGTCTCATCTGACCACATGACTTTCTCCCATGACTCCTCTGGATCATCCAAATGGTCATTGGCAAACTTAAGACGGGCCTGGACATGTGCTGGTTTAAGCAGGGGAACCTTCCGTGCCATGCATGATTTCAAACCATGACGTCTTAGTGTATTACCAACAGTAACCTTGGAAACGGTGGTCCCAGCTCTTTTCAGGTCATTGACCAGCTCCTCCCGTGTAGTTCTGGGCTGATTTCTCACCTTTCTTAGGATCATTGAGACCCCACGAGGTGAGATCTTGCATGGAGCCCCAGTCCGAGGGAGATTGACAGTCATGTTTAGCTTCTTCCATTTTCTAATGATTGCTCCAACAGTGGACCTTTTTTCACCAAGCTGCTTGGCAATTTCTCCATAGCCCTTTCCAGACTTGTGGAGGTGTACAATTTTGTCTCTAGTGTCTTTGGACAGCTCTTTGGTCTTGGCCATGTTAGTAGTTGGATTCTTACTGATTGTATGGGGTGGACAGGTGTCTTTATGCAGCTAACGACCTCAAACAGGTGCATCTAATTTAGGATAATAAATGGAGTGGAGGTGGACATTTTAAAGGCAAACTAAGAGGTCTTTGAGGGTCAGAATTCTAGCTGATAGACAGGTGTTCAAATACTTATTTACAGCTGTATCATACAAATAAATAGTTAAAAAATCATATATTGTGATTTCTGGATTTTTTTTTTTGATTATGTCTCTCACAGTGGACATGCACCTACGATGACAATTTCAGACCCCTCCATGATTTCCAAGTGGGAGAACTTGCAAAATAGCAGGGTGTTCAAATACTTATTTTCCTCACTGTAGCTTCACCACTGGTGGACACTTTAGTAGGATTGTGTACAAAAAAGTTATTTATCCTTTATGTATCCTTTACTCATTAGTACAAGCAATAATAGTAAGCTTATAATATGTTACCAGTGTCATTTGTCCAATAACTAGAAAAAGAGAACACCTTATTGACTTTTGTAAAGAACCTTGATGCTGTAGCACAAGTTTATTTTTGCTTTCTGCATATCTGCAGCAGTATTCCATGAGATGTACATTTTGACATTGTGTTGTGATTATTCTTAAGAGTGACTTTTCTGATGTTAAATCTGGTGATGTTAATGTTATTGAGTATTTTATCTAAACCCATTTTTTCAGGTCAACATATTCCACTGTGGCTGTGTCATCACAGAGGTTCGAGATTACAGACAGTCAGGTAACACCAAGATGCCATCTTACCAGAGCCACCATGTACTGCTGAGACCCACTATGCAGGTGAATATTATGAACAGTGCTTAAAATGACAGATTTCAGTGATATTTTACAGAGTTTTATCTCATAGAGAGTTGCTGATTTAACATTTCTGGCAGTTTGAGACTATGGGCACTTTGTCTGAATTTGGACCTTTTTACTTTTATGTCAGACCCTGATCTGTGATGTCCATTCCATGACAAGCGATCACCACAAGTGGACGCAGGTAAAAACAAATGAAATGAGTTGAGTTACACTAACCTGTGTACTGCTGTTTCTAGGCTCTTATTAGAACAAGAGGATTTAAAAATCTATTCATATATATAACTTATTGATATGTGCATAAACCATTAGTTACCTGCTTACCTGTTCATTAAGGATATTGATCAATTTTGCTAAATTTGCTCTACCTAAAGCTATTATTGTTGTGACCACATATATAACAGCAAAGCTTCATTTTCATTTAACTGTGCAATAATTTCCTTATGGCAGTGTGTCATCATACAAGTATAGCTGATGCCATGTGATTTGGTTGAAGGCTTGTCATTCATCTGAGTGCTTTAATGTATGTGTTTATAGGATGATAAACTGCAGCTGGAGAGTCAGTTGATCCTGGCCACAGCAGAGCCTCTGTGCCTGGACCCTTCAATCACTGTCACCTGCACTGCCAACCGGCTACTATACAATAAACAGAAGATGAACACATGCTCTATGAAACGGTGACTTATGCTCTTATCCTCGTGTTTCAATGAGTGTGTGTTTGTGGGGCTCTATAAGTTTGATCATATCCATTACACGTTAGACAGTTTGCATTATTAAATGAAATTATGGATTCACATAAACATTGACCTTGTGGATGTGCTCAGTGTTGATATGTGACTGTAATATATCTTGGTCCATGTCGTCTAAATGTGGTTGTACAGCTGTAGCCAAAAGTTTTGAGAATGACACAAATATTAATTTTCTTTCTATGCAACTAATTGCAAAGTCCCTCTTTGCTATGACAATGAACTCGGCCCCAACACCAAAAAAAAACATTTCCACTTCATTTCAGCTCTGCCACAAAGCTGACATCATGTCAGTGATTCTCTCCTTAACAAGGCTGGAGATCACTCTGTCATGCTGATTAAGTTAGAATAACAGCCTATAGGCTTTAAAAGGTGGGTGGTGCTTGAATTTATTGTTTTTCCCTCTGTTATTAACTATGGTTACCTACAAGGAAACATGTGCAGTTACCATTGCTTTGCACAAAAAGGGATTCACAAGCAAGGATATTGCTGCTAATAAGATTGCACCTAAATCAACCATTTCTCGGCACAAGGACCGTCTCCTAAAGTTGATTTAGCTGCAGGATCGGGGCACCACCAGTGCAGAGCTTGTTCAGGAAAGGCTGCAGGCAGGTGTGAGTGCAACTTCACACACAGTGAGGATGGTCTGGTGTCAAGAAGGGCAGCAAAGATCTACCACTTCTCTCCAGGAAAAACATTGGGGACAGACTGGTATTCTACAAAAGGTACAGGAATTGGACTGTTGAGGATTGGGGTAAAGTAATTTTCTCTGATGAATCCCCAATTCGATTGTTTGGGCATCCGGAAAAAACATTGTCTGGAGAACAAAAGGAGAGCACTATCATCTGTCCTGTGTCTTGTCAACAGTAATGCATCATGAGACCAGTCATGTGTTGGGTTGCTTCTCAGCAATTTTGCCTAAGAACACAGCCATGAATAAAGAATCGTACAGAAACATCCTCCAGGAGCAACTTCTCCCAAACATCCAAGAACATTTTGGTGAGGAACAATGCCTTTTACAGCATGAAGGACACCTTGCCATAAGGCAGAAAATTATAACTAAGTGACTCTGGGAACAAAACATCACAATTTTGGGTCCATGGCCAGGAAACTTGCCAGATCTTAATAACATTGAGAACTTGTCAATCCTCAAAAGATGGGTGTACAAAAAAAAAACCCTACAAATTCTGACAAACTCCAAGCATTGATTATGCAAGAATTAATATAATTGTCAATAAATGCTTTTGACAAGTATGAAATGCTGAAAACACTAAAGCAGCAGACTTTGTGAAAATTAATATTTGTGTCATTTTGGAATTCTTTACACATTTCTATTTGTGTTGCTAGTGCCAGCCAGAAGAGTGTGTTGGTCATCTGTTCAATGTGTTAAGAATTTTTTGCCTTTTTTTATCCGTCTGATTTTGCCTTGTACGCTTCCTGTATACTGACAGAAGTCCAGTTTGTTACAACATTTTTATGACTAGAAATATATATATTTGTAAGTTTTACTAAATGTGGTTATATTTAAAGTTATTTGCCTGGAGAGCGAGCTTCTGAGAGCGATCTATAATGAAAGTTTTAACAGTATGCTTTAGTGCAAGGAATTTAGTACAATTTGCAATTTTATACATAATGACATCAATGCACCAAAGATATATTTAAAACAGATTTAAATGACAGTAATTGAGCTACTTTAGGAGACACATATGAGCCTTATTATACAGACTTGTATCATAATACTTGACAGCAACATAATATGCAGAATAGTTTCTGATGGTGTAACCATCATAAACAGTTTTTATACATAAAAAAGGTAGCAATTAACAATGTTAATATTTTAAAAACCTTTAAGATATTGGGGTAAACATACACTTAGATTTATACAAATGGTTGACTTTTCTTGAGTTGAGGGTTAAGGACTATGCTTGAATGGCAAGTCTTTGCAGCTTGGAAGTGCAGCGATTTGAACTCTCGATTTTTGAACTTATGTATTGTAAAAACTATATATTTTACAGAACAGTTAGGCTCCAGATTTTACTTTTGCTTTTGTTTTGTGCTGCAGACATTTTAAAAGGTACTCGCGAGCAGCGCTGAATCGGCAGCAGGAACTGGCTAATCTCCCCGTGCCTCCTCAGCTTCGCCTGCTGGACTACCTGCACAAGAGGAAGGAGAGGAAACCACCGCCTGTTGTAGATCTTAAAATTTCCAAGGCTGGGAATGTGAGACTCTGTTTATTTCTATTAATGTAGAAATGGGTTTGAAAAGTTATATGATTAAGTAGTTGGTACCAGCTGGCAGCAAAGAGTGAGATATTTAAATCTATTGTTTTCTTCGTACAGTGTGTAGACATGTGGAAACAAAATGGCTGCCATCTAACTACTCCAGCAGAGATTGATGTGAGTTCGTGCACACACACACACACACACACACACACACACACACACACACACACACACACACACACACACCTATTTGTGCCAATTCACTTAGCCAATAAGTCTCTTCTTAGTTGGTATATAAGGAGAATTTTCCTTTCTTGTATGTAGATGCTTGTCTGAATTGTCTTTATTTGGCAAAGGTTGTTTATTTGAATGCAGTTCTAGACCTTTGGCTTCTCCTTTGGTTGCAGGTGGAAAAGTATGCGGTAGTTGAGAAATCAATCAAACTAGAGGATTCTCAGCCACCACAAGTTTGGCCTGCACAGGTGATGTCTTACTCTTATTTTATAAATCTGTTAAGAGATTTGTAATATGGTTCACCTGATGGTTGTTCAATTTTTTTCTGGATGCAGGACATGAAGGATGACTACATTTTTGAGTGTGAAGTCGGTGGCCAGCCTCAGAGGACAAAGGTCACAATCTTTCAGTCTATGGGTGACCCGTTGGTATATGGAAAAATCTACAGCAGCAATGAACCAAAAGTAGATGAAGATGTGTCTGACCCGCACCTCATTCACCCACCGTAAGAGGCAACATTTTAGAGTTTAGAAATGTACAACAGCAGAACAGATTTTTTGCTATTGTTCCTGCTGATGTACTACTGATGTTCTATTCATGTTTTATTTCCTTTTTGTACAATCTTACAGATTTCTTTTAGGTTCAAAGGTAGATGCTGATCGGTGAGTACAGCAACTGTATTTGAATTTCATTGTCAAGATCATTTTATTTTGTTGCATAGTATTGTGATGGTTGATACCTTTTTTAATTGTTCTTTTAACACACATCCATGGTAAATGAACAGTTTGTAGGCATGTGGTATATCATAATTTATAGTGACATGCACGTTATTATTATCTATATGTACTTACTGTCCTTTGTATTCAAAAGATTAGTGCTGTGATTAAAAAGCTCCTCTGTTCATTAGGTTTTTGTCTCAGTACAAGGATGTTTATGAGACAGATTTAAAGTGTGAGGTGAAGATATTGCACAGCTCTAGTAACGTAGGAGCCCAAAGCCAGCTCTCTCCACCAAGGGAGGCAGAGGTGAGTCTCTGGGGCAATAGCCCTTCTGTTTTTTAGCAGGTCTGTACTTGATTATGACTATGATTGTAACTTTAAAATTTCACATAATCAAATATTGCAAATGACACTCCAGTAGGTGGTGATAATGTGCAGCAAAATTGGTTTCACAAGAAGCCCATTCAGCCTAATGGCTGAAGTCATCATGCTTGAAAGTAAGTTAAGAGTCGGGGTTGCTATAGGGTCTCCATAACTTGGTAGTTCTGAACCTCCTAAAATGCTTGATCGGATTGAGATCTGGAGAATATGGAGGCCAAGCCAACAACTTAAATTTTTCAGACAACTTGAAACAACACTGCCATTAGCAAGTACTGTTGTCATGAAGGGATGTAGGTAGGTGGAATGTATCAAAGTAACATTCACAGGAACCAGGACTACCCAGCAGAACATTGCCCAGAGCATCACACTGTCTCTGGCGATTTACCTTCTTCCTGTAGTGCATCATGTAGGTACCTTTGGTTGTGGACTTTGGGTACTCTGGTTACTCTGTCTGGTCTGCAGCCCCATGCACAGTATGCTGTGCTGTGCGGTGTGTTCTGTCATGTTTCTGTCATAGCCAGCAATAACTTTTGTGCTGCTATTCTGTGGATTGGACCAGATAGGCTAGCCTTCACTTCTTACGCATATTGGTGAGCCTTGGCGGTCAGTGACCCTATCATTAGTTCACTGGTCGTCCTTTTTTGTAACACGTTTGGTAGGTGCAAACCACTACATACTGAACGGGAGCACCTCACAAGACATGAGATGCTCTGATCTAGTCATCTAGCCATCATCTGCTCCTTCATCACATTTGCCAAGATCCTGCTTCTAATGCATAATCTCCAAAAAAAAATCACTTTCTGCCTAATATATCACGTAACACTTATCAAGAGCAAAAGAAGAAAACAACAAAATTCTAAAATGTTAATCAAAGGACTCCTAATTGATTTTCAAAATAATAATGAAGGCCTTATTATTTAGCTTTTCACAAAGCATGTTATGGCTTGAGAAATTTTTAATCACAAAAATTTTTAATTTTGAATCGCATTTGGTGTCTGGTTAATTTTTGTCTTGTTCTTGTAAGGTGGATGGGTTCTCATCGTTGGTCCAGTCATCAGTGTTGGGAAAGGGAGTTAAGCACAAACCTTCCCCGATCAAACTGCCCTCTGGTTCCTCCACCAGCTCCTCAGGTAAGCAGCTGTTTATGGAGGATATGCAGTTATGTGACTCCATTTGTGTTTAGAGATAGTGCTAGAGCCTAGTGTTTCTTTTTTTGTGTAGAGTAATATATTCAGAATCAGATTTATCATTATTTTTAAGAGAACATCATACATGATATTACAGAAGTTATTCCTTACACATCTTGGATATTTCATATATTGGCTCTGAATTCATCAGTTCAGAAATAAATAATTGAATGAATAAATAATTTGAAAAAATTGTTTTCTGTGAGGAAACATTTGTTTAGCACTTTTTAACTGTGTAACATGTAAGGCTGTCCTTTTGTTTCTTTAAGCATTGAAAATTCTTTAAGATTGTTGTATATTAGTAATATGACTAGTGCCACAAGAGACCACAGGAGAATGGAATAAAGGCTGATAATTGGGTGTTCTGTATTTTGGACTTTCTGCCTCTAAAGAAAACATGACACTGGTACATTTTTCCTAAGCATCATTAAGGTTCAGGTTCTGATAAATGTGATTTCACTCCATTGTTGCGGTGTTTCCGTGTCCACACATTTTCTTTAGGTAATCCTTACAGTACACAAGCACCCAGTGGTCATCTGAAATGTCCAACTCCTCCCCCCAGTAAAGGTCAATCTCTGTCGCGGAAGCACTCCATTGAACTGGGCCAGGTTGGCCTGCTGTCTCCTTCTGCCCTCTCTCCCATGCAAAGTAAGTCTAAATACCACATAATTTAGTGTCTCTTACTCCTACAACAGCTTATACCTAGCTGAAAAGCTAAAGCCCATAGAGAGTAATCCACCTAAATAGAATTAATAATTTTATTCTAATGCTGTAACTTCAGCTGATGTTAACTTGCTGAATACTGTAAACATAAACTCTGACACAGTTTCAAAGGTTTTAGGCTTGCTATAGGTGTATAATGTATTTAATAACAGTAAACATTTTTAAGTGTTTTCACACTTCAGAGTTCAGATCAGGGCAGAAATGCAGCTTTTTGCTATTTGGTTTCACACTAGATATAATTAAACAAACCAAAAGCAAAAAAAGAGAGAAATAAAACATTGTCCAAGGGGCATATAGGTGAGGAAAATGTATATGGTTTACACACAGGTATGTGTTTAATATGACTGTTCATGCTGTGATATATTTGAATAAAGATGCTGTGCTGTTTTTTGGGTGCATGATAAGTGCAAAAAATCTTTTTGTCTGTCAGTTTACTGAATTAAATTTGACTGGTATATTTTTAGTAAGTTCAACAGGTGAAGATTTTGTGCTTTATACATGGTTCAGAAGGTTACCATTTTTAAAAGACTACACATACAGTCGCCTCTGAAAGTTTTGGAACAGCAAGGCAAGTAATTGATATTTGGGTTTGAGACTAAAGCTGAAAGAGATGATGGATCAGAGTTTCAGCTTTCATTTTCTGATATTTACATTTGGTGTGTAATGACCCATGTTTAAACCCACCCATTCTTAATGTGATCGAAAATTAAGGATTTTGTAACTGACAGGTGTTTCTTGTCCAGGCCTTACTATTTCTAATATTGTTCAGAATGAACATGAAGAATTTGATTTTCTATCCAGTTTCTTTTTCATTCTCAGGATCCGGAACACCCAAGCCATCTACACCTACGCCAACCAATACCCCATGTTCAACACCTCACCCAGTGGACATTCAGGGTGCCACACCCTCAGTGACACCCACCCCCCAGGACTCAGCTATGCCCCAGCAGCAAACACTGCTTGCTCCATTCTCACAACAACAAATGGCACTGCCTGTTATGACCATCCCTCTTCCCACCTCCATCAGCACAGGCACGACTTCCTCGCAGGTCATGACCAACACTGCTGGCCTCAACTTTATCAACGTGGTTGGCTCTGTCTGGTACAACCTTCTACCCTTTTACGTTGTCACACTCTCACTCTCTCCACCTGTATTTTTGCTCTGTTTAAAGTGGGAACAGAATATGTTCTTTTCTCATATTCTGTCATTTAATCATTTATTTTTTTCCTATCACTTGATTTATTTTCAGCAGGAACTGCATTGCGCAGAATTTTGTGCTACATTTACATTTAATAAATTAATCTATGCATTATCGTTATATCATATATATAGTCTAGAATATATACAGTATATATTAGCATGATTTTAATTTTTTTGTGTGTCTACATTTGTGTGTGTGTGTGGGACACAGCAGTCCTCAGACTCTGATGGCTGGCTCTAATCCCATGCTGGGTTGTAGTCCTGGAATAAACCTGAGTAGCATTTTGCCTTCAGGAAGCCTGATGCCCAGTGCACTTCCTACAATGCAGCCTGCAGCGTCTGCAGGTATCCCTCTCACACATTTATGCTAGAAGTATATGCATTGTTTGTTGTTTTTTTACTGTATAGTCTGTGCTCACAGCTTTTCCTATAAGTTTGTTTTCCATGCTCTTCTCCTGTAGGTGCACCTTTTGGTCTGAACAACACCCAAAGCTTGAGGCCACTCAATCTTCTTCAGGTGAGGCTTCTGGAGCCAAAACAGGACTTAAAATGACACTTTCATTATGTTTATTTTCTGTTCATTTTACTCAGAAAACACGATGAAGTCAACTACAGCAGTAATAAATTAATTGTAGCATGAAAAATGTATTGGTGTTCATCTGATATTATGCCTCCATTTCTTTCTTTTTTGGCTCAGATCCCTGCTACCCCATTGATCTTTAACCCTTTACAGCAACAGCAGATCTCTCAATTCTCTCCCCAACAGCAGAGCAGTCAGTCTGCTACTTCCAGTCCCCAGCAGCAGAACGATTCTGTGAGTTAGACATAATAAACACACATATGCAGGAGCCATAACCATAGATGTTCAGTGAACTAAATATCATTTTAAATAATATATAGCAATAATAATTAACAGTTTCCTAGATAAAGTAATGTAGTGCTAATTTGTATTACCTTAAGCAGTTTTACCCTCTCTGTGCACAGTAGCTGTTTCCTTCTGATATAGGTGAACCATGTGGTCTCCTGACCATCACACCCATATACAGTCAGGTCCATAAATATTGGGACATCGACACAATTCTAACATTTTTGGCTCTATACACCCCCACAATGGATTTGAAATGAAACGAACAAGTTGTGCTTTAACTGCAGACTGTCAGCTTTAATTTGAGGGCATCTACATCCAAATCGGGTGAACGGTGTAGGAATTACAACAGTTTGCATATGTGCCTCCCACTTGTTAAGGGACCAAAAGTAATGGGACAGAATAATAATCATAAATCAAACTTTCACTTTTTTAATACTTGGTTGCAAATCCTTTACAGTCAATTACAGCCTGAAGTCTGGAACGCATAGACATCACCAGACGCTGTGTTTCATCCCCGGTGATGCTCTGCCAGGCCTCTACTGCAACTGTCTTCAGTTCCTGCTTGTGGCATTCTTGGGGCGTTTTGTCTTCAGCAAGTGAAATGCATGCTCAATCGGATTCAGGTCAGGTGATTGACTTGGCCATTGCATAACATTCCACTTTTTTCCCTTAAAAAACTCTTTGGTTGCTTTTGCAGTATGCTTTGGGTCATTGTCCATCTGCAATGTGAAGTGCCGTCCAATGAGTTCTGAAGCATTTGGCTGAATATGAGCAGATAATATTGCCCGAAACACTTTAGAATTCATTCTGCTGCTTTTGTCAGCAGTCACATCAATAAATACAAGAGAACCAGTTCCACTGGCAGCCATACATGCCCACGCCATGACACTACCACCACCATGCTTCACTGATGAGGTGGTATGCTTAGGATCATGAGCAGTTCCTTTTCTTCTCCATACTCTTCTCTTCCCATCACTCTGGTACAAGTTGATCTTGGTCTCATCTGTCCATAGGATGTTGTTCCAGAACTGTGGAGGCTTTTTTAGATGTTGTTTGGCAAACTCTAATCTAGCCTTCCTGTTTTTGAGGCTCACCAATGGTTTACATCTTGTGGTGAACCCTCTGTATTCACGCTGGTGAAGTCTTCTCTTGATTGTTGACTTTGACACACATACACCTACCTCCTGGAGAATGTTCTTGATCTGGCCAACTGTTGTGAAGGGTGTTTTCTTCACCAGGGAAAGAATTCTTCGGTCATCCACCACAGTTGTTTTCTGTGGTCTTCCGGGTCTTTTGGTGTTGCTGAGCTCACCGGTGCGCTCCTTCTTTTTAAGAATGTTCCAAACAGTTGTTTTGGCCACGCCTAATGTTTTTGCTATCTCTCTGATGGGTTTGTTTTGTTTTTTCAGCCTAATGATGGCTTGCTTCACTGTTAGTGACAGCTCTTTGGATCTCATCTTGGAGAGTTGACAGCAACAAAGTTGACATTCCAAATGCAAATAGCACACTTGAAATGAACTCTGGACCTTTTATCTGCTCATTGTAATTGGTATAATGAGGGAATAACACACACACCTGGCCATGGAACAGCTGAGAAGCCAATTGGCCCATTACTTTTGGTCCCTTAACAAGTGGGAGGCACATATGCAAATTCCTACACCGTTCACCTGATTTGGATGTAAATGCCGTCAAATTAAAGCTGACAGTCTGCAGTTAAAGCACAACTTGTTCGTTTCATTTCAAATCCATTGTGGTGGTGTATAGAGCCAAAAATGTTAGAATTGTATCCTAATATGATGTCCCAATATTTATGGACCTGACTACGTGTCTTCCCCAAACAGTTGGAGGTACACAGTTTGTTTAGAATGGGTTTGATGTATGTTGTAGAATATTTGGAATGATTCTTCACTGGAACTGAAGGGATCAAGCTGAAACACAGCCGGTCAGTTGCCCTATCCAAAAAGCAAGGTACATGAACACATGGTTTGCCAAAGTTGGAATGGAAAACTTGAGTGGCAGGATGAACACTTGAGTGGCAGGATGAACTGGAATGCTGACTGTGCCCCAGGACTCCTCACCCAATATCAATGTCTGACCACAATGATGCGCTTGTAGATAAATGAGTAAATCTTCACAGCCACACATCTAAAGGAAAGCCTTTCAAGAAGACTTTAGGTTATTATAACATCAAAAGCAGAGGCTTGATCTGATTTGAGATGTTCAGAAAGCACATGGGTGTGCCGCTAAATTAGCCGCATATTGGAGATCTTTGGGTTTGAGGTCAAAGATGAATTATGTGTTCCAAAAAATAGGGCCATACTAAATGAATATATAAAGGTGTATATATAGATTTCAGTTCAGTACTGTAAAATCTTCTTTAAACAGACTGAACAGGGTCTGACTGCTGAGCAGGGCCTAGCAGCACAACAGACCGCTGTCATCAACCTCACTGGAATGGGGGGATTTATGCCTTCGCAGACAGGTGTGTATATACAAAAACTGGTTTCATTCACACTCATATCTAGTGTTTCATTTTCTTCTTCCTTATTGGTCTCTGTAACTGACATGTATTTACATTGGAAGATCTTTCTAACAGGCACTAACAAACAGTAGGTGCACTAATAGTTTGCTGATAATTTGTATCATACTCCACTGATCCTTCAGGAACAAATGAGTGCGGTTATTTTAGCTTGATTTTTTCAATCTAATGTTTAATTTACATGAGGAGGATGCCAATTCCCCCTTTTTTTCTGCTACATTCTACCTTTTTCTGTTGTTTCCTTCCTCATCTGTCCCTCATTCCTCCCCGTTTTTCCCTCTACTTTTTCCTGTCCTCTGACCTCTCCTTCTCCTCCTCCTCCTCCTCCTGGCATGGTAGTTCTTTCCCAGCTGGGTTGTGGTCTGGAGGGCTCTGGGTCCAGCCTGCCGTCCCCGAGGCTCCAGCAGCAGCACCAGCCACAGATCCAAGTAATGCAGCAACTTTGACATTATCCACCCATAGACATCTTAATATCAGACTGACAGCTTTCAGACTTTCAGGCCTGACTCTTAAACTGGTGCTTATTTAACATTTTATTGGAAGATTTAAATAAACCACAAGTACCAGTAATTAACTGACAGCTTTACAGAAACCAAAAAGTTTCCCTCTGCTCACAGGCCACCTTAATTAGCCTTAATTTATCTGAAAGTCTTACCCAAAAAAAGGGATGTGCGTCTCGTATATAAGATGTCTATGTATCCACTGTTTAGATTGCCTTTTGCTGGACAGCTTGCAGCATCTGCTACTGTGATTTACAAAAAGCCTCTAACATCTCCATAGTTGCCCCCTTTGTTTCCTGTTTTACTAGATAAACTGTAACAGTGGTTTTCTTACAAAGTTTGATTTTTGATTTACTCTTTACCATGCATGTTTTTAATTCACTCATGTAGAAGCTTTTGAATACTGATACATTCAAGTAGGAGTCAGCAAAGCTGTGTTTTTTTCTTTTCTTTTTCTTTTTTTTTTTTTTAATTAAAGGTTTTCATTTTACTATTTATAATGGATTATTATTAGAAAGACATTATTAGTATGAGACAGTTCATTATTGAGGTATCTCAAGCCAAGTGCCAAAATATATCAATTATAGTTACTGTCTTCCTGATGCCCTTTACAAGTAAAATAGTGTGCCAGCATTTATACCATTACAAATGTTAAGGCAGTTTGTGTTTGTGAGACTTTATACACAGACTCTAGTACCAGATTTGTACTAGAGACCTGCCAACATTTACCCATTATGGTTTTAATTTAGTATTTTGACATGTGTACTGAAGTTCTCATTTATAAATATGCCAGTTAAGACATGAGTATGAAATGACTGACAATTGCATAGTATAATATTTTTTCAAATCTCCAGTGTGATCTGACACTCACTTTATGTCTCTGCCCCTCAAGTCCAGGTAGTGACTGGCACTGGGTCACTTTGCTTTCCTTTCAAGGAAGTTCTTTATTTCTTTCTTGAAATAAAACCAGTGTATCTTTTGATTTAGCTAACAACAGGCAAGTATATAATTAACACTGATTAGAATATTGATTCTTTATCTTAAAGTGAATGCAGAGAAATAAGGGCATAACTTCAGTCTCGAGTGTTATTCTGCTTATACCACAGCCATTTGTAACAATTAAAATGTTTTACTTATTGATGAACAACACCTAGCACATCTGACCTGTTTCTAATTGTTTTCAGTTGTCAAATATCAAAGATAAGAAACAGAAGGACTAAATTATGTTACAGATGGTAAAGATATTCTCAGGCCATATTAAAAAAACTCATTCAAGGTTGGTAGGTCTGGTGCTGTTTTATAAGTTCTAGCAGTTGTTATATACTGGTGTTGCTAAACTCTTCATCTTTTATTCCCTTCATCTGCTTGTACCCAAACGCCTATAACCTTCATCCTCTGCTCCCTGCTCGCTCTTTCTCTGCTTCATCCAGCTTCTGCTAATTCAGTCAGCATTTCAGCTTCATGTAAATACAGCAATATTAACTGACGTCTCCTCTCACAGTAGCTGTGTAAAGACTGCTCCACTTGATCATTTAGCTGGCATGGATGTGAACATTCAGTATTGGTTTATAATGATAATATAATTATAACGTGAGATGCGGTAGCCTAGTGGTTAAGGTGTTGGACTACTGATTGGAAGGTCATGAGTTTGAATCCCAGGTCCACCAAGCTGCCACTGCTTGATCAATGCCCTTATCCCTCAATTGCATAAATTGAAATAAATTGCAAGTCACTCTGGATTAAGGGTGTCTGCTAAATTCTGTCAATGTAATGATTATAGGAAAAAAGTACAGGTTTGAGTCCTTTTGTTCAAGTTCTTTATCCACCCAGATTTAATGCAAGTCCTAGCCTTTCTGAAAGTAATTTAGGTAGAGATGGCAGTCTGTGAGGGGAGACTGAAGCATCATACACACAAACTCAGTATTTTCTTTTATGTGCAGTTACAATTCTTGCAACACCAAATGCAGCAGCAAATGGCTATGGCAGCGGGGGCGGGGCCTCAGGCAGCACTGCCACGCCAACATTCCGCCAACCAACCAAGAAGTAAGAGGAAGCGCAGCATGCCCCAACCCCTCCCCAAATCATGACCTCACCTGCACATCATGAGGAACACACTGTGCTTGGTCAGCATTTTTTTTCTTGCCCTGACTGTGACAAGTACAAGGTGTTTTTTTTTTTTTTTTTTACCTCTTGAGTTTGTAGCTAAGGATGTAACATATCGGCTTAACCAACCTATTTTTTGAACAAGGATTTTTAGAGCTTGGGACATTTATTGAAGGTCGTTTTTAAAAGAAATGAGATTTCTTTGCGGCATGCTCTAATTTCTCTCATTGCTATCATGCTTTTCTGTGGGAGCCTTTCAGCCCATTGTGAAGAGAATCATTGAGATGTGCCTGAAAATCTCCTGCTGGCCATTTAGTTTTGTGAAAACCTTTCTGCAGCTGGACATGGAACTGGGCCATTAAGTGATGGGTCTTGTTCTCCCAACATGCAATTATGTGCAGTTTTTCTACAGCACATTTTAAAATGGCATTTTGTTGTACTGAAGCTGCAGTTTATGTATATTCTTATGCGTGAAAATACAGGATCAGGGGTGTGAAAATCATTTCTGAACACTGAGGCAGAAGTTTTGTAAATGGTCTTTGTCAGCAGTTTTATTGTTATAAAAAAAAGAAAATATATATTGACAGTGGAAAAAATACAACTTTTAAATAAGAAACTTGGCTCTTTGTAATTATTTTGATGACTTTATGCTCTCAATGACTTTGTCAATGAGTTTGTTGATCTCTCGATTTCTGGTCACAGCTCGACTTACACAGTCCTGCAGCTTCTCTGCTAATAAGGAACTGCCCCCTGAAAGAAAATTCACAAGCTCAAATGGTGTACTGTAATTCTTTTTAAATTTAGTAAGTAATAAATAGAAGTAATAGTTTACAATGGCATAAATAAGCTGTAGAAAATTAACCTGGTTTATGGAAAGCACAAAGCTGATCATCCTCATCTGTGACTGCAGTTATTAATGCTGTAGCCAAACTTTCCTCTTCTGTTGTTGGGTCCACTATAATCACTTCACTGCATGGAGAAAATGGACAATAGTTTTACATTATATACAGCGAACAGAACAGTTCTGCATATTCTTTCTCTGTTTTTGTTTGTCTTTCAGAGAAAGTGATGCTAGTCTCTCTTACAGTCAGGTCCATATGTATTTGAACAGCCACAATGTTTGGAATTTTGCTTATGTATATCACCATAATGGATTTAGAATGAAAAAAATCAACGTGAAGGAAATGTAGCATTTCAGCTTTAATAGATAAAACAAAAATATTGCATTTTTTAAGACAGTCCCTCAGTTTTCACAGGCTCAAATGTAATGAGCAGTTGTATATAAATATATTGTTTATAAATTCAGTACACACAGACTGAAGTAGTTTTAAGTCTTTAGTTCTTTTAATTGTGATTATTTCGGCTCACATTTAACAAAAACCCACCAATTCACTCAAAATTTGAATACTTCCTAAGACCAATATAAAAACATTTTTAGTGAATTGTTGGATTTCAGCAGCAAGACTGATAGGACAACATTTTACATTACAGATGGATAATGATCTAAACAAAAACTGAAAGCGCTAAAGCAAACCAAGAGTGCCTTATGGCAAAGAAACAATGTTTGTAAACCCAGTCGATCATGCATTTTCATTTACTGAAGATACAACTGAAGGCAGACCTACAAAGAAGCCTGACAAAGCATCCCAAGCATTTGATATCCACAGGAACCAGACTTCAGGCAGGTAAAGGCTTTAAATTCACGTGTTGCAGAGAATCTAAATAATTCTTCCAATTTTTGAGACCTCGAAAAAGGTCTTTTCTTTTTTTTTTTATTAAGGCCTTAATTTTTATTCCTAACCAATTAAAGCAATATTTTGTTCATCTGGATTGTTTCATTTCAAATCCATTATGGTAAAATGAAAAACTGGACCTGACTATGTAACCAGATATGCCCTTGAAATCAGTAGCTGAGTAGATTCTGTGTAGTGCAGACTAGTTGACATAAGCTTTAATGGACATTAGCACTTTCAGTTTTTTGTTTTTTAAAACCCACTCTCGCCTGATCCAGGAGGAATTCTGTCCGATCCAAAAGCAACAATTTCAACCAAGTCATGTCTGCTGCCAGGTTATTCACACTTCCTTAAATTGTGTTATGTAATATACAGATTTGCACATTTATTGTAAGGATTTATTTATTTTCCTTCTTCATAGTCTAAACTATGCAAGCATTGAATCGGGACCATGTAATTTATTGCTTTTAAGCCTGCATATGGCTGTTAACAGAAGGATGATTGTCCTTGATGTTTATCTGCAGGTAATTCACTAATAAAATAATCTAAAGTGATGCACTGAAGCAGTTTTTTATTATGGTAAAGTCGAATAGTCAACTATTTTTAAATTACAGGTTTTAAAAAAAAAAATAGTTGTTCATTCTGGTACTTAGTATTAAACTTTATAGGGTCCTTAGGTCTAAAGATAAGTGGTACAAAGCAAGTCCAATGCTAGAGAAATAATCAATAGGAACAGTTAAAGAAAATACATTCAGCCTCTCAAAGTATTAGCATGTCAAGGCCAATTCTTCTGGTTTTGCTATACACTGAAGACTGTATGTTACTTACTCATCAAATACTGCGAACGATGAGGCAACAGGGTGCTTGTTGATCTGCAGATGTGTCTTGTGCTGCATATCAACCTCAGGTAAATCAGTCTCTTTGTTAATTGTGACTTTAGGAAGCTGTGCTGGAAAACAAAAAAAAACACATTTTTCAAATTGTATTTACAAATAGAGGTATAATATTTGATCCATTGCTTACCATTCTTTAATGCTGCCAGTAAAGTTATGATGCAGGCATCTAGTAAATTTCCATCATAGTCTAAACACATGATATCACAGTACAGGACCCAGCACAACTAGAAGAAGAAGAATGATTAAATACAAAGACATTTCTGTCAATTATTGACAATGAAGTTGTTTTTTGCAAATAAAGTACATTTCAGAATATTTGTTTCTCTTACCTTTGACTTCTCAATGCACAATTCTTCTTTCTTTATAATGTTAGTGCTGCAATTTGCAAACATTCAATTAGATTAAAAGAAAATCATCAAAACAGCCATGCAAATACAATGTACTGAATATACATTTCATACAAATTGTTAGTTTGTTATACAATGTAGCTGTTCATCTATTTTTATCTTACCGACTATTAAGTGAGTACTTACAAGAAGCTAAAATCACACTTGGGTCTTAATGCAAAGATCCTTCTAATAAGGTAATAAGGTAAAATAATTGTTGTGTATGTGGCACTCTTGCTTGACAAAGTTGCCTGTTATTCTGTACAGGCTAGGATGAGAGCTGCGTTTCTGGTAACTTTTGATCAATTCTGCACAACAGCTCAGAATTTTATTCCATTCCTCAGTAAAGAAGAGCTTTGGCACTCGGATTTTAGTGGGTGTCCTCATATGAATTGCTTGCTTCAGGTCCTTTCACAATTTTTCTTTCGGATTAAAGTCAGGACTTTGACTTGGCCATTCTAAAACATTATCTTTGTTCCTCTTTAATCATTCTTTGGTAGACAGACTTGGGTGCTTGTGATTGTTGTCTTGGTGTATGACCAATTTATTTTCTTGAGATTCAGTTCATAGCCAGGTGTCTTGCCATTTTCATTTAGAATTCACTGCCAGAATTCTAAATTCATTGTTCCATCAGTGATGGCAAGTTGTCCTGGCCCAGATTCAGCAATGCAAGCCCAAAGCATGATACTACCACCACCATGTTTCACAGATGGTATAAGGTTCTTATGCTGGAATTCAGTATTTTTCCTTTCTCAAAAAATAATGCTTCTCATGTTTAAAAAAAGTTTATTTTGGTCTCTTTCCTTCAAATTTTTTTTCCAATAGTCCTCTGGATTGTCCACATGATCTTTAGCAAATGTAATGGGCCACAATGTTCTTTTTGGAGAGTAGTGTCTCTCTTTGTGACTCATGAACATTAATAAAACATTTAAAGGAGGCCTTTAGTTGCTTAGAAGTTAGTCTTGGTTCCTTTCTGACCCAACAGACTATTACGTGTCTTGCTTTTGTAGTGATCTTAGTTGGTTGGCCGCTTCTGGGGAGGGTAGCAATGGTCTTAAATTTCCTCCATTTGTACAGAATCTGTCTATTATAGATTTTTGGAGTCCAAACTCTTTAGAGAGGATTGTTACCTTTTCAAGCCTGATGAGTGACAAAACTCTCTTTCTGAAATCCTTAGAAATCTCCATTGTTTTTGCAATGATCCCCTTCCACAAACAGACGTCATGAACTTCAGACTTTGATATCTCTGTGTTCCTTAAATAAAATTGGACACTCAGAGACCTAATCCTAGAGGTTCACCTACTTTTGCCTCTCATAGATATATAATATTGGAACATTTTGCTGAATAAAAAAATTACCAATTATAATATATTTGTATGATTGGGTTCACTGTCTTCTTTTGGGACCTGTGTGAAAATCTGATGTTGTTTTGAGTCATATTTATGCTGTAATCTAGAAATTTCTGAAGGGTTCACAAACTTTCAAGCGACACTGTCTTTTGGAAATTATACCTCAGGATGTTATCCTTTCTTTGAAGAAGTGATACTTTTATACGGTGCAGACAAGAACAAAGTCTGACCAATCTCTCAATGATTCTGCTGAAGTTTTTTTTTTGTTATTTTTGCAGCTGAAAATGCTTGATTTTGCTGCAGCTTTTTTAATGATGCAACTTGCCAAGAATTTTGTAATTTTGGGGAAAAAAATAATTGAACTAGTGAACTTGCAAGCACAGGATTCTTCTTTTAAACTGCTAGCAGTGAAAAAACATGTAATTCTATGATAGCTCAGGTTTGACACATGAATGGAAGAGAGCTTTGGCTGAATGTGTGTGGTGATGACGTCGTACAATGCATATCGGCCTAAATGTGAAGTAATTTCGAAAATAAATAAATAAATAAAAATTTCCCGCTCCACCAAATATCTCAGAGTTTGCTTGATTTGACATTCAATTCAACAGTAACAATATTGTGAAGGAATTGACACAAACCTTCTCATTATTCATACACGTTTCCTCCATAGCCAAATGTACAGTACTTCAAAATGCCTAGCTCATTTTGTCTGCCATTTACACTTCGTTTCTTCAAGCAAAATCCTAAAACTGATCTACTAATTTACTTAGTAGACTTACTCATCAATGATATCAGCGATGAACTGGCTGGCAACCTGAGCCTGTTCTCCTGGAGGACCGGGCCGAAATCTGGACGAGCACAGGGGAGGCAGATCCACATTTGGAACTGTAGACCAAACAAAATATTTAAAACATTATTCAGAAAGACGACAACCACAAAAAAAATATCTTTAATAATGATGCACCCACTCTTACCAATAAACCCCTTTTCGGGAGCATCAGCAGTGGGCATGGCTAGTTCCTGTGTGGAAAATATGTGGGTTCAGTAAAAGGTTTCAACTTTTAATCTGATTTCAAGTGCAGAATGCTACTTACTGCTTTTATACCACAGATGACAGTGGTGTTTCCAATCTTCACCAATGCTGAGCCATCTGCTGTTTTTATTGATCCTGAGAGAGAAAGAGACAAGATACACACTCCTTACAAATCTGAAAAGGTATAAGCATGTCATTGGCAGACGTGGGTGGATGTTAAGGAGCTAACTGACTACAAAATAAACTGTAACCTAATAATCTGTCAGGACACATTATTGGGAGCGTATTTCAGAAAATGCTGCCTTCTCACAGCAGTAATAGACAGGTACAATTCTGCCTTATTAACTACAGCTAAATTCTATAAGAGCAGACACCGACAGAAATGCACCATTTAAGCACAACAGCTTAAATCCTATATTTTCAGGTATCTCTTTCTATTTTAGCACATAGTGTTTATTTTGTTTTAGAAATAGAAATACACACATATATATATATATATATATATATATATATATATATATATATATATATATATATATATATATATATATATATATATATATAAAAAACACACAGGTGCTGGTCATATAATTCGAATATCATCAAAAAGTTGATTTAATTCAATAATTCCATTCAAAGTGAAACTTGTATATTATATTCATTCATTACACACAGACTGATATATTTCAAATTATGATTATAACTGACAACTAAGGAAAATCCCAAATTCAGTATCTCAGAAAATAAAGGATTTTTAGAAATCTGGGCCAAGTGAAAAGTATGAGCATTTACAGCACTCGTGGCATGTGGCGTGGCATGGAGTCGATTAGTCTGTGGCACTGCTCAGGTGTTATGGGAGCCCAGGTTCCTCTGATAGTGGCCTTCAGCTCTTCTGCATTGTTGGGTCTGGCATATCGCATCTTCCTCTTCATAATACCCCATAGATTTTCTGTGGTGTTAAGGTCAGGTGAGTTTGCTGGCCAATTAAGAACAGGGATCCCATGGTCCTTAAACCAGGTACTGGTAGCTTTGCCACTGTGAGCAGGTGCCAAGTCCTGTTGGAAAATGAAATCTGCATCTCTATAAAGTTGGTCAGCAGCAGGAAGCATGAAGCGCTCTAAAACTTCCTGGTATACGGCTGCATTTGCCTTGGACCTCAGAAAACACAGTGGAGCAACACCAGCAGATGACATGGCACCCCAAACCATCACTGACTGTGGAAACTTTACACTGGACCTCAAGCAATGTAGATTGTGTGCCTCTCCTCTCTTCCTCCAGACTCTGGGACCCTGATTTCCAAAGGAAATGCAAAATTTACTTTCATCAGAGAACATAACTTTGGACCACTCAGCAGCAGTCCAGTCCTTTTTGTCTTTAGCCCAGGTGAGACGCTTCTGACGCTGTCTGTGCATTTCATGCTTCCTGCTATACATGCGAAACTTCACCACGTACAAGCCCAAATTATAACCACTGAGCAATGGAAACGTTGTATAAATTCTGAAAATGCAGCCACACAGAGGTGAGATCTTCACTGACACAATGAGGTACAAAAGAGACAATCCAATTTCTCAAATACTGCCATTGATGAGTGAGACAAAAATGTGCAACTTCTTGATTTCATTTTAGTTTTTGAGGTTGCTGATAATCATATAGCTACACTAAAGTGGTTCTAAACAATTTGTACTCTATACACCACATGATTACTGCTCACCAACGTTTAGCGTTGTTGGTCTAAACTCTCCCAGTTCTCTCCCATCTGGCCGGCATTTTTCTTTCTGTGAATTAAGAAAAAAGTATTATGTAGCAGTAAATTAGAGCCTACAATGGAACAATTAGCCACTTTCTGCTTTATGATCCAAATGTACAAAACATGCACTGATAGGCCTGAGCTCATCAGAGGGACTAACCAAAAAGCTTCTGTGGTACTCCTGTGGCTCCGCTGTCCTAGAAAACAAAGCCATCAGTGTTTGCCCGTTATTTTTAAAGAGATAATCCAACTTAAATGACCTGTATATTAATATTTAGAAATAATATGTAATTTTCAGTTATGCAAAAGATTTACTTCTGGACCCCCTCCACTTGGAGCTCCTACTCAAGAACTCGATGTGTACTCAACTCTGATGTGACAGCAAATCAACATCACAGCATCAGCAGTTAAAGTAGCACTTTCAATGGATCATGCTGTATAGAAGTATTTGGTAGAGAAATCTATAACAAGTGCGTGTTTTAAGGAGGCAAATACGTCACTCATGACAGTTGCATTTTATGGCCAAATTTTGTGGACACCTGACCATCACACCCATGTGTGTTTGACCCTTCCTTTCCCTTCCAGAGTTCACCCCTTTGCAGTTATAACTGACCTTCGCTCTCCTGTGAAAGCTTTTTCCTGGATTTTGGCGTTTGGCTCTGGCGATGTGCTTGAGCCACAAGAGCAGTGGTGAAATCTGAGGCACAGTCAATATTCCATTTCATCCTAAAGATGTTCAGTGCGGTTGAGGTCTCTGTGCAGACCACTCTAGATCTTCCACTCTAACCTTTCATGGACCTCCCTTAGTGTACAGGGGTTTTGTCATGGTGGACCAAGTTTAGGTCACTTAGTTCAAGCAAAGGGAACAGCATACAAAGACATTTGAGAAAACTGCTTCCAACAGTTTGGTAAAGAACTGCATATGGGTGTGATGGTCAGGTGTACACACGTTTTTATTCTTTTTGCTAAACAAATGAAACAGTAAAGCATCCATGTTTGTTCCACTTTATATATCAAGCAGAACTTTAAAATGACTTAATTCTAACCACTTAATTAACTACATCATTTGTGGTTCATTACCACTAACGATGTAAGTTAAATACAGCATTACTTCTCTACATAAAGCGTGATGCAGTTTCCAGCTCTTTCTGGAACATTTGTGTGCAGTGTAGCAGTGTGCAGCCATCTCTCCTATTGCTACAGTGAATTTCTCATCGCAATTAATTTATTCAGAGTCAGTGTCAAATGCTAAGTAATAATTAAGGCAAATCCTGGCTGTTGTGCTTCAATCGACTTACGTCAGAAAGGGGAAAGTACAGTAGCACTAATTTCAGGTTTAGTAGCACAATTTCAACCCAGCACAGCAATAACACACTGCATCCAATTAGCGCCAGAATCACTGAACTCATCACAAATACTTTAATACAAACCGATCCAATGATGTAGTAGAGGACGCGTGTGTACATCCACAGTGCGTCACACTTGTGGGGTGTCCGGGGTGGCACTGAACACCCCTGACATCTGATTGGCCACCCCAGGTGCCACCCTAAATTTTTATTTGATAGTATTGGAAGTTTGATGCTGATTGACATCTCATTTCACCTATCAAAAGAATTCTTCGTTTGACGTTTGGTCGCGGCGCCGCTCAACATTTCAAATCCATCAATCAATGACAAGAAAGGGTTAAGAGGTAGAGGAGAATAACTGTAACATCAAATTTCGGTAAGTTTTGAGATTAAACCTCAGGATTTAGTTTTCCAGAAAAATAAAATAGTTTTCCGAAAGTTACGTCGCTATTAAAAGGTTAATCGGACAAGAGAGATCGGTTCGTTCCCCAGTTTAGCCATAATATACATTACGTTGACATTTGTGCTAGTTATAAAGTTGCCTTGGCCACCCCCTGGATAAAACTCTAGTTCCGCCACTGGCCTCGTCTAGCTGGGTGGCTGTTATAGCCAAAATACATTGCTTACAATCCAACATAACCTTATGTCCAAAAACTCATAACATTAGGCGATCATATGAGACAAAGAAAACACTTGCGTCCGCTATTTACTAGCGTGGAGATCGTATGTACGCTGCATCCGTGCCATTGCACTGCACTTACTTGAAACCAGCCGCCATGACGCCAAGAAACCCCACGTGGTGACGGTAAGTGACGTCACCAAACGCGACGAAAAAGGAAAACGCTCCTTGAACTCGTGCGTGAATGAATGTGTATCGTGATCGAATATTGCCAATTATAGCTCAAGTTAACTCTGATGACTAACGAATCTAAATCGTATCGCATATTTAGGAAAGGATTACACGCACAGCTAGATTTATTTCTATCGAGCTACTAAGTTGAAAATAATTAATTAATAAAAAACAACGACACGCTAATATTTACATATGTAACAAATAAAAAATTCTAAAATGTACCATTATTTATATATATTTATATATATATATATATATATATATATATATATATATATATATATATATATATATATATATATAGTATACCCCTTATGTTCTCTACACCCTAACATTATATATACCCTTCCAATATGGCGGACGCCTTGACGTACCCCAGACGCTTGCATGATGAATGACCTCTTAACGCCAGTAGGTCCTCCGACCAGCAGGTGGCGCAGCCTCACCTCCGGCTCTATATCACTCTCCTGTTTTACTGTGATGATGTGGTTTAAGATGCAGAGTTCACTTCCGCATAGGTGTTTTAGCCTGAGTGGAAACAAAACATCACCATGGGGTGTTTAACTGCTCCTCCTCTTTAACTCACTGTGCTCAATAGACTTAAACCTGAATTTCGTGTTTTGTTTTTTTTTTTAAATGCATGACAATTATTAGGAAGTGCTTCCTGCCCACTGACATTCCCTCTCTGTGCTCCTCACTCTGGAATGGAGTTGTGTGAATTAATCCACTGTTTATTGGCCCTGGCTGTCTTCGTCCTGCTCTTGGTAAGTTTCACCTCACAATTTCCTGCTGGTTATTTCTTTAACTAACATTAAGGTAACAGCTCACTAGCCTGGGTTGCTAGTGTTATGTAGCTGCAGTTTTTTTGAGCCACAGCTCCTTTTTCTTCCCAAAACTTTTACTATAATTCAGTAGAGTGAGTGATGCTGAACATTGTGTGTCTGATAGAGGACGTAAACATGAGTACAGACGATTTGGAAACGGTACATGGTGAATATCCAGATATTACCTGGTGATAGCTGATCTGAGGCTCTTCTTAAAGACTAAAGACTTTACACAAAAACAAGTTTTCCTTTAGCACCTTTTAAGGGTACTTTTAGCTTTTTTTTGTTTTGTTTTGGTTGAACCATTAACAGCTGTATGCAGAAGCCTGTAACCGAAGGTTTGTCTTTCAGAAAAAGTTCCTTGTAGTGTTCCTCAGTTGTAGCATGTTGGACCTGAGTCCAGCCTGCTTTAACACACCTGCTAAAGCTGATGTTTACCTGTAAGTTAGTTAATCCACAAACTCTGGATGCTGGCCTTCCAGAAATGTAATTAGGGAGCTCTGTGTTAGGATGCCGTAGAACAGTGCTATCTGACATGTCTGGTCTACTCTGTAGCTTGTTGTAATTGCCCATGTCACTGCTGGGATGATGGATCTGAGGTGTGATGAGAAGGAGAAGTACTTCCAAACTGCAGCGGGCCTGAAGGAACCATTCCCCAGTCTGTCTGATCCTCCTTCGCTGGCGCTGTCTGTGGTGGTTCCCTCCTACAACGAGGAATCCAGATGTAAGCTTCATTTTTGCAGCATCACGTTAATGATACTGGAACACAAATAAAACAGGCTCAGGTTAAGCAGCAGCAGCAGAAATCTGCCTGAGCTTGCTTCATTCTTTTACATGTTGTATATTTTTTTGCCAATATAACATGCTGTGTGATTGCAGGATGTTGATTGCAGAAAATCCTACATTTCACAGGAAAGATCAAAAACACTGATTTGCCTTTTTATTGCATGGTATTAATATCCTTCAAATTTGACACGTTAATCCGTTCCATTATGCAATTAATTAGTAAAGGACCATTTAATGACTGGCACCTTTTCTAAAGTGGAGGCAATACATTGTTGCAATGATGTTCATTATCCTTCCTTATTTTCCCCAGTGCCTGCTATGATGGAAGAAGCTATGGAGTACCTCGAGAATAGAAGGGTGTGTTTACTTTTGCACGTATATTTGTGTTTTATGTATTTGCCCATAGTTTTACATTAATATTAATGAGTACATTGCATCTAAATTTGTGATTTATCTTTATTTTCCATCTCATGATAGAATACATGCTCATGCTAAAAAAAATCAAATAAATAATCCTGTAAATGCAACTTCTTCCAGATTCTTTGGAATACATTTGCAAATTAAATACACACTTTCTGTTATTTAGACCAGAAAAGATGAATCGGATGATTATAACTGCAGTGTGTGGTTATCACCAGCAGGTGGCATTGCAGCAATGCAGATAAACTGAACGGATAAAAGTGGTGCAGTGTGCTAAAGTTTAGATTATCAAGCTTATCCAGACTTGTTAAGACTAATGTTTATCTTGTGTGTAGAATCTAGTATACTGAAGCAGGAAAACATTAAACAGTGGACAGTTTTTGTTAACATTTATGTAAATAATGGTGATTGAAATCCAATTTATACAGAAGACAAATCCTTCATTTTCCTACGAGGTCATTATAGTGGATGATGGCAGCAAAGACAAAACCACAGAGGTATGTTAATATTTTTCTCTTTGTTTTTGACCAAGTACATCTAATCACTGTCAGCTATGCTAGCTTATAGTTAGCCTCATTGAGCACATGCCATAAAGTTGCCTGTTTGTTTCCACTCATTAACAGAGGACCATTATCTGCACATGCTGCATACAAAGCAACAAACACACACAGACACAAAAGTGGCATGGTAGAAGATGTTGTTCTGGCACTAATGGATCACTGGATGTATTTTGTTTCTGATGCAGTAGAACTCCCGTCTATTTTAAATAGACTTCATATTTTTAACAAAAGCTAACTGATTAATTCACTTGGTATATGAGCGGTTCAAAGAGGTTCCTTTACCAGGGCCATAGCACCAAATGTTGGCCCCCATTCATAGAATCATGGGGTGTGTCCCTCACCACATGTCCCAATCCACCATCTTCCCATTGCACTATGCCAATGAACTTAAGTGTCTAAAGTCTGTATTTTAAATGTTTATGTTTTTGTAAAGCTACTGCTTCCTTTTCACAGAGAAAAACTCAGGCGTTTGATTGGTATTGTGTAGATTTTGACTGGAACACCTCTGATTGGCTCTCAACCAACCTCTCTGTAATTGGCTACAGTAATCAGTGCTCCAAACATGTTGTACACAAACCTTTAATGCTCTTGAGAGTGCAAAAGAACTCCATACTAATTACTCGGTACTGTTACTTTTGACAATGCTACTATCCTGAGGTAAAGGGGATCAGAACACTTGTGCTTCTCTCCCGTAAGTTGCATATCAAAGGCTCACCTTTCTGAAAAAAGTCAGTTGTCTGATCTGCTGCAGCTTTCATTCCCTCTCTCTCTGCTGCTTAATTTGATTTGATGACCTGGTTTAGGCTTCTGCAAGCTGAATTTGAACAGCAGAACCAGACTACAAGGCAGAAGCACATTCACTTTTGCTTTTATTTTTTTATTACTGCCATTCACCTGTTATTATAACTGTGATTTTTTTTCATGAAAATATTAGATTATCAATCTATAATTTTAGTCCACCTCTTATTATAGATCAATTATTTTTAATTGTTTTCAATATATTTCAAGTAAGAGAATATAATTATCTCTTTTTCTGCACACAGTTTGGGTTAGTCTTCCTTTATTCCTTCATTTTGGGTTAATTTCTGAATACAACACTCTGTTAGTTGTATGTTTTAAATATTTTTTTTTTTGTGGAGCTGATTAAGGATCAAATTAGCATCAAACTGCACACTTGTTCACACACTAGAATTTATTCCTGACTTAAGAACACCTTTTATAAGGTCTTGTTTATTTTACTGTGTACTGTATGCTCTGTTTCCAGGTTGGCTTAGGGTACACAAAGAAATACGGTGACGATAAAGTGAGGGTACTGACACTAGTGAGGAACCGGGGGAAAGGAGGTGCTGTACGCATGGTAAGTCTTTATTCCATGTAACAATGGACTTGCACAATAACAGCCCTTGTATTGCTGTTCTAAAAAGTTTTAAATGGCAAACTAAAGTAAATCAGGTGCATGAGTGAACTCACAGTGAACACAAGGTGAATGTACTGGTTTCTGCAAAGCTATCGCATGTTTAAATCTGCAGTTTTGATTGTGTCGTGTGTAATGTGTTGCTCTCCTCAGGGGACTCTGCGCACTCGCGGACATCTCATCCTGATGGCTGATGCAGACGGAGCCACAAAGTTTGCTGACCTTGCGAAGGTTGAGGCTGGATTACATAATATCAGTCCAAAACTGGTGAGCATCATTTTTAAAGATAAAAATAGACGGTAATGTAGTGATTCTCTAAAGAACGATTTCTTTTCTGAGGGGAAGAAGATTCTAGATGTAGCTAGAATTCCAGTCTGCATTGCAGTTTGAATTACTATGTAGAAAAACCAAATGTAATGGAAATGTAAAAGTCATCTTTTCTTATAAGAAGCTTATCTTTGTTACTTAACTCAGGAGTACATGGCTATTTCCTGCGGGTCCAGGGCTCACCTGGAAAAAGAAGCAGTGGCTCAGGTATTTAAAACCGCTGGCGCAGAATTCATTCTTTAATTTTTTTTTAATGCTTGATGATTGTATAAGATGAATTCCAAAAGATTGAAATATTATTGCTTGCTGTTCTTGTGACAGCGCTCTCTGTTCCGGACGTTCCTGATGTATGGCTTCCACTTCTTGGTGTGGTTCTTCTGCGTTAAAGGGATCAAGGACACACAGTGTGGTTTTAAGCTCTTCACTCGTGAGGCAGCGCTGAGGACATTCAGCAGTCTGCATGTGGAACGCTGGTAAAACACACGTGTTGTTAATGTAATATGAAGATATAATATAAAAAGTTCTGGAGCACATGTTTGACACATGGTTTTAGTCAGTTTACAAAGAATTTTAACCCTCAGTTCTGTGCACACAATGTGCTTTAATTTTATAACATTTATCTCAAGCATTCTCTATTCTGTGAATGCATTGCTTTAGACATCATCCTTTATAAAATCCTTTTTTTAAGCATTTTTTAATCTCTATTTTTATATTTTAAGGCATTCAAGTATGAAGTGTTGACAGCCTATCGTTATAGTAGTAGTGTTTTTCTTAAAACTGTGTATACCAAACCTTAACGCCTAGACTAGACACCTTGGGGTAATACTCCACAGACCTTAACAGCACTCAGTCTGACTCTGTTAAACCACATGGTGGTGCTACAGTGATTAAAACACACGAAATATATAAAAATGGCTGTAAAAACATGACTGCAGCCAGTTCTGAATTCTATGTTAAGATGCTGTGTTACAACATAAAACATTATGAAACTTGGAAAGTGCCATTGTCTTGTTCAATTTAAATGCTTACCTGCTTGCTGAATAATACATATCTTTTTTTTGTCTATATTTCAATTTCTTAAAGTGATTGAACCTTGATAATTGTTGCTTGCAGCTGTATTTATTTTTATACCTGCTTGTTGCTTTGGGTTTGATTTTGGGTGGAAACACAAGCCAGAAAAGTATTTGTTCTTGGATTGATTTTTAAATGCCTATAACTTAAAAAATAATATATAAAGGCATTGATTGATGTGTTTAAACATTTAGAAACAAAATCAATTCCAACTGAAATCATAATTCCAATAATTCCACTGCAGTGTAAGGATATGTTCTGTTTTTAAGTTTGGTTCTTCTTATAGTGTCTTCCTCTGTTTGTCAGAGAGTTTTGTGACCATCGCCCCTGACGTACTGTACTCATTAAAGACTTATCTCTACATCCAGATTTCTAAAAGCTGTTTAGTAAAATCTGTTGTAAAAATGGCTATTCTACTAACATTGATGTGAATAGATTTTATATTGACTAACTTAAAAAGATGTGCATGTTTCTGATCTGTTAGTCAGCAAGTTTCTACTACCTCAACTGAAAATTGAATCCATTTATATATATATATATATATATATATATATATATATATATATATATATATATATATATATATATATATATATATATATATAAATAAAACTAAGGTTTTGCACTTGTTTTCTTACTTATTCTGGTCTTTCATTACAACAGGGCATTTGATGTGGAGCTTCTGTATATCGCTCAGTGCTTTAAGATTCCAATAGCCGAAGTGGCAGTCAACTGGACGGAGATAGAAGGTTAGAGATGGAACAGCCACTTATATCCGAGACTGATTCATTATCTATTATTTATATTCATTTCCTATGATCAAAATTTTGTGTCCAATTTTAATGACACGGGTTCTGTTTACCTTTTTTATTTTCTAGTGGTATGTAATAAACATGTTTATTATTGAAAAGATACAATTGGTATTGTCCTTAAAGTGTATTTTGTTCATTGGGCCTTTCCAGGGTCTAAGCTAGTGCCATTCTGGAGCTGGCTACAGATGGGAAAAGACCTCATCTTCATCAGATTGCGTTACATCACTGGTGCCTGGAGGTTGGAGTATCCACGGAAATCCCAGTAGTCCTAGCTGCTGTTGGTGTGAGGATTTACAAGACTATGCTCCAGTGTGTGCCATGTGTGTAACTCCCACAAACAATTGCTACTAGTGATGATGACAAACTGGTGCAGTTTGTAGTCCATGAATGAGTTTACTACAAACTGTGAAGTAGCTGCAATCACTTTTTATAATGTTATGGTATTGGTCAGGTGAACTGTTGTTGTTTTCTGAATAATGTGGTGGTTTTCATTTGTAAAGAACTTGCTGAATGTGCACAGCCAAATAAACAACCTTTCAACCTTTGTGGCATGAATAATTAAATTCATGGTTTAGACAACATGGAACTATTTGATCAACCCTTTCATGAGCTGCTTTGCTTACCTAAGGCTCTATAAGATTGCATAGGCATTGCACAGTTATGAGATGATTACGAGAGCATTACAAATCAATCAAGTATTTTCTTTGAATTCTTTGGTGGGTTATTTATGGGTTCTACATTTCTGATCTTTTATTATAGGGTCCTACAGGGTATTATCTATTGATTATTTCCAATATATGCTCGATTTTCTTACTTTAAAGCGTTAAGCATTTTCTCAGCCGCTATATCATGTCATTGCGGACATATTTGCTCGATATTTTCTTATCGGTTTTTGAATTTTAAGAGTTTTCAACATCGTAGAAACCTTTAGGACGACAGATTGAGTTGTTTAGTGCACGCGCACATCAAAAACGCTGCCAGGTGTTTATTTTTGCTCTGTTAGTTTCAATTTCTCTAAGAAACACGGACCATTATTAAATTATTCTGGATGCATTAATAATAACAACAAAACACGAAGCTCCAAAAACCCAAATGTCATCTGTCCGTTTTTCTGCCGGCCGACTTTAATCATTTCGTTTCACTTTCCCGTGCGCTTGTTTGCTTGAGGGTCCAATATCATCTTTCACCGAGTCTCCGTCCTGTGTGTGGTGTAAAGTAGCGCGGCTGAGCACTCACTGGGCTTGAATATGGGCGCTGTCATTATTGGGAGTATTGTTTCGTTCCCCTGCAGTTGCTGTAAACTGTGAAAATGTCAAACTTGTAGACTCTCTGTCGCCGTCCAGGGCTTGCGTCATTAACTAGAACAGACTGCGCGCGGACGCCAAATCGAAGTGTATCCATCCGCAGCAGGAATAGAACCATCGATAAAACCTTTTGGCACGCAGCCAAAACGTGAGTCCAAACTGAACAACGTCAGTATCATACCTTCTCAAGATGTTTGCATTGGTTTACTTAAAAAAAATGTAATAAATGCATAAACTGTTCTTGAGCTTCATTACAGTCAGGTGATGCGACATAACTGCCATGTGCAGCTTATATAGAGCTTCATGTCCAACCCCAGTGCTCTCCAGTCTGTCGTAATGATTTAACCGTGCAAATAAAACACACTTTGTTTATTTCGGTCAGCTCCACATTAATGCGTTTGATTGGCTTTTGTTTTGTTGGTTAATTTCAGTTCAGTGCACTGTGTACCGCACGCGCTGTGTAAAGTTCCGGCGGCGCGGATGAATCCGGCACGCAGGCAGTGCGGCTCCAGCCTGGCTGACGCCGGGATGTGCAGCCGGAGCCGCGGCTCCATCCAGACACACGCGCTACACCTCCAGTCAAACACACACATACACACACACACACGCACTGACACACACACACACACACACACACAAGGCGGCCATAGCTGGAATAGGCTCCAGTGCACGGAAGTTCTACACCGAACTAAAACAGGTAAGCATTCACCTACATATAGTCTGTGCTTTCGGTATTATTGTTATTTAAGGTGAATAATAAGTCTGTTTAGGGAAAAGGAGCAAATAAAAAAAGCAATATTGGCTTTGTGGAATAGTGATTACAAGTGCGTCCATATGGTATATAACTACACTGTCTGTATATATAGGGCTTATATTTCTCTATATGAACTTTAGGTGATGGTGTAAAACACACAGTTAACTTTATTTACTAGTCTCTTAATTTTCATCATACACGAAGATACCTTAAAGCTTGTTATTTAAATGAGTGTAAAACCCCATGTGTGTTTGTGTGTGTATGAGAGAAATGTGCAGTTAATGATAGTGATGATGGGAGAGGCGAGTCAGGTGATGAAGAGTATCTGAGCTCTCAGACTCACAGACGCCACTTTCACAACCAGACACTGGCTCACAGAGCAGAGAGCCAACAATGCACTCACTACATTTTACTAGGTGTTTACTTTACCTTTTCTTTGCCCATTTACTTTCTTTCTTTATGCATTTCTGGCTTTCTTTTTATTTATTTAGTCAAAAGTGGTTAGTTGCTGTACACCATCATTCATCAGGAGACTTCAGGAGCTCTTCACCTTTACTATCACATTTTCAACTTGTTTACATTTCTGAGGGTCAGATCAGTTTTGGTATTGATGATTAATGATGAAGTTGCCACCTGTTGACAGCAGCGGTAATAGCTGAGCAATTCTCTTGAGATCCCAGTGTTGTTCCAGAGAGAGAGCGAGCTACTGAATGTCTAATGAGGAGGGGAGTATAATTTTGCCCTCTTGTGCAATTTTTAATGGTTATTATCTGGACAAACTGTGCCTAAAGCATTTCCATTCTTGACAAGTGATTACATTTTAACCTTGTCCCCTTGAATGAATGTTTTGTTTTTGCAGTCAGTTAAAGGACAAACCCAGACCTTTGGCTTCTCCAAGAAGACATCCCTTTCACAGGGGATTCACCCTCAACTTCTCCTGGATTTTAGATGAGAGAAAACAAATTGAACATTTCCATCGTCAGGGCATCAACTACCACCCCTCCTTCTCTAATTCTCTCAAAAGCTTCCCTCACCTTGTGGCAATGCACTCCACTACATCTATCACATCACTGTTTTCCTTTACAAGTCCAGCTGTGAAGCGATTGCTGGGCTGGAAACAAGGCGATGAGGAGGAGAAATGGGCAGAGAAGGCTGTGGACTCACTAGTGAAGAAGCTGAAAAAAAAGAAAGGTGCAATGGAGGAGCTGGAGAAGGCACTGAGTTGTCCAGGTCAGCCGAGCAAGTGTGTGACCATCCCGCGCTCCCTGGATGGACGGCTGCAGGTCTCGCATCGGAAAGGCCTGCCACATGTCATTTACTGCCGTGTGTGGCGCTGGCCTGACCTACAGTCACACCATGAGCTTAAAGCACTGGACTGTTGTGAGTTTCCATTCGGCTCCAAACAAAAAGACATCTGTGTCAACCCCTACCATTACCGCCGTGTGGAGACCCCAGGTATCTGTGTTCATGTATCATATCTCTGCTCTCTGTTCATGAAGGGATGTAACAAAGCACATTGAGGACAGGTTTTCAATTGTGCTGAATTGCAAAAAATCCTCTAAATTTGTTCCAAAGTGTGTGGAGCTTTGATGCAGTCATGAGCTACATTGCAAAAATATCATGTTGTTATACTTGAGAATTAAATATGAAATATGATAGATTTATAGATTTGCCAACAAATCCCACATATACTGTAAAATCAGTGAAAGGAATTTAACAATAGTCAGTGACTACAAAAATAAAATAAAACATGACATGCCAATACAATTACATATCAGTTTATTTATAATATATTATTTTCGTAGATTTCAGTCATTTTACTTGAAGAAAATACATTTTAAGCAGGTTTAAGCCAGTAAAACCTCAACACATGTTATTTCTTTTAACCAAAGGTTTTTGGACACCTGACTATCACATGCCACAGCTGGAAGCACACAATTATACAGGATGTCTATGAATGCTGTAACATTACAGTTTCCCTAAACTGGAACTAAGAGGCCCATTCTCATTGCAGCAACACAGTGAATCTGTGCATGTAGTGAGATATATAAAGACATGGTTTGCCTAAAGGTGCTAAACTGGAACACCACTAAATCTCTGTGCCAGTTCTCCTCAAATGAAACAAATCTCAGACTTCACTACTGCTCAGACTTCACTACTACTTCACTACTGAATGCACACAACATTCCAAAATCTAGTGGAAAGCCTTACCAGAGGAGTGGAGGCAACATCAAATGGGCTTATTAATATCCATATTTTTGAAATAGGGTGTGAAGAACACATACAGATGTGAAAGCCAGGTGTTTACTTACTTTTGGCCATGTTGTGTGTGTGTATGTATACAAACATAAGTAAGGACATAACATGACTGAATGTGCTTTCATAGAAAAATATAGAAGAGGGATATAATCAGGGATATAATCGTGTTGTCATCCCAAAGTTAAGAATTTTTAATAACAGCCTGTAAACAAATGTTAATTTCTTATATAGTTTCTTTTTTTTCTCCTAAAAATTGATGCCATCAAATTCCTGCCTCAGAAGTCTTACGGTTACCACTTTACCTCTGACTGTTTCAAAGCAATGACAATTCGTTTTTAAGCCTTAAGCCTTTTTTTACCCATAAAATTATTCCCTGTATAATTTGTTACAGTAGAAACTATAATATATTAGAACAAGTTCATTTACCTTACAAACCTTAGCTTGGAGCCAACCGAATGTAACAATATTCTTGTTGTTGTTTTCACAGTTTTAAGGTGTAGCTTTTTATATATAAAATTATAACAGTGTGATGAGTATTTTTCTTCATTCGTGTGTTAATTTCTTTCTTTCTTCAGTATTGCCTCCTGTCCTGGTTCCTCGTCACAGTGAGTTCAACCCTCAGCACAGTCTGCTGGCCAAATTCCGCCATGCCTCTCTCCACAATGAGCCACTCATGCCCCAGAATGCCACTTTCCCAGACTCATTTCCTCCGCTGCCTTGTAGCTCATTCTCTTCATCTCCATCCAGTTCTCTCCAGTCCCCAAGTGCACAAAGCCACCCAAACTCCCCAAGCAGTACGTCTGACCCTGCAAGCCCCTACCATATTACAGGTCTGTTTATTATTTAAAATATATTAATAATCATCAAACATTTAGAAATGGGACATAACCCATAAGTGTGACAGCTACGTATTTTTTCATGTGGAAAATGTGGATTTGATTTTCATGGCAAAAAAGAATGTAATTTTGTAGTATCTCATTTTATTCTACGTTATACATTGGTTGCATTGTTTGTCTTCTTGTGCTAAATTAAAGAATAACAAAAATAAAGAATGCTTAATATTTCTTTCATGAAATATCAGAGACCCCACCACCACCCTACAGCATGATGGAAACGAGCCCACCACAGGATGTGAAACCTGGAGAGTCGTCCAACACCAAGACTAAACTCACTCTGTCTGCTCCACACAGAGGTTTTCATGAACTCACACATTATATAAAAAGCTGTTGATGTTTTGCTGTTCAGTAAAGTAAACTGTGTTGTGTTTGTGTAGACTTGAGACCGGTGTGTTATGAAGAGCCAGAGCACTGGTGTTCTGTGGCTTACTATGAACTGAACAACCGAGTCGGTGAAACCTTCCACGCGTCATCACGGAGCATTCTAGTGGACGGCTTCACAGATCCATCTAACAACAAGACCCGGTTCTGCTTAGGGCTGCTATCCAATGTCAATCGCAACTCCACCATCGAACACACCCGCCGGCACATAGGCAAAGGTGGCCTTATCCTTTATCGAACCTTTTTTTTTTTTTTTTTACATCGTGACAGTTGTTTTTATGCCTATTAACCCAGTGTTAGGTCATCACAAGGGTCATGATCAAGGGGTCAGGAAGTGCAGTGTAACAGAACCTGGGCAAGTCACAGAGTTTCCCCTGTGCCAATAACTATGGGTTATTAATTGAAATCTGCTGACAAGATTGCTCGTGTGAGGCATCAACATAGTAAAGGATTAATGTTTAGGATTATGTTTCTCATTCTGTCTTCTGAAAGTCTTCTGTCTTCTGTCACTGAAAGTCCCAAAAACAGAGAAAAAGCAACATTTAGCACATGCACACACACACACACACACACACACACACACACTAACTGGATGTCTGCCAATTGTGTGTCCTATCTGCAGCTGCATTGTTGAGAGAGACATAAACCAGAGCAAGATGGTTGAAAAACAAAGGGTTTTAAGGTTTCTGCTTGGCATGTGATGAAACAATTTCGAAATAACGAGTTGAAAGAGTATATGAATCCCACATCTTTACGGTCTCATTTTATCCTGGTTTCAGAATCAGAAGTTTTTCCACTTTCAAATTTTTCTTGCTGTTAATGTTTTTTCTCTTTAAACTTTGTGGCTATTGCTAAAACCCATAGCATTATAATGCATCTTGTACGTTAAACCATTAGGACTTTCCTGATGACTTTCATCTATCATTTCGCTCATCTGTACCTTGAGTTATGTAAAATTCTAGTTATTATCTGAAAATACATTAGGCATACATAAAAATGACCATTATCAATTTAATTTATTACATCATGGTTCCATCGTCCAGTGAATCAATCAGATCAAAAAGAGCTTTCTCAGTTTTAATCTGGCAAGAAATGTCTTGTTACAGAGTTAAAATAGAAGATTCTGGATATTGGATGACAGATTTTTTTTTATAATTAATACACAACCTTGACTGAAACTGAACCTTGTTTAATGTTGGCAGGTGTGCACCTGTATTATGTAGGGGGTGAGGTGTATGCCGAGTGCCTGAGTGACAGCAGCATCTTCGTACAAAGTCGCAACTGCAACTACCAGCATGGCTTCCATGCCACCACCGTGTGTAAAATCCCCAGTGGCTGCAGCCTCAAGATCTTCAACAACCAGTTGTTTGCCCAGCTGCTGTCGCAGTCAGTCAACCACGGCTTTGAGGTGGTGTACGAGCTCACTAAGATGTGCACCATCAGAATGAGCTTTGTCAAGGTAATTGGATTTAGTGTACATACAGAGTCTAGAGGTTACATACACCGTTGCTTACACCTGTTGAAGTGATTCCGTAGTTATATTTATTTAATCTGAAATTATGTTGGCAAATGTGTCTCCAAATGATTGCAGAATTTTGTGAATTCAAACTGTATATCTGTGTATATTTACAGAACCTTTTGCAGAAAATTAATGCCTGCACTTGTAATACAGTGTGTTACCTTGCTATCAGTCTACACAATATCACAGTAAAAAAAAAGCTTAAAAAAGCTAAAATACTTATGGCTATAACCCTGAAAGAGTAAATGTAAATATTCTATTTCATTTCATCCTTATAAACAATAAATTGTTAGCATATATCTTTATAAATTGCCATTTTATTATTAGTTTCATAACATTAATTTCATATTTTTTTTACCCCTAATTGATAAAGGCATACTGTACATACTATTGTGATTAGTATAGTAACATTATGCCACGGTGTCTTTTCCCCCTCAGGGCTGGGGTGCAGAATACCACCGCCAGGATGTCACAAGCACTCCCTGCTGGATAGAGATCCACTTGCATGGACCTCTGCAATGGCTTGATAAAGTTCTGACCCAAATGGGTTCCCCACACAACCCTATCTCATCTGTGTCCTAACACTGAAAATACACTCCGTAACTCACAGCACAGCCTGAGGATCAGCAGAGGAGAAAGCAGTGTCTAAAATGGCAGTTTTCACTACAGGTTCATTGTACCAGTGTCACAGACAAAGAATGTTTAAAGCATCTTGTGCATCTAATTGTTAAAATAAGTATTACAACTGTGTCTATTTAGTCTTTGATTTTTTTTAATCATGATCACTGTCTAATAATCTGAATAGTTCAGACAGCAACACAGTGATGAAAAACTAAGGAACGCAGAAAGGCAAAGCAACAGTAGTAGCAATGAAGCTTGATGTTTGTTTTGTGTTGGCAACATGACTACATTTTGAATCCTATTACATGCCTGATATTTCTTATTTTTTGAAATACAGATTTTCCCTCTCAGTCTTGTGGTAACTGGCTTGTGATTGAAAGGAAACCGCAAACAAACCAAACCTCATGCAAATAAAACTAAACTCAAATGAACATCAAAGGGCAAAAATGATAAATTATTCAAATATATTTGACATTATGACAAATAAGAATACACAATCTTCTTTATATATGAGCATTAATGATATCATCATAATTAAGTGGTTAAAACAAATTCCTATGAACACACAAAGTCACTAGTGTTAAAAAAATCAGACTGAAACTTTATAGTTTTCACATAATTGGTTTAAATTACATGCATCATAGCACATAAAATAACAGCATCTGATAAAGACCCACATGGTAGTTTAAAAATGATTTTATATACAGTAGAACTGCTACTAATGATGATCATGATAGCCTGATGAAATGTGATTTCACACCATAGTTCCATAGTGGTGGCATGTCATTTTATCATCAGCTTGAGTCCAGATCCTTCACATTTTTTTAAGCTTTTTAAAAAATGTTATTACACACAGTGCTCAGTAGCTTTGCTGGTCATGTCTTTGAGATTGTGTCTGCATGGTGAGGAGACGCTGCTGCTGCTGGAGGAAACTGATGACCTCTGGACTTCGCAAAAGAGACTGCAAAAGAGGAGTATAGTTTAGAATTTTGTGTGAAGTGGATTAAATGAATGAATGAATAATTAAAAAGACAACAAACAGCTCAGTAAATACTTTCATAAATGATTTTTTATGTATTAACGTTTTTTTATACATCCTGTACTTCTTTATCTACGCTTTTCTTTATCGCTTTATTTACTTTTTTGTATGTAAACGGCTTAATTTCTGTATTTATTACATTCATTTCCAGTTTATCAGGTAAATTTGCATGTAGCAACTGTTTGCATGTATAGTGTTAGTGAATGTAGCCATCTGTTGCTACACGGTATCTCAGCCTCCTCTGCCCAGTAGAGGCATTACAATAAACTGGCAGTTGAGTATATCAGAGTATTTCATTTATTTATTTTAGATACATAAGTATTAAATTTTATCAGATGTGATTCTCATATATAAAATCCATGGAGCTCAGCTGCTAAATAAATACTCAAATCTCTGACCACTTTAATAGGAACACCTGTTCACCTGCTCATTTATACAGTTATACAATCTCACAATCATGTGGCAGCAGCATAATGCATACAATCATACAGATAAGGTCCAGTATTTGTGGGTCTGTGCCCATGATAATCACAGATTTTTGTTCTTGGCTTGCAGGAGTAGAACCTAATGTGCTCTTCTACTGTTCTCTACATAGATACACACAGTTTGTCAGCTATTTCTTACTATTTAAAATAGGAACATGTAAGCCAAATACTGGGAGTATTGTTGAACTGTTGAGATCTTCCCAAATCCATGACTATCTATGTATCTTACAAATAAGTCACATTATTTGGAATGTTGGTGTACGCCAAGAATAAGGAACTCACCAGCCTCTTTTGGTTTAACACTTGCTCTATGAGCGAAGGTCTTGTAGGTCTCTCTCCGATAGTGCCGAGCCGCTGCTTTGTCACAGACACAGGCCTCTCCTCTGAGCCTTCCTACAATTCAATAGAAATACATTCATGCCATGAGACACTGGCACGTTATTTTAGGAGTATCTCACCCACCTTATCATTTTATACAGTAATCAAATCAAATTTTATTTGTCACATACACATACATACAGGGTACAACATGCAGTGAAATGCTTTATGCAACTGTCCGGTATAAGAATAATAGGGAATGCAATTTAGGATAAAAAAAAAATAAAAAAAAACAAAAGGAGATAGATAAATAAAAAAAAAAGGTATAAACTACATAAGAAAAACTATATAAAAAATTATATAAAATATGAAAATATAGGAGGAGAAATATTGTATATACATATGCGTAAATATACATATACATGTGTGTATGGTTTTTAAAATACAAAATATTAAAGTACATTAATATACTAAACCCAGCCTGTCTAAAGGTAACTTGACTGCCTTTTTTTATATATGATATGATATTACATTGATTGCTGCTATAAGTCTGATAAGTTAAAAGTCAGGTTGGTGGATCTCCTTTTTCTGTAGCTGTTTGAGATGATCGAGTGTTTCACTGAAACCAACTACTAAACTAATATGATGCGTAGTTATGCTTGAATATAAATAAATATATAAATAAATAAATAAATTCTAAAGCAAAAAAAATAGCCTTTTTTTCATTTACTAAGCTTTAGCAGACCGTTTCATACATGATAAATACTTCACATAGTATAATGTGAAGAACATAATAATGCAGCACATTTTATCAGTGACAGTATCAATAAAAAATAGAAAAGATTCTACACTTTGTATTACTTACGCCAGGGTGAGGAACATTTTGCCAAATAAAAATATCTATTCAGCAGTGGAGCTGTGGTCAAAAACGACCTAATGATAAAGTGATGGATAACTAACACACAGTGAATGAGCGGTCACCTGTGTCCAATAAAGTGTCCAGTATGTGTTCAGAATCCTAGCATGCTGCATCTGATACACCAGGAGCCACACAAGACACTACCATATCAGTGTCACTGCTGTAATGTCAATGGACCTTGAACCAAATTATGGATCTGACCAGCAGTGTTTCAGCAAAGTTCCTACTTGACGCCAGCTTTAGTTTTTCTGTTCCACATTAAAATATCTAGCAGTCATATTCTCACAACTGTTTACAGCAGGAAATCTTATTTCCTTTGCGATTACCCCCTCATTTTAAACGCTTCTCCCCCACTTGGTAAATGCATAACTGTAAGTGTAACATCATAACACTGAATAACAAGACATTTTAATTATGACTGTGAACCTGTTTGTGGGTTTGACCTTCCTTAGATTTTCATACACCAAATATCTGACACATAAATAATAAATCACTTATTTGTATGAATGATATTATTCAGATTTTATTCTTGCCTTCTCAAATACATCAGTGTATAAAGATTTACCCTATGATGTTGGACTTCAGGCACTTTAAGAACACAATTTATTTGATTTATGTTACATTATGCCACATGTGACAGCATGAAACTAGTTCAGTGTAAAAGGTCAGTAACTGTACACTATAAAGTGCCCTACATTGTAACTACAAGATAAACAGCGTGCTTACGTCTATCTTCCCAGTCGCCATAGCCTGGTCGCTCTTCTTCTTCTTGTACTTGTCCTTGTACATTTTGTTGCGGTGTTTTTTGCACATCCATGGTTTCCTCTGCTTGGCACCCAGAGCACTGGTCTCGGAGCAGCCGTCATAAACGCAGCGCTTAGGCGCGCTCTCGTCACATGGCTCCGCCGGGCTCGGCGCGCTCTCCCTCGGCTCGGCGGTGTCCAACGCGTCGCTCTCTTCTTCCTCCTCGTCCATGTCAAACACAGCGTCCATCTCCGGAGGGGAACTGTTAACACTCCTGCTTTTGTTCCCGGAGATGGCTTCTTTATTAACAATGGCCTCAGAATTTACGCTGTCGTTCTCATTCATGTTGCGTTTTGATTGATAAACAAACTCAAAGTGAGAAGTGACAGCTAGCGTCTAGCATGAAGCTAACGGAACAAAACACATCCCCTGCTTCATGGAAAGCTGTTCGTTTCAATACGTACAAATAAACAATGGGTTAAAAAAAGGCTAAATAGAATTCTTAAAAACAAGGTGTTTAATCAGAGTCGGTGCAGTTTATATGTATGATGCTCATAGCAACAACAGGCGAATTAGCCGCTAATATTCCGGATGTAGTTGTAGGATTGTGTCAAAATTAAAGTCACCAAAGCTACAATTTACATTAAGTAAAAAATACATTACGTTTAAATATCGTATATAGTTACATACACATACCGCACTTTAATTTCTGAAATATACTGACCATAAAGATTTTATGTTTTAAATAGTTATAAAAACAGTGTTAATGTTTGACACGATTAAAATGAAAAACACATTTTGGGGTGGAAAATGATTTCACTTCTATTGTATTCTACAGTATTATAACATTATACTTTGCAACAGTTTCACTTACATTTGAATTTGAAATATTTTGGCTGTGGCAGGAAGTAGGTTGTTAAATACTGATAATACAGGCAGATACTTATCCATCATGCAATGCCATTAGAGAGGCATCTAATTGGCCCCAATGTTTTCCTGCAGCGGGACAACAACAACAACCCCAAACATACAGCCAATGTCATTAAGAACTATTCTCAGCGTAAAGAACCAGGAGTCCTGCTAGTGATGGTTTGGCACCATGGAGCCCTGAACTCAACATCATCTAGTCTGTTACACACACACACTCTCATTCACTCACGCAATCACACACTAGGGACAATTTTTCCAGAGATGCCAATCAACCTACCATGCATGTCTTTGGACTGGGGGAGGAAACCCCCGAGGCACAGGGAGAACATGCAAACCACACACACAAGGTGGAGGCGTGAATCGAACCCCGATCCTGGAGGTGTGAGGCGAACGTGCTAACCACTAAGCCACCGTGCCCCCAGCAATAACATAACATATTTAAATTAAAAAAAGTATCCACAGCACAGGAAACAGCATCTTGCCTGCCCCAGCCAACTAATATACAATATTTTTAAATACAATCATTAAAATACTTAATTATTAAAGAATATTTGAAAATATGATTTCTAAACTAGGGGGGCACGGTGGCTCTGATGATTATATCATCAGTGACAGATGGAACTCACTGATGATTATATCATCAGTGACAGATGGAAAGTTTTTTTTTAAGCATTACATGTTAAATAGATTCACATAATATCCCATGGGATATTATGTGAATCTATTTAACATGTAATGCTTAAAAAAAAACTTTCCATCTGTCACTGATGATATAATATGAAATATGTACTGGCACATCATTCAACCATGTTTCCTAAACACCTTTAAAAAAAACAAAAACAAAAACACTGTATTTGGGGCACAGTGGCTTAGTGGTTAGCACGTTCGCCTCACACCTCCAGGGTTGGGGGTTCGATTCCCGCCTCCACCTTGTGTGTGTGTAGTTTGCATGTTCTCCCCGTGCCTTGGGGGTTTCCTCCGGGTACTTCGGTTTCCCCCCCGGTCCAAAGACATGCATGGTAGGTTGATTGGCATCTCTGGAAAATTGTCCATAGTGTGTGAGTGTGTGAGTGAATGAGAGTGTGTGTGCCCTGCGATGGGTTGGCACTCCGTCCAGGGTGTATCCTGCCTTGATGCCCGATGACGCCTGAGATAGGCACAGGCTCCCCGTGACCCGAGGTAGTTCGGATAAGCGGTAGAAAATGAGTGAGTGAGTGAGTGTATTTGGAAAATTCCACAAGAGCGATGTTGACTGATGAGGTGATGTTGAAATATAATCCTGTAATGCTTTAAAAAGTTTCTTTTTAATAATCATGGTAGAAAATAAGGTAAGGTACTACAGTATAACTATAACACTACAAAAGTGCATTTTATAATGACTTTTTTAAGCCCTATGTGTATATAATTGTTTAGAAATCATTCATCTTCTACCGCTTATCCGAACTACCTCGGGTCATGGGGAGCCTGTGCCTATCTCAGGCGTCATCGCATCAAGGCAGGATACACCCTGGACGGAGTGCCAACCCATCACAGGGCACACACACACTCTCATTCACTCACACAATCGGGACAATTTTCCAGAGATGCCAATCAACCTACCATGCATGTCTTTGGACTGAGGCACGGGGAGAACATGAAAATTCCACACACACAAGTTGGAGGTGGGAATCGAACCCCGACCCTGGAGGTGTGAGGCGAACGTGCTAACCACTAAGCCACCGTGCCCCCCTAGTTTAGAAATCATATTTTCAAATATTCTTTAATCTCACCAAACTCATACCATCAGGCCAAGAAAGTCCCCACCCTGCTGAAACCTAGGTGATTAGCTACCTTTCCCCAGAGCAAACAGTATATTGGTTAAGAGAACTAAAATGCAAACAGTATTAAATTTGGTATGCTAGAGGCAGCCTGAAGTACAGGAATCTTAATTTCCACTCATCCATTTGTTTGTCCACATTGTTTTCTGTATCCTAATTATAGTTGTGGTGTCAGGGCTCTGCTTCGACATTCTCTGCTGGAACATTAGGGAGCATTTCAGCAGTGTGTTGGTGTTATGTGTGTTGCTCATCTTTACTCACCTATTCCTAATTGTCATAATTACCTTGTCTATTTATTTACTCTGCATTGCATGTGGCTTCATGGAGTCTTCGTCTTTTCGTTGTCTGTGTCTTCTGTGTTCTGTGTTCTGTGTCAGGTTCCTAGTTCTCCTGATTTTTTTCCGTCTATGTTTCATGTTTTCGTTAATAAATCGTGTTTTGGTTATGCATGCATTTGGGTCGGGTTTTTATGTGGATGATCTGGAGGCTTTTCTGTGTACCCTGGGAAGAATCTACATAAGGTCTACATCAGAATTATCATTCCCGGTGTATCACAAAACTGTGGATCATACTCTTGTTTCTCTCTTTTTTTCTATAAAAAGATTGTCTATAGCTATCCTTCATCGCTCTCCTTCAATAATCAATTCACCTACATTTATACACTTGACAGCTACAGTTGAAACCTTTTTTTATTTTATTTTTTTCTGGGTCACAAACTGTAATTTTACTATATCAGTCAAAAGTGTGAACACACTGTATTGAATATTTATTTTTGTTAAAATTAAAGACCTTTTATTCAAGTCTTATGGTTGAAATTTGTTCCATAAGTGCAAACAGTGAAGTCAGTACACATTTCTGAATTGTATTCTTTATTAAGTAGCGTAAGTGGTTCATTTGAATTGTAATGTTTTTCCAAAATTAAATTATTTGCTCAAACAGTAGCTTTTGTTTATTTTTATTTATGTATTACTGGTTTAAATATGTTTATTGGTTGTTTCTAAGGTCTGTCACATAAGACTATCATTATAGCAATAAGTCATAAAAATAATGATTTAATGTTAGAAAACATTTGCATTTATTATAATCTTAACTGCCATTTTTTGTTAAAGTTATGTGTGTCATTATCAGGACAACGATGACACTGTTGATCTCTGTGAAGACAGGCTGCAGATCTCCATGTTGGTGAATGAACTGCCTGCCTCACTGCTGTACTCTGGATAGGACGAACTGGAAGAGATGATGTTTTTCAGCCTGTGCAGGGTGATGACAAGGAGGGTGAGGAGGAAGAGCAGCAAGCTAAGGAAAATAGAAAGATAGACGTAGACACTTTCAGTGCGGCTAGATGAGGCCGCAGCAGCACCAGTGGAAAGAGTTGTTGGGTTAAAGTGCAGAAAGCTCTGTCCCTCCAACTCAGTCCCATTCAGCTCCTCCACCTGGCCATCCATTCCAGACAGATGCTCACAAAGGCCTACAGCCAAGACACAAGGCATTCAGTGACTGATGGGTCAGCATTGTATTCTTTAATCTTTGTCTGTATGTACTAAATATAACTAAATATTGTGTGGCAACTCTCTGAGAGCAAGAAGAATGTTTAAACATAACACTCTTGCAAGGTTTAGAAATTAATATGTTAAAAAAGAAAAGAATTAAGACCCAAGTAAACAAAGTACACTGAAAAATAACACTGTAAAATATATATAAATATATTGGTATATTTAAATATATATATATATATATATATATATATATATATATATATATATATATATATATATATATATATATATATATATATGTATATATATATATATATATATATATGTATATATATTGGATGGATTATTGACATGTATGTTTAGATGTGTATTTTGCACACTGAAATGCATTGAAAAGCTATACTGCATAAAGTGAACTGTTGTGCATACAAAGTGTACTGTAGTCCAAAATTCTTAGACCAGCAACGGGTAAGCTTACATTACAGTTTAAAGTCTTTAATCCTTACAAGATGTAAAAAACTAAGGCATACAGGGGGATAATGTGTGGGTGATGGCAGCTAAAGCTTCGGGGAAGAATCTATTTGCCTGGGACGTGATGGCTTGACTTGATGTCTTTTCAGCAGGTAAAAGGACAAACATTCTGTGTCCTGTGTGTATGGAGTGTTTAATAATGCTTCTGACATCTGTGTGTAAGATGTTAAGAGGTTTGGGAGCTTTAGATTCACTGTTGTAACTGCAGTTTTTTTAACCACTTGTTTTAATCCTCTAATTAAAAGAATGTTATAACTGCAGAGCCACTGATGTGACACAGTGGTCAATTATATGGTGTGACCACAACATACTTAGTTTGTAGCCTCAATGAATATTATTGTGGCCTCAATATACATTCTTGTATATTGATTTGTGGCCACAGCTAAAACACCGCATCATTTCAGTGACTCAGTAAGAAACACTGGCAAACCAAACCAACGTATACTTTTTGTGTGTAGCATCAATCAGAGAAATTACTAAAGAGAGTTTTGCAGTAACATCCAGCTGAGCTAAGTCACTTCATGGTTCCTTGTTTAATTGTATTTATTAACTAATTTAGTTAATAAAGCTGTTTAGGACATGGATTCTTAGATATTTTGTAGACCTGTTCCAGCTCACTGAGTGCACGATGATGTGTTCAAGGTCTGGTTCCTGTGTGAGAGCAGGGTAGTGGATCTCTATGAATGGGATTGAGAAACCCTTTTCTAAACAGCTTTAAGCTACAGTGCCACAGTGTAATAACCTAACTCAAATATTTAACCTATCTCTCACTCCACAATGTTGCACACTATTTTCTGCTTCTTTTGTTTTTACCATTGCAATTTCAACACATTTTCAATCACAAACATTAATCAAAGATTTTTTTGAGCCATTATAGTTCTTACAACTCAGTTTATATAATCATTTATTAATATATCTGTAGCTGTTATTGTTGGACAGGACAGTTACATACTCCAGATTCAGTTTGTAGAGGTCACTAATAGTGTTTAATTATGCTTTTTGTATCCTGGCAACATGCATATTTGTGTGATTATTAGCCAGTGAGTGATTTGGTGTGTCAGAGTGCTGGTGCATTAGAAGTCCTGAGTGACCACAAAGGGTCAGCCCCTTTCTTTCTTTCTCTCTCTCTCTCTCTCTCTCTCTCTCTCTCTCTCTCTCTCTCTCTCTCTCTCTCTCTCTCTCTCTCTCTCTCTCTCTCTCTCTCTCTCTCTCTCTCTCTCTCTCTCTCTCTCTGTCTGTCTGTCACACACGCACACACACAATAAGAGAAGGTCACTTTTTTAACACTGTCCACGAACCAGTAGCATGCTATGAATAATAGATTGTGAAGCACCTGAGTGGGGAAATGTCATGGCTTTCTGGTCTTTGTAAGAGAAATGTTGGGAGGGTTGTTTATTGAAAAAGCCTGAAATTTAGAAACAGATATCTGAACAAATTATGATACAAAAATGTCATATGTAGTGCCTTGGGCACTTGATGAAATGATAATGATATGATGTAAATAATAAGCCTTTGGGTGATTTATATTTGAAATATTGCAATTGTTACCAATTCTGGCATTATGTCTGAAATAGAGGTTTTCACACATACTGTACATTACATGGCTATTTCCACAAAGTTGGAAGCACACAAAAGTAAATTTAATTTTTTCTTCAAAGGAACTACAGGACCCAGACAATAAAATGACAATGTACCTGTGCACAAAGCAAGTTCCATGAAGACAAGACAACCACTGAACACTACTGGGATGCCAACTTCACCTCAGGACTCATCACCGGACATCAGTGCCTCTCTCTCTCTCTCTCTCTCTCTCTCTCTCTCTCTCTCTCTCTCTCTCTCTCTCTCTCTCTCTAGATCTATACATGCTACTCCCAAGTTCACAGGGTTGGAGTTGGTATATATCCCAGTTTTATATGGTTGGAGTCACATCACTTGGTGGTGCTCAGTGCTGCCAGACTATGGCGCTGGCTTTGCAGTGCTGTTGCAGCAGTTTGCTTGTGCTCTGGTCTTTATCATTGATGGCACTGGCAGGGAGGAATTAGTCTTAAATCTATAATGAATTCAGAAATTACACTGATTCCTCAGAAGCTCTTGATTAGACAATTTCAGTTGACTATATACACTTGTAAAAAGGACATTATTTATAATCACACTCTCTGGTGTCACTCAGATGAGAAAAGCTTCCCTTCTGAGTCTGGTTCCTCTCAAGGTTTCTTCCACATATCGTCTCAGGGAGTTTTTTCTTGCCACCGATGCCTCTGGTTTGCTCATTAGGAATACATATAAATTAAGTTTAACTTTGTTTTATTCTCAATTTGTAGATTTCTGTAAAGCTGCTTTGCTTTTTTGTCCATTGTTAAAAGAGCTATACAAATAAAATTGCATTGAACTAAACTAATCTCACTTATGTTTGTGGCTAAATGTGTAAATCCTTAAAGAAATGCTCCAAAATCTAATGCAAAGCCTCCCAGAAGAGTGGAGGTTATTATGCAAGACTTTAGGACTGAGGAGTGATGTCCTCTGAGATTACACATTTGACATCAGGGGCTCATTCTGCTGCTCTGAATCTGATTCATCTTCATCATTACATTCATTAGTTAGCTCATGTGTGCGGGGAGCCGTGTGCTTTCCAGCATGAGAATTAGAAGCATCTTCTCTGTCTAATTGAACTACACAATGGGTAGCTCAGAATGTCCACATGAAGCAGACACATCTGCCACATCTGCCTTTTAATGGAAAAACAGCTATTTAATCATAATTGCTCACAATCACTATCATTTTAAAAGGTTTTATAGCACAGATAAAATAACAGATGCAATCAAACTGAACTATTTCAGTGTCTCACTGCTTCATTTCTTCATCAGTCTCAATTGAATGCAATTAAATTTTTATGTGTGGGTTTTTGCAAATTTATTGACTTTTTGTCTGTATGTTTTGGAGAAGTCAAATGAAATGCTACAGGAATGCCTCAGTTTTGAATAGAGAAAATCAAATGCAAATGCCACAGGAATTAAGCCTCAATCGTCTGACAATGTTGTTCACTTTTGTGACCTAAAATGAGCATTTTGCTCATTATTTTAGTTTCATGGAACCTGTAACCTTATAACATCTGTTGTTCATCTTTTCAGTTGGTGAAAAATAATAGTGTTTATTCTTTCCACACTCCCTCAAATGTAATTTGGAGCCAAGATTTATTTAAGTCACCTGGTTACCATCTGGGCACTAGTCATTTTGTTTTATAAGGCAGTCCCTGTTCTCAAGGGTGCTCCTTGCAAGCTTCTTCATTACAAAATCAATTGAATCCTCTCAAACGTTGTGAACCCTTGAGGTTTTTTCAATTTGTGTATGAGAAGCAGGCTCAATATATCTGTGATGAAGACTAACTCCAATTTTTGTTTCTTTCCTTTCATTAAAATCTTTTACTGATTGTTTGTTCCCAATTTTGTTTACTCTATTTATACATTTGAACATAAAACATATTAAAAATCTGAACCCTATTCAGTTCATTATCATATTTGGGCTTTTATTCTTGCTCTTGCTTGCACTTGGACTGGGCTATTATTTGTGGAATATAGCTTGGCAACACTATAGTGTGATCCAAGTGTAACACTAAATTTCAGGATCTCAAAACCACTTTGCACCTGGATCAGAGACCAGTGACTGGCAGACCTCAGTACTTGTAGATAGGCAGTATCATCTCTTCATATCAGTAATCTGTACAAGGGCCAGACAAAGCTCCAATTCCAAGTCTGATCAACACTAATGAAATGGCTTACACGGTGGAGGTAAGACTGTTGAAAAAGCGGTTTCAGTTCAATAATTAGTTTCTTAATGCCAAAAAGACTTAAAGAATGAATGATTTCAGAAAGCAGACCACACATCCATTCACATTACACAGGATGCTGTGACCTGCGTCTGCAGCTTCACATTCCTAGACTCCACTCTGTCACCAAGGGCTTGATGTGAACAGAGCTCATAAATGTCAGTTTCAATACACTTTGAAGCTATGCTTGACACCCATGATGAGACAAGTGTCTCATGACATTTGGTGCTGCTTTATTTTGCATAGTTTATATTGTATTAGGATTCTCATAATAATACATTATATATAAGCACTTTATTTTTAAGTGGAGGAGATTTTATTAGAAGATTTATTACGTTTTATTTTTCTAAATAAAATAATTTATTAGAAATAAATAAAGAATTAAAAGAATTTATTTAGAATATATTTTAAAGAATTAAAGTACAGAATGACATTGACTCAGATGATGTAAATGTGAGAGATATATGCTGTTGCTCATTATGTCTTCTCAATTCTCATATCAGCTTCTGTTAAATAGTGAAGAAATCAAATTACTCCTAATGTACCCTGTTCATAAAAACACCTGCCATCATAATTGTCTCTCTGTCAGTTGTTTATGACAATAATTCATCTGCAACAGTAATGACTTTAAACAGATTATATACATCACATAGATAGTCACATATACAGGAATATTTCTATGTGGTAATAGAGAGTGACAGAGACTGACCTTTTGTTTAGCAGATGACAGTCGTGTCCTCTACTGCACACAAAAGTCCATTATCTTGGAGTCACTGCTCCAGTAGAAAACGCTTCATATCCTGTGGGAATGAGAAATGCACACAGGAGGCAGATGACACTCTAGGCTTTATGGATATCGAGGAAGATTGCTCTGCTGTACCGATCCTCAGCTGTGAGCTGGATTCTGTCTATCCAGCTGTTGTACTCTGAATTTCTCCCCTCCCTTTCTCCCTCCTCTCTCCCTCTCCTGTTTTTTCCTCTCATACATTTATTTTCTCCTCCTCAGCCCCCCTTCAACTCATAATGTTTAGTTGCTCACACATCATCTCTTCAGTCCGACTATCATCCTTTATTCTTTCTTTTGTTTTGGTAATTTCTGCAAAACAAAAACACTGTTTCTGATTTCAGATCAATCTACCATCAGAACTTAGATTTATTTGGGTTTTATCATTTTAAAAATACTTTGGAAAAACTCTCAATAGCCCTTTTAGGTTTAGAATGTGATGCTTTTTCATATTGTGTTTGTGTGTGTGTGTGTTGTTGCATTGTATGCTGCCTATGAATCTTTCACATGGCTCTCAAGTTTTGAAGACAGGCAAGCGTGACATCTCCAAAGCGCGAAAATACCCTAGCTAATGAATATGCTTTTTTTCATTGGTTGTTGCGTTAAATCTTACCCAGATAGTGCTATTTTCTGATTGGCTATTGTGTAGCCTCTTTTTTTTTATTGGCTGATAAGTGTCAGGCTCGACTAAGAACTCCAGGGGAGACGCGCTTGATTCCTGCCCGGTTCCAGCGGTGAGGTGCGGTGCGGACAGATACATTTTGGGCACTGCGGCTTATATGATAAATATTCAGAAAGTTTTTCTGCGTGACAAAAGACCGAAATGCGTGACTGTCACTCTCAATGCGTGACACTTGACAGCCTTGCTTCCATATGCATTAATAAGTAACTGTAGACATCACTAGGAGGGGATAGACCTCACTCTTGGTCCACTGACATTGTGCACCTTTCTTTATTTTAAACAAATGAAACATGTAATTAACATCGGTTGAGAGAACAAGCTAGGAAAGAACAGGCCTGTGCAAATGTCAGACACTCTCCATGGCACTGCTTTTATGTAGGCACAATTTGCTTCTCTTCGTGCTGTTTGATTAAAAATGGGTGAATGTACAAGCAGAAATATTTGAAACTTGGACTGGCAAATGGAATGATTGAAAATGCTCAAGTTCCTTTTTAAGTGAAGTATAAATTAGCTTAAATGGCTTGCTATTTTAAAATTAATTTAAAACTATTTGATCACAGGGAAAAACAGTCCTAGACTAAGCTGTCTGAATGTTTTTTTTGGTTTGTTGCGTCTGTTGGAGCAATACTTCAGAGCAATGCTTCGCCACACTACATCACTTAGGTACATTTAGTGAGATTAATAGAGTTATAAATTTGTTTTAATACTTTTAAAGCATTGAAATATGCCCCTCACTTTTACCCCTAAAACCATGATTGATCTTCCTTCTGATATTTTATTAACCAGCATATGAGAAGAACAGAATATTCTTAATAGGTTTTCTGACTTAAAAATGGCTGATGACCTCACATTTAAAGGAATGTTTATTAATTTATAATTTCCTGTCACTTGGTGGAAGGCAGATACTCTTGCTGTCTCACATAAGATCTTCACTACAAATAAAGGTAGAGAGATGTGCATTTGAATGCTGCTGACATTCCCCACCTGCTTCTTGGAGGCCTTATTCTTGTTTTCAGACTCCTTTTCAACCAATGGTAAATAAATAATCTAAGTTGATATATTATTTTATTTATTTTTTAAATAAATCTGCAGTATAACACATAGCATCAATATTACATAGAGATTGTCTCATTGACACGACCTGCGCAGAAAAATAGAGAGTGACATATCCTCAAGGCATATCTGTGTCTCTGCATCTCTGCAAATCTGTTCCAAGAGAAATTTACCTAAATAGGCATCAGAATTCACCTCCTTTACTCATAGTTGAAACTTTGGCCTATGGGAAAAGAGTTTCTAAGAGTAACTGCTGTTTTTGTGTTCTTGTGTCATTACATTTTTTGTAAGGCAAAAAAAATCTGTTTTTTTGCCTACAGCAATAACAACAACAAAAAAAATAAAAACAAGGTTGAGACGCTAGGCATTTAGCACCTGTTGGCATGTTTGCTTTTCTGAGCAGTAAAGATGAGGTGGATGAAAAGAGAGCATATACAAACATACCTAACATCCATCACAGAGCTCATCTTTCTGATCATTATCTCCACATATATTAACATCATTTGTTATAGGAAAACAAAAAAAATCGGAACTACGGCCCCTTTAAAGGATGTGTTTTTTTTCCTATAAATTTCTCTTGCTGACTTTCACATGAGTGCAGTATTTGAAGAGGGTTTACCTTAGAAAATGATATCATATCAATCAACATTATGAATTGCTCGTGGTGAGGAGTCGAGCTTGACACAGTGGAACATGTTGGCAGAGTAGACCACGAACAGAGCCTCCACACCACACCTCACCCCTGCCTTTTACTCTGTGTTTCTCTGAAACCCTCTTTTCTCTTCCTCCAGCTGCCATGTTTCTGCGCTGTTGCTCCCTGCATGGTAATCGGAAGCTAAGAAATCGCAGGATGTCTGTGGCAGTGAAGGCACAATTACCTTCTCACAGATGCCTGGCAGCACATTCAACAGCTGAATCTAAAGTACACAATTCTATTCAATTCAATTCAAGTTTATTTGTATAGCGCTTTTTACAATGGACATTGTCTCAAAGCAGCTTTACAGAACATAAACATAGAGGAGAAGGTAAACATAAGGAGAAGTATAAAGAATTAATATAATAAAAATTCAAGATATATATAGTTCACAGTATGTATGTATGTATGTATGTATGTATGTATGTATGTATGTATGTATGTATGTACGTATGTATATGTATTTATCCCCAATGAGCAAGTCTGAGGTGACTCAGGCAGCAGTGGCAAGGAAAAACTCCCTGAATTCTGTCATAAAACACACAAGAATAAGTAGTTCCCAACAAGTGTAGACATAAGAAATCACAGAAATGGAAGTTTTTTCTGGTGTCTGATGAGTAAGGCATAAAGCATAAGCACAGAATAAAAGTCCAGGGGAGCATTCAAACGTTTCTTTGTAATGAGCACTCTTGCTGACATCACAAAAATGTGCAAACAATTGTTAGATATGAAAAGAAGGTACAATTTGTACCTTTAGAGTCTCAGCTGCTAACCAGTCCCAATACATTAAGATAAATAAATGCAAGGAACCCAGTTTCCACTGAGACTTTATATAAACTCACTTCTTAAATTTCAAATAGCCTTGTGTTTTGTAGTTCAGTTTTATTATATCTAAACTGCAAGCTTAAAAATTAAAACATTCAAATACAAATAAATGAAAATGAAGACACCTCAGTATAAGCTATCCAATAATAAAGAAGGACAGAGCTTTTTAAACTAATCTCAGCAATCAAGCAATTGTTTGAACCCATCATTTCTTTGCTCGTTACAGGCTGCAGCCTTCCATTTATGCTCCAGTAATTCATGCAAATACAGTTTAATTAAAAGTAAATTAAGTGCTTAAAGGGCTGACTGATTTTGGAGGGAGTACTGTGCTGGTCAAAGCACATTACAATGATTAATTGCATCTGGAAACCTCCCTACAGAAAAATTTGTTAAATATATTAACAGACTATAATAAGGTTTAAAACAAAGTTGTGCTTCCTAATATTCTTTACAATTATTTTGTATGAGCCAGGGTGTTCAGGTCTATGTACAGTAGATGTTATCCTATCCTGGATTCTAGACCATGTCCTGCAAACATGACATGAGCAGACTGAATGAATGCCAATGAATCAAATTTATATATCCAATCTCTTTAATTTTTCTCCCAAAAAATTAGTTCTTTCAGTAATAAATCAAGCCAAACCAGTTTAACACTCTCAGTGGAAATCTGAGTTCACAACAAATCTAGTGTCTCAGTGATTTACAGGAGAGTGTATTCCATCCCTCCCACCCATAGAGTGTTACCAATTTAGCTTCCTTCGGCTCCCTGCCTTGGATGGCTGTGCCACTGTTGGGATTCCAGTTCACAATCTCCCTACAACAGGACGAATGTTTTTCGATTGCAACACTCAGGAGCTTTACAATACAGTTTTAGTTAGTTGAAAATATTTAAAAAATCTGTGGGCTTACAATTAGGTTTAAACAGACAAAGTTTAAAGTGTGATGCCAGGCGAGGAACTGGATTATTTGTCTGTGAAGGACAGCCAACATGGGTATTGCTGCAGTAACTGAAAATTTCCACTTTGAGGTCTAGTTAAAATGCTCCTTTACTGGGGAAACCTGTCTTGGCTAACTTGTTATATACACTTTGTCCATCAAAGGATCCTAATACTTCTGCTTAAAGTTTCAGTAGGAAATGATCCGTTTTGTTGACTGTGGAGTGGTTGGGCACATTATGTCCCAGGCTTTTAGTTATGCTGTCATAGCTATTCTTGCTGGAGTCCCTGAATTTACACATAAAGTACTTTAACCATCACATGATTACAAGCATACCTAATAATTCTCTCTCTCTCTCTCTCTCTCTCTCTCTCTCTCTCTCTCTCTCAAGCTAAGATGCCCTATCCTTGGTTGGAGTCTCATTGTTGGTAGTGCACTTTGCTGGGATGGATCTGCATGGACAGCCTGTGACCCATACTGTGGACAGAACTACTTGGAGACTGTCACACTGTCATCTTCAAACTCGGGTCTTCAGCAGTGAAAGTTTGAAGTCTGTATCTGTATCTGTTAACCATATGAATTATCCGTATCTGTATCTGTACTCGGAGTGGGTGGGGCCTAACCCGGACGTAGGTGGGACTTGTCTTTGAATGGGCGGGGCTTTAACCGTAATAATTAATTTGTAATATTTATAACACAACCTTACTACCTTTATGTTTTTATGAAATACAGCAAAAACGTGTCAGACACACAGTGTCTGGTTACTGGTTAGAGACAGCTGAAGGTTTAAAAAAGAAAAAATCTCCGACAGGCAGAGACGCAATGCGAGTCGCATTCTACCAAGCAAGCACCACGTCTGAACGAACCCACGTTTACCAGAACTCTACTGGTTAGTAAGTACGTATTATTAACGTTACAACCCGAAGTAAAAAGCTGAAGAAACCCTAAACGTTAACGGAAAAGACCCGCGAACCCGAGTAACTGAGGGAGAGACAGAGAGCTGTTCTGTGTGTGACTGTGAGTGAGCAGAGCGAGACACAGCAACACAATACATCTGTATGTGTGTAGGGGAAGGGCGCTGTGACTAGCCTATCACAGAACGCTGACACAATCAGATACACAATGATGATTTTCATTCAATCCGAGCACAGATATTGACTTGTATTACTCGTATAATACTCATACTCGGCAGAAGTGCTTTATCCGTACCGGATACTCGTTTCAGCCGAGTATCCGGCTCATCTCTAATAAATAGTCTTTTAATTTTAAAACTTAACAATTTTTATTCTGTTTCATTTCGTCTTTTTTTCCATATTTAGAACTTAAAAGATAAAAGATTTATTTGTTTGTTATTAATATTTTACATCTAGTGAAATTATGAGGTTTTATGTATATTTTTGCCATTGATATCAATTTAATTTTTCTACAGATAGGTGGTTTCATTTATTCGTGCATTTATTCGTTCTTGTAGGACATGCAGTGTTTATTATATTTATTACTTTTATTTTTTATATATATTCACGATTCATTTATTTAGATTTTGTTCATTAAATTATTATTATTTAATTTCATTATTTTACTTAATTTAATTACAGTTTATTTATTTATTTATTTATTTATTTTTATTACATATAAAACGCGTGGTCTAATTTGTACTTTAACATACAGTGACACGGTAAAATATACAGGATCACATATTGTACATCACAAACAATATAAATATGACCACCTAGCTTACTATGTGTTCCTTTTCTCTACTTATTACAATAAAAATGAAACATATTAATTGGCAAATATTTTAAAAATCGTATTAAACATAGAAGATATCTTTATTTGATTGAGTCTCGGGCTTAGTCGCTACATGTAGCGTCACTTAGCACCGAAAGCGGAAGTGGTCATTATGACGTCACTATGTGACGAGCAATTAACTAGTCACCGTCCGCCATCTTTAATCAATCAGTAGCGCCTTAGAAATTAACAAAAACTTAATTACCTTCACGAGGTTCTCTCTTTACAGATGCGCTGTTATTGGTTGAGTTACTGAACTAAACGACAAGCTGCAAATATAAAGGATTGGAGAGTAGGCGCTGTTGGTCAAGTCGTGTTGTGTTCTTAAGTGTGTTTGTTTTGCGCCTAAACCAGGTTTCACAGGTTGGTTTATCGCGGTTTCGACTCGTTTCTTGATGTTTCAGCTTTTTATTTCGCCTCTATTTGCTCTACCTTGTCTTTAAATGACATTTGTTTTGTTTTTAAAGGTTGAACCTGCAGTTAAACCCTTGGCTTGGTATTTTATCTGGAAAAATGAGCTCCAATGGCCTTGCTCCATATGCCGCCTCTATGAACATGTCTGCTCAGCTAAGGGTGGCTGGTCCTCGTGTGAAGGCTGGCCAGAGGGTTGTTCTGGGTGTTTTGACAAATGATCATCATGGCAGAAGTACCCAGGTGAAGATCTACTCTCTTCTCCATCTACACATGCCTTTTAATGATCCTGAAATAAGGAGGTTTTAATTGTCTTACTTCTCTTCAGGGCCTTCCATCTAAACATGGATCAGCATTGCACAATGTGATTGTCCATGGAGATGATGCCTGGTCCTCTTCAGACTTTGATGTTCGTGTGGTTGAACCAGATGAGGTGCAAGCTGCTAAACACCCTGCAGAGCTGTTTGCTGTTTTTAATCCTTCAGAGCTTCAGATTTTGTCTACTGTTAATGATTTCACATCAGGTCAGCTATGGTTTCTTTGCAAAATGAAGAAAAAACAAATGTACAGTTTTAGCTGTAAAGGATTGAGTCAGCTTAGAACTTGCAAAATTTCAACTATCTCTATACAGGATCAAGTCTGGATGCTTCTATGCAATCCCTGCCAGAGGATGAAATGGTCACTTCTGAGGATGTCTTGTCTGTTGCTGAGTATGCAGTTGAGATTCACCAACACCTGAGAGACTGTGAAGTCAGTAATTACTGTTAATTTGCTATTAAATGCTATAGTTTGTACCATGTCTGCTTTCTTGACTTTAAAAAAAAAAAAATTCTTCCAGTTGAGATATAGGTCAAAGCCTGGCTACATGAACAAGCAGCCAGACATCACCAACAGCATGAGGGTCATCCTGGTTGACTGGTTGGTAGAAGTTTCTGAGGAATACAAACTATGTTCTGAAACTGTTCATCTTGCTGTGAATTACCTGGACCGCTTCCTCTCCTGCATGTCTGTTCTTCGAGGGAAACTACAACTTGTTGGGACTGCTGCAATTCTTTTGGCTGCGTAAGTACCATCATAGGGACTGTAAACTACTATTTGTATTTATAAAAAAAAAAAAAAAAGCCTAACTCCTTAAACCTGTATCCGTCCTGTAGGAAATATGAAGAGATCTATCCTCCAGAGTTGAATGAATTCGTCTATGTCACTGATGACACCTACACCAAAAAGCAGCTCCTGCGCATGGAGCACCTTATGCTCAAAGTGCTGTCCTTTGACATGACTGCACCAACAAGTCACCAGTTTTTGATGCAGTATATCTTGGAGGAAGCTGTCTGTGTTAAAACTGCAAATCTTGCTTTGGTAACTTTTTTTTTTTTTTTTTTTTTTGTTTAAATGTATTCAACTTTTGTCCCTTGGTTAATCTAAACCCCACCCACACAATCCTGGTTTAGTATGTTTCAGAACTGAGCTTACTTGAAGTGGACCCATTTCAGCATTATCTTCCATCAATGATTGCAGCTGCAGCTTACTGTTTGGCAAACTACACTCTTAACAGAGCCTTATGGGTGAGTTTGTTCCAGCTTGGCTCTTTTGCAATATTGCAGATAACATGTCAAATTGCTCATGGAAACGTGCCCTTGTCTGATTTTTATTCCCCAATATTGAGTAATCAATTAAACTTTCTTACAGCCTGACTCTCTGTATGCCTTTACTGGCTACACTCTGTCTGAGATTGCACCATGTCTGATTCTGCTCCATCAGCTCCACTTGGCTGCAAAAAGTCGGCCCCAACAGGCCATTTGTGAGAAGTACAGGAGCACAAAGTAAGTCAGGGTTGTCTTTGCATCAGTAGTTGGAATTGGTCAAACATGTAATCTTGGGTACAAATCTTTGTTCACCTAAAACAGTGACTTGTTGCTTAATTTTCAGGTACTGCCGTGTATCCCTGATTAAACCACTGGAGACTTTGCCACTGCACTGATGTTTAGTGACTCTGAAGACCAACTGCAGCGCTTATTCCTCCATTTTGTAAATACTGAATGAACTGTCAAGACTTTTTTTAAATTATTGATTTTAATTTGTGATTTTTATCATAGTCCATAAAATGATCTTAAAGTTGGCAATTTAATGCTGCTAACTTGTCTAAAAATGTGTAACTGGTCATGGGCCTGGATTCCTCTGTAGAGGCATTGGTTATGATTTTTGTATCCTCAAACCTGTCATGGAATGCAGACTGCTAATTTTTTCAATAAATGAACCAAGTTGCAATACCAGTGTGACTTCTTGAAGGGTGTAAGAGGTGATAATTGACTTTGTTTGTCCTAGTGGGTTTTTTTTTGTTTGTTTGACAATTAAGTTGGTGTGGTTAAAACTGCTTTCTTGGTCAACTAATGACTTTTTACACCTGTTTTTGTAAACTCAATTTCTTTCTGCCTATTGGTGTAAAGCTTAAGTTTTTTAAACCCTAACTGCATTAACTAAATTTTGAAGTAGCTTTTATTGGAAAGGGGTTTTAACTGATGAGAACTACTAACAGCTTAAGCCCTTTATATTGTTACATAAGTGACTAAAACCCAAAGCATTGTGGGAGATGTAGGAGGGTTTTTTTTTTTTTTTTTTTTAAAAGTCTCCTTAAACCTGAATTTGTCCTGTAGGACATGGAGATTTATCCTCCAGAGGTGGATGAATTTGTAATGACCCAGCATGTAAAATGGTTTTCTGTTCCCCTTCACAAAAGGGGAAGCCATGTTTTGTTAATGCTTTAAGCATTTCTTTCAGAGGTATATAGTGAACACCAATTCCTTTTTAATATTTGTTTTATTACTAGCAAGGTGTGTGGGGGTTTTTTTTTTTTTTTTTTTTTAAAACAAGGTTGAAATTCAAACCGTCCCAATATACCTGAATTGGCGCCCTCTAGCGCCGGTTTGGTTCTGTTGTCCGCACCACAGTTTTCATGTTAAACAGGCAGCGCCTTCAGCATGCGGCTGTAACAAGGGAAAAGCCTCCTGAGTAAGCTGTCATTTCTCTAACCTGGTATGGTTTCATTTATTTTTTTCTTAAACACTTTAAGCCTTGTGGGTACCTTATTACACATTTATGGTTAAGATTATTCTGTTCATTAAATTATTCTTAGGACTTAATTGTATTCTGTAAACTTGATATTAACTTGTCTGGAACAGCACACAGAAAAAAAAGTTAAATATTGAAAATACTCAATATATGATTAATCCATGACAGACTATAGACAGCCAGCTTGTTTTTATGTAGCCTTCATAGAAAGTGGTATAATCTCCCTCTTGTTGTCTTTGTACCTATTTAAAATACAGTTCCAGGTCCTCAGGCAAGACTAAACTAAACTATGATGGACCTTTAAATCTTTGCTCTAAAAGGCATCCAAGGTCCAGTTATTTACCTTATTAACTAGCTAAAGGTGAACCATATCTACAGGAAAAGGACAAAGTTGTAAAAGATAAGCGTATTACTCAAAGGGAGGTACAATTTCATAAGCTCCCTTTTTAATAGATGATTATTATTATTATGGTGGTGGTAGTGTTGGGTGTTGGAAGTTATATCTGGAAGCCCTGATCTGTCTTCTGCATCCTTCGCATAATTAGAGAAATGTGACACTTGTCTTTCAGGTTAAACAAGCTGCCATGAATTGTTACAGTTTAGTTTTGTACAGGGGTAAAAGAAATAAACAGTTTTGTGTTTAATGTTCAGCTGAATTTCATTATGACAGGGATGGTGTTAGAATTCATCGCATTTTCTACTTGATCTTTTGAAATCCACAACTAACTCACACTTATATAAATGTCAGCTAATGTTTACAGGACTATGTAAGCAGGGTGTTTGTGCATTTCCTCACATTCAGTCTCTGATTTCTTCTTGAGGCATGATCTAAATCACAATCCTGAAACCATCCTAGCGTAAAGATATGGAAGCTACTAAACCTGGCACGCTACAGATCATACAGTGGCGCTATCAGAAAGCACAGGAATGCCTCAATGCAGGAATTCTGGAGGATAACATGGGAAATAAAGACCGAGCGATTGCTCTGTACCGACTGGGAAGACGGCACGTCCTCCATGGCCTGGAAATGGCCTTTGTCCAGAATGTTGCCCAGCAGATTCCAGTGAAGATGAATGAAATGCTCAGCTGCATCACCACTCGGCTGACTTTCCTTGAGTCCACTTCAGGAGCCTCTGATACCCAGAATTCCTATCCAGTCCCGTTACAATCCCTATCTACATCTAGCAGCCATACTAAACAAGTGCTTGCTACAAAGCCTTTAGGTGGAGCTCAGCGTTTTCCACACTCCCCTGCCATGGCCTCTGAGGTGCCCAGGGATCTGCCACCAGCTTACACCCCACAGGCCACAGATGGATGTGTTTCCATTTCTCAGCGCAACAGGGTGACCTGTCCTTCCCCACCAACAGCAGAGCTGGTTTACCACTTTAAAGATGTTCTATTTATCCTTCCTCATGGCGTACAGATATTCTTTGTTACACCAAATGGGCATGTCAGTGCTCCGTCATATCCAGGTTATCTGCGCATCATCCTGAACAGCAGCCAGCATTACGATAATGATGATACCAATAACACCAGACATCCTCTAGCTTACCTGCAGGTGAGCAAAGTCTTTTTGGCCTTGTTTATACTTAAGGCAGTACTAATATGTGCATATTTCAAATCAAGTTAAGAAGCTTTTATTGTCATTTCAACCATATACAGCTGATGCATGGTGAAATGAAACAGCGTTCCTCCAGGACCATGGTGCTACATAAAACCAGCAACAATAAGGATAAAAAAATATTGTGTATAATTAACTGAGGTTATTATTTCAAATAGTAGATGTGATTAAATAGGCTCATTCACTACTTGAACAGGTAATACATGAGAGATTTCACCTCAGATAAGATGAAATGTTAGACACACTGAATCTTGAAAATGTCCACATTCTGAATGTGTGTGTGTCTGAAAAGAAGTTACTAATAACTAAACTGGATAAATACACAGGAAACTGACAAAGAAGCAAACATTTATTCTCGTGGATGCTTCTGAGACTTTAATTCACAGAAGAATCTTTGTGAAACTCACTATAGTTTCATTTAGAACTTATCTGGTTTGGGTGGTTTCCAAAACAGTGTCTTTTAAGTGACATTGATTGTACCACTGATTTTGCTTTACGTGGTTGCTCATTTTTACTATTCAGATTAAGGGCAGGGCAGCTAATGCTGTTCTACAGCACTACTCTGGGCCAGATGTTGGTGGTTGTTCTGTGGGGAACTGCTGTTTTGCTGGTGGTCAGGGCTCTGGCTTTGTGCTGCATTGGCACTTTTCCCTTTTGAAAGCCAGGTGTCCACTGCACTAGCTGAATCCGGAACCCCAAAATACCACAAACAAATACACAAATGGGCATCACTAGTCTCTAACACTTTCCGTCTACCTCACACACTCGCATCCACACACAACCAGTAATATCACACGCATACAAAATACTCAAACTGTGTCACCCAGCACTGCTTTGTTCTCTGTGAGCCCTATGGGACAAAGCCACATTCTGCTGAATAGAGGACCTGATCTTTCAGTTCAGTAAGTAAACATTTTTAAATGTTTCAGTTTGAAGACTAAGGTATTATTATAGTTGAGGTAGATTGCAAGGTTTTAAATGAACCTCTGAGTGACGGAAGTGAAAACATCAGTGTGTTATGTTTGCAGGTATGTGATTGGCACTACCCCCTGTTTCCAGACTTGCCAGTCCTGCTTAGTGGCAAGGGTGTGTTCACATTCTCTGATACCATGGCAGCCGAGCCTGGGTCCTGCGTTGGGGTTGTGTTGTCAACCGAGCTGCCTGCAGGGGAAAGAGCTCTTTTTCATGAGCATATCTCCATATTTACACAGCTTAGAGTTCAGGTAACAACTGCATGACACAATGATATAAAGCTTCTACTTCAGCCTTTGGCATATGAAGTACACAAAACATTAGTCATGGTGAGCTCTGTTGCGCTTAGTAGAGTTATTCTGGTGTATTACTACTGTTTTAAAGCAAGAGAGCTCAAACCTCTTGCAGCAAATGAAGCATTTAAAAGCAAAATAGATTCTACTACTGACTCACTCACTCAGATATAGTTTATGAGCATAATCCAGTTATTCAGGTCTTTAGATTTTATGCACTAATGTTCTTGCTATCTATTTATTAGGTTTACTTTATGTTGACGTTATTTGTAAGCAGACAGTTTTTGAGTTAATGAGATTCAGATTCAATTTATTGTTACAACAAAACCCTCATCATTTACATTTATGTAATTTAGCAGACACCCTTATCCAGAGTGACTTACAACTGAGCAACTGAGGGTTAAGGGCCTTGCTCAGGGGCCCAGGAGTGGCAGCTTGGTGGACCTGGGGTTCGAACCCATGACCTTCCGATCAGTAGCCCAACACCTTTAAACACTGAGCTACCACATCCGCTCATATACAGTATACAGCACTCGCATAACATTAATAACATTAAAACCACCTTCCTAATAGTGTCCAAGTTCGCCCATGTCACCAAAACAACTGACTCATCACTGAACGTGTGCTGTGGTATCTGTTAGCAGCTGATCCTTTAAGTCCTGTAGGTTGCAAGCTGGAACCTTAATGGATCTGACTTGATGCCTGATCACACGCTCATTGTATTTGCTTTGGACAGTGGACAGGAGTCCATATGGGTATTCTAACTCACTGTTTCACTGTAGTTCACTGTTTGTTCTTCCTTGAAACACTTTGGTAGGTACTAACCACTGAAGCCCATAAGTTTTGGAGATGCTCTGATCCAGTCGTCTTGCCATTACAATTTGTCCCTTGTGTTGCTCAGATCTTTAAACTTGCCCGATTTTCTGGTTTCCAAAACACAATCTTTGTGAACTGCTTGTTCAACTGGCATAATATATCCCAGCCCTTGACAGGTACCATTGTAATGTGATAGTTATTTACTTTATCTGTCACTGGTTTTAACGTTATGGCTGAACAGTGTATAACAGAGTTGATTTGTATTTTTGTCACTAAAAGATATGAGAAATTTAATTAATTACTACAGATATTTCAAAAACAAAGTGTACATGAAAATATAAATGACGTGTAAATGAGCAAGTGCCTCATAATCATTTTCTTTGAAAAAGTTATAGGCAAATATTTTGATATGAGAATTATACTGAAAACTATAGTTATTGGGTTTATATTTTTATTTATTACCTTTTACCAAAACAAGTAGCACAGATGCCAGTTGGAAGCCAGTATGTTATATCTTACAGCCCAGTTATGTGTTATACGCATATCTTTGTATACTGCTGACAGTCATTTTAATCCAACTGAAGTCTGCAGAGGATAATGGAGCAGATGAGGCAACAGGCAGGAAAATTAACCTGAATGCAAAGACTCACATCAATCCTTCAGAAAACACAGCAGATGAGAAGAATTTACCAGGATGGAGTGAGAAGATGTCGAAGAGCATCACAGCAGGTTTGCAGCCCTGAATAAAAACTACCCATGTCCATATCCAGTGCAAAAAGTTAAAATCTTTTGGTGTTAAAGGACATTTAGTAAATATCTGGCCTTGTAGTGATCATGCAGACATCTCATGCACCTCTTAATCACTTTTGAACCATGGCAGTTGAGTGGTTAGGGCTCTGGACTATTGACTGGAAAATTGTGAGAACCCCATGATTGGCTAGTGTCTGTGTGATTGATAGTGGAGAATGATATTGTAATCCATCCCATCCCTTCCATGATGATATGAATCTAGGATATTGGCTGCTCAAGATAAAATCCTGTTTATCATACCAGATTAAATGGATTAGATACTCAGGCATCTATGGAAATGCATTGTGTGGGTTTTTGCTTTAATGTAATGTTTAAAGTCTTCAAGAAAAATAAGAAGCATTGGAGAAGGACTGGATTTGAAAGATAATGTTCATGTAATAAATTGTACATTTATCAGCAGGAGGCAGTGTGTGTCCAAATGACACCCTGCAGATGGTTATATTTCTAGTCCACTAGGAGACACTCTTTCTTTTTGAATTGGACAAATCATGATGTAGAAAATGGTCTTATTACAAACCAGATGATACATTTCTTAACTTAAAAATAATTTTATAATAAATTATCTTACAGTTTTGGTTGTAGCATGATATCTAAGCACATGCTAATTCTACATGCTCAGGGGCTTCATGGCTCAGTCGGGGCCTTGTGCAGGGAGCAGAAGCCACAGGTAAAGCTATTCACACTGGAGCAATAAAACTACGTGAACACATCACTCCAGAGGAAACACCAGCTGTGGTCAGCCCTAGAGTCACCACAGGCCTGTGTGCAGCTCAGCAGGCTACTGGGGGAGCTGTCAAAGTCAGCCGATTTCTGGGTAAGTGTCAGGCAAGGATGAAAGTCTGTTGAAGCTGTCAGTATACAGATTGAGACCTGTAACACAAGGACTGTCTAAGGATGATAGAATGTAGATCCAGATTCAGAATAAATGTCTTACAACGTTCTACTTCCTATCACTACTAAATAAGGCATAGACTACTGATCACTGTGTTGAAATGGAGAAGGCTCTATTTTGGTAGTAGGACTTACAGCTTTACCAACACTGGAAATTGAGAACAGATGTGATACTGCAAAGCTCTGCCTGAACATGCTCAATAATATGTTTTGTTCAGTATAATTGTATAATTACAGAACAATGTATGGCCCCATTTATACTTGACATTCATTATACCATATATTTTAAGTATATAATTAACAGTATCTGGATAATAAATAATCCAGTCTCCTCATTGCTACAATAAATATTTCATTCTTGTCCTAACTGTGTAAAGTAATTAGATCAAATGTTGTTTACAATATGCAAAACCTTGAGGATAATCAGCTGTTCACTTCAACATTATCAAATCATTTATGGTGGAAATATGCTTGCCACTGAAAAATATCAGTAAAATGTTTAGATGCCTTGCATCAACATTTTACTGATTTTTTTTGTCTTGTTTTGAGTCTGTGAGTTGGCATGTTTCCAAACAAATCAGAAATTAAAATTGAACAGTTCTGTCTCACTTATAACCAACGCCCTGAAATACCCAGTTTTAGCTTGATTAAAATGTAATGATGTTTGATTTTGATTATAAGGCTGTAAAATTGTATAACTCTTTGTTAGTTAATGGCCTTTCAACTGTGGTTGGACGTGTTGGGAAGGAAATAACACCTCATGTCAATAAACATGGCAGCAAACTGATCCCAGAATCACTAAAAAGTAATAAAGATACCTGCACCAACATGACCGGAGCCAAAGTAGTGGCTGCTAGTAGCTTAAAAGGTGAGAAATTAAACTATCATCATATTTGCTGTTGCTTTCAGTTTCTTACTTTCCAGATGAATGATGCATTTAAATCTTATCCATTGCTTATTTACTTTAGGTCTCTCAACCATATGGTCTGGTTTGGAAACTGCAGCAAAGATCATTGGTAAAAGTACAACCTCTGAGACCGTGCTGACGGTCAAACACAAGTAGGTGTTATTTAATGTAATTCTCCATTATTTATGATCTAAGGTGATCTGAGTATCAGTTTATCGTAAAGCACTATTTATATTTTCCTCTTGACTCTATCCTCTAAAATATTTAACCTTTTAAACAGTTGTGCTGTTGGGAATATGCTTTTATCTTTCCTCTTGATTTTTTCCCCCAGATGTAGGGGTTTAGAAGGCATGCTGGATTCCCCTAGCAGCAGTTAACTGGTGGCTGGAAATACTAATTTATATCTGTAGACTGAATCATTCATGACTAACACTGCTTTTAAGTGCCTTATTGTCCAGTACATTTTGCCATTCAAAGGTTACTCAACAGGTGACTGGTTTTACTGAGGAGCCCCTGCTGTAAGTTAAGTGCAATAAACATAATGAATACAGCAATCTGTTCGTTTCCTCTTATTATTACACTATTGACTTTCATGCTTCAAATATCACATAGCGTTTTTCTGTGTAAGGATCCATTATGACTTTCATTTCAACAACAGTATACCTTACTCACAAGTAAATTATGTTGGCCTTGTAGAAGCCAACATTCTGTTTTCCTATTTAAGCTTAGACAAAAATTTATAAAATTTAATGCGGCCTAGGGCTTTCATGCACCACATGCACCAAATTCGGATATGTTGTAGACCCCGGTCTGAAGTTTGTTGCTATTACTTTTATAAGCGATCCAAGTACTGGTGCTTCCGGTACCGGCTCTCAAAGTGGCCTTTTTCCCCATAGACTCCCATTATAAACTTTGGAGGTTTATAACTCGGCAAGCTTTCGAACGATCTACACCAAACTCAGCCAGCTCCTTTAGGGTGATACTCTGAACAAACTTTTAAATTGTTGTACTGGTGTACTGACTTCGGTTGTGCCGCAGCCCCGCCCCCAAAATATGCAAAATCAAAAAACTTTTTACAACATGGACATGTGACATATCAAAACACTCACAACAATGAGGGGAACTTCCTCACGTATATTCTGATGACGTCACATGACGTCACGTGATGTCACGTGAAAATAAAAAAAAGCACCTCCAAAAAGCACCGGCCTTTGCGAATACTTGCCTCGTCAAAGCCAACATCAAAGTTTGTCGTGACGAACTTTACAAATCTAGTTACTTTTGTTTTTTTCTGTTCATGCATGACTGCCAATTTAGTCTGTCCAATTTCAAGATACTCTTGGCTTTGTTAAAATACTGTTTGACATGCCCTTGTCGACTTTCCCACAACCATATCAGGAGCAACTTTTAATATACACTATATGGCTAAACACCATTATACAATTATGTGTGGCACTTCCCCACACTTTTTCCACAATGTTTGAAGCACACATTGGTCAAGAGTGTCTACAGTTTCCCTTCACTGGAACTAAGGAGCACAAACCTGTTGCAGCCTGACAATGCTACTGACGAGGTCCATAAGGTCGGAGTTGGGCTGGAGTTTAAGAACTCGAGTGACCTGTGCAGAGCCCTGACCTCAACCCTACTGAGCACTTTTTGACAAGCTTACATGTTGGCACATTAATTAGCCAGAAAGCCAGATTTGACTGTTCATCAAGCATTTTTTTCTTTTCATTTTCATCCAGATTTTCTGTAAAGCTGCTTTGTGGCAATATCCATTGTCAAACAAAAACATATTGAGCAATTCCTTTTAAGATAATAGATGACTAGTCACAAAATCACTTAGCACACTTTGTATTTGTGAAGGTAATTCCTTGTAAGTTAATGCTTCACGTGACCGAGTAAGCAATTATGTATCCCCAATAATGTATAATACCTTCAATAATGTGTAATAATGAACATAGATGTTCTGACCTGGTCTTGGTTTTGTGTGATTAAGATATGGCAATCAAGCCAGCCAGGCTGCAGCCTCTGCTATCCAGTCCGTGACCAATGTGGGAATCACAGCCTTCAACATGGAGAATCTAGCCCTCAATGCTGTACTGAAGTGTGCAGGCAATCAGATGCCAAAAGCTTCAACTGTAGAAGACCAAACCAAGAACACAGAAAAGAGAGCTAAGGGAGATATGTGTGAGAAAAAATAAAGCTATATGCTCCTCTGTCCATCTGGAAGCAATCAAGCAAAGCACAAACAATATACTTGTATCACACACACAAATTTACTAATGAGAATAAAATGTTTACATACTATTACAATGTTTAAAAGTATTCCAGAAAATTATATTTCTTCTTGTATACTCCATCCTTCACTGTCAGGATACATAATTGCTAGTACAATTATTATTAATTTGATGATTGTTGTTCATCTTATTCTTCATGATCAAATCCTAGATGTTTAGAGGTGGGAACAATAATTGCTGCATCTGTGCCTGAAATTCAGTATGATATAATTGTTTATTATTGTTTCTACTGAAATATTTTGTTTTGTAGGATTGTGTAGAATTTATGAGAAATATGCATGGAGGTCGGCAAGAGTACAGGAGGTTTTAATTGCTCTCATTTAGTTTATATACCTTATAAAATATGACGATTAAATATATCTTTTTTCATGAAAGAGTTTACATTTAATACATTTTCTCATTCTCACTGGTCTGTGTTTATACTGTAGGAATCAGACACCTCAAATGCAATTTCGAGTAAACAAACATAGTTAAAATATTTTTACATATTTAAATAGAACAGTTTATATACATATTTAAGATTACTGCATTTGCGTACCGCCAGAACCACTCTACTCTCCTTTTGGTTTTGGTTTATTTTTTATCCTAAATTGCATTCCTTTTTATTCTTATATACCAGACAGTTGCATAAAGCATTTCACTGCATGTCGTACCCTGTATGTATATGTATGTGAAAAATTAAAAATAAAAAATTTTATTTGATTGATTGAACACCATGTATCAAAGACACAAAAAGAAGAATTCAGCAAAAACAAACACAAGACAACAGGTATAAATAGGGGAGGTAATTTGTGAAACATAAGTATCAGGGGCCTGTTTCAGAAAGCGGGGGGGTATTCCAGAAAGCAGGTTATGTGACATACCTGGGTATGTTTAAGGGTAAGTTCGTGGATAACCTCAACTTTCGGTCCCAAAAACGGAGGTAACTTTCTGGGTATGTATGTAACCATAGCAACTGACTCTCTGAAGATAACCTACTCGGGAGCAGGTTATGTTTCAGTGTAACTTCGTTCCAGAAGGTTGGTCAGCATGGCGTGCCTTTTGATGAGGATCCTGTGGACGTAGAAGCACAAATTATACGAGTTTTTTCGTCGGGAGAGGGTTATAATACCGCGTATTGATGTGTTTGCATACCCTAATGAATATTTGAAAGAGCGTTATCGTTTTTCAAAAGATTCGTTAGTTTATTTACTGTAACACGTCTTTTAAAACCGCATATCGCAAATGTGACAAACCGCGGTTCTGCGCTTAGCACAGAAAACATTCTGTGCATAGCACTTAGGTTTTTTGCGTCTGGCCATTTTTTGTACAGTGTGGGCGATTCAGAGCATGTGGGAAAGGCAACTGTGCTATGTCTGGCATTTAAACAGTTCTTACCCACATTTGTGCAGTTCCCTGGCCATAAACCTCTGCTTGTTATTAAAGACGAATTCCACAGAGTGGCAGGTTTGTCCTTTGTAGTAAAATCTATGATGCATATTTAATATTTATTCATATTATTTATATCTATACATGTATTCATTATGCACACACACTTCATACTTCCATAACTTTCTGTTTCAGGGTTTCCAAATGTAATTGGGTGCATTGATGGCACTCACATTCCTATTAAAGCTCCACCAATAAATGAGGGAGACTGTGTTAATAGGAAATCTATTCATAGTATCAATGTGCAGGTAACAACTTAATTTTTTCCCTTCTTAAAATCATTAAAGTCATTACTTTTTCCACTAACTAGGTAATATGTGAGGCAACCCAAATCATTACCAATGTCGAGGCAAAATGGCCAGGATCTGTGCATGATGCCAGAATTTTCTGCGAGTCATCATTATGCCAGACATTTCAGCAGGGTATGTTTTGCTTTATACAATTGTTTTTTTTCCCTTTTTACTATATTTGTGTTGTACACTTCAATCATTACAGGACAGTACAATGGTTACTTGCTGGGGGACAGAGGATACCCTTGTCTGCCCTATTTAATGACACCCTACCCTGAACCTGAGCCTGGACCACAGACACGGTTTAACCTGGCTCACAGCCGAACACGGGCCAAGGTGGAGATGACTATAGGGATCCTCAAATCTCGGTTTCAGTGTCTGCGTGGGCTCCGGGTTAGTCCAGAGAGGGCAGGCGACATTATAGTGGCTTCTGTTGTGCTTCACAATATTGCCACTATAAGAGGAGAGAGCCACCCTCCTTGTATTGAGGAAGATGGCCCAGAGGAACACCTACAGATTTTAGAGGCCAGAGACTGAAGACTTTTGAGAGACAGGATCTGTCAAAATTACTTTTATTAATTTTTTTGCACTGGTCTGCCAGGCAGTTTATTTCTTTATTTACCGAAAAACAATAAAAGTAAAATTCAATAAAATGTTTTTTTATATTGCTTTACACACACACACACACACACACACACACACACACACACTTTTAACATGCAACAGATTAATATTCAGCCAAGTTCTCACCTTAAGGCGATGCTCCAGTAATTCAATTTCAAGTGCTGCTTTTTTAATGAGGAGCCTTTTCTCTTCCATTTGAAGTTGTATAAGGTCCATCTCCATGTCACTTTTTTCTTATTTGTTTTTGAAGATGGACCTTATACAGCTCCTTTGCTGGCAACTAGGAAGGTGGAAAAAATGTAATGAATGAGATTGTTTGGTCAGACAATAAAATTCAAATATGGACACCTGGACACAAATTCTTAGCCTGCTTAGATTGTGTGCTGAGGTTGAAGGACCCTCATCTGTGGGCAAATCCCTAGGTATGTACTGTGAAAGGACAATGACAGTTTGTTACTCTAATACAAAAAGGAGCCATACATTATAATGGTATGCATCATACCTCTGTGGATCTACCAGCATTGTCCACTTCTGTCACAGCAGATGTGGTCTCTTCATCATCTTCATCCTACAGGAGAAATATTCAAGTATACATTATCTGGCAAAAAAAAAAAAAAAAATACCTAAAAGCAACTAAAGGTACCTGACAACCCTCCCCCTTTCTGGAGGGTCCAATAATACAATCCGTCCATCAGTATCTATAAGAACACACAACCCATTAAATTCTCAATATTATCAAAGAAAATAATACATGAAAAGAGTAACATGTCAGACTAAGATCACAGTAGCCTATACATCATATGCAGTTAAATAAAATAAGCCTACATAAAAATTAATCTTGTTCAAAAATCCTTTAAGTGACAGAGATAGTAATTTATTAGGACAAAAAATGAAAACAAATCATAGAGGTAAACTTACATTTCACCATTTTTTCACCATCACTTGGTGTGTGCGATGAACTGCCCCCTGGAATGCCAGCAACCACTGGTCGCCCTTTATTAAGGGACAGAGCCAGCTCCTCAGATGGGGTGAGGGGAGGTGGTGGTGGGCCCCCGCCAGTTAGATGGGCTTCAGTCTTCTTTCTATTAGCTACATGACAGAATGAATATACTAAATCCTGTTATATTAGTAGTTCAGTAATTGTGTAATCAAATATTACCTTTTTGCAGAATGTTTTTGTGTTTCATTTTGACTTGGCTTAAAGTTCTTGTGGCTCCAGAAGGATTACACCTTATTAAATAAGAAATATACATTATTATTTTAAACTAAAGAAATAAATGGCAGGAAAAGTAAATGCTTTCATAGTGATATAACATATTCAAAAGGATGTATAAGTCATACTTCATTATTTTGCATTATAATAAAACGGGAGCCAATACCAAATTTGTAATTTAATACACTCACGCATTTACTCTGTCCGTTATTTTTTGCCAAGCCAACTCTCTTGCTTTAGCTGATGCAGCTGTATTGCTTCTTTTTAATATTATTGGCTTAAACTCCTCATAAGCGTGCATTAAAACCTCCAACTCCGCCTCTGTGAAATACGCTGCTCTCTTTTTTCGCTTTGAGTTTCCATGGTGACTCATGAAATCGGTGATCCATTGAAAATGTCTTTATATATGCACCGTGCACACGCATAAACTCTGGGTAACCAGTTGGGGGTTGATTAAACTAACTCTTCTCAGGTGTTTTGGAACCAACATACTCATGGTATGCCTGTTTGGGGTAAATCAACCCAGAGGTTATGATTTATCAAATGGTAAGTTAACCAAGCTTTCTGGAATACCCCCCAGGTGTGCAGAGGCAGGAACAGGCTCTGGATGGGGTGGGGCAAACACATGAAAACAAAAACAAATGCGCATGGCACAAGACATAAACAAACCCTGCCGGCATGCTCCCTGGAGTTTTGGCAGGGAATTATCCATGCTGCCCATGACTGCTACAGCTTTGGAAAATTCACCTATCATTTTGACATGAAAACAACTGACATGTAAATTATTTGCATGTCCATTAAAAACCAGGAGAAACACAAATATGCTCAGTTCGTCAAAACCTCAAAAATATGTAATCTATTTTCCTGTTAGAAAAAGTTCAAAAGATAAAGTATGTATGTTATTAGAAAAATACTGAAGTTGTCTGCTTTTATTTGAAAGCTTTTTCTTGACAGATCGATATTTTAATATTGAACTATAGTGCTTTATTGCATACAGTTAGTGGTATATAATTTATACAGTTTGTCTGCATGCCAATTTTGCAATTAGCACATAAATAAGATTACTATTAAAAACAAATTCTATACAACATAATTAATGTTGATGAAAATAATAATAATGTTAAAAATAATTTGTATTTGGCTACAAACTCATGTATTTGTTTGACTCAGTATTATTTTAACGTAGAAATGTAAGTGAAATCTTTCAGTAAGTTTAACTAGAAACAGTATGTTTTTAATAGTAATCTTATTTATGTGCTAGTCACGTGACGTCATTTGTGGTAATTTTTTGTTTTGGGGCGGGCCTGCACATGACATCACGCAACGTCATTTTGTGGTCATTTTTTGTTTTGGGGGCGGGGCTGCACCTGACTCTCCCAACGTCATCCAAATACCCTTGAGGAAGTTCCCCTCGTTGTTCTGAGTGTTTAGATATGTCACATGTCAATGTTATGAAAAGTTTGATGATTTTGCATATTTTTGGGGGCGGGGCTACGGGACAACCGAAAGGCCAGTCGGTACCCCAATTTAAAACCTTTGTTAAAAAAAACTTAGCTAACAGTTTTACAGCCTGTTCACTGACAACACCTGCTCAGAACAAGTGGTCTAGGCCCCTGGTTCTCAAACTGGTGGCCCTGAGATGGTGCCAGGGGGCCCGGCTTAATGACATTTTATAAAATAACGAATTTATCGTAAATTCTGTGTAATTAAATCTCAGAAAAATAAGGCTACTACCCAACAGCATAATTTAATATGTTTGGTTTAATTTAAATATTAGGTTTTGGAATGTTTTATGTCATAAATTTTGTTTTCTTTTTTTTTTGGGGGGGGGGAGTAGGGGGCACCCCATTGTTGTGTTTGGGTGGAGGGTTGGAGATAATCACTCTTGCCTATCTTCAAAACTTGAGAGCCCTGCAACATAATTATTGTCAGTTGCAGTAACATATCTAATCAGTTTATCTGCCTTACATTCCACAGCTCTCTTGAAGAAAGATACTCTTTTCACACTTTTGCCTTTTGGCGCACTTGTATGATGCTCCTTAACGATTCAGCTTCGCGAGATAAGGAACTTTGGGGTATGTTGTGAAAAAGGGTTCAAAGTTCCTGCGCTCTTGACCGGAAATTCCTGAATGTGTGTTGTTATTTTATTTAAAACATTTACATATAATAAAATAATTTATAATTATTTACGTTTGTTTACAGAATTAACTGCAGCGAGGCCACACACCCAGAATGGTACAGTCCGTTTCCATAGTTACGGCTTAACGGTCAGCACGCGACTTTACAAATGTTGCCTTTAGTTTTTAAGTCTGATTTAATGATGGGAGACTCTGGGATAAGCAAATATGATCTAGCGTGATTGCAGGCTGAACTCGAACAGGAGAGAGAGCTCAAGTAAGAACTAGATTTGTAAAGTTCGTCGAGACAAACTTTGATGTTGGCTTTGACAGTGCAAGTATTCGCAAAGGCCGGTGTTTTTTGGAGGCGAGTGGACATAAGGGTTAGTATTACTTTTGGAGGCAAGTGGACAGAAAGATTGTGAAAGCTACTAGACCGCTAGGGTGGCAATACTTTTGGAGGGGACATGAGCATGTGACGTAATCCGAATACCCGTGAGGCAGTTCCCCTTATTGTGCTGAGTGTTTTGATATGTCACATGTCCATGTTGTGCAAATTTTTTATTTCGCTTATTTTGGGGGCGGGGCTACACGTGACGTCACGTGACGTGAACAAAATACACGTGAGGCAGTTCCCCTCATTGTGCCGAGTGTTTTGATATGTCACATGTCCATATTGTGCAAATTTTGGATTTTCACGTGACGTCACGAGACGTGACCAAAATACACGTGGGGCAGTTCCCCTCATTGTGCTGAGTGTTTTGATATGTCACATGTCTATGTTGTGCAAATTTTTGATTTCGCTTATTTTGGGGGCGGGGCTATACACGTGACGTCACGTGACGTGACCAAAATACACGTGAGGCACTTCCCCTCATTGGGCTGAGTGTTTTGATATATGACATGTCCATATTGTGCTCATTTTTGATTTCGCTTATCTTAGGGACGGGGCTACACGTGACGTCACGTGACGTGACCAAAAAACGCGTGAGGCAGTTCCCCTCATCGGGCTGAGTGTTTTGATATATGACATGTCCATGTTGTGCAAACTTTTTGATTTCGCTTATCTTGGGGGCGGGGCTACACGTGACGTCACGTGACGTGACCAAAAAACGCGTGAGGCAGTTCCCCTCATCGGGCTGAGTGTTTTGATATATGACATGTCCATGTTGTGCAAAATTTTTGATTTCGCTTATTTTGGGGGCGGGGCTACACGTGACGTCACGTGAATACCCGGTGGGGTGCCAAAACTTTTGGACAAAAGTGACTACTAAGTGTTTTGACATTTCATATAAAAACTGCAGTCATTATGGAATTCTACTTATTATTATACTGCATAGAACAGTATTTTGGGGGCGGGGCTACACGTGACGTCACGTGAATACCCGGTGGGGTGCCAATACTTTTGGACAAAAGTGTATTGACTGGGGTCCAATACTTGTGGAAAACCCCTTTGAGCTTCCGTAGCGGTAATTCCGGAATTCCGATCGCTTATAAAAGTCATAGCACACCTGTCCTCAACGAGCCGGTCGATTTGACACCTCATTCATGGGTCTAGGACAAAAGCTGCGGGACAAGTTACGCGCCGAAAAAGTGTCCGGAAGAATAATAATAAGTATGCAGAATAACAATAATGATGCTTTTCAAGCACCATTAATAACTAGATTTGTAAAGTTCGTCGCGACAAACTTTGATGTTGGCTTTGACGATGCAAGTATTTGCAACGGATGGTGCTTTTTGGAGGCAAGTGGACATAAGGGATAGTGTTGCTTTTGGAGGCAAGTGGACATAAGGGATAGTGTTGCTTTTGGAGGCAAGTGGACAGAAAGCTAGGTTGCCAAAACATTTGGAGGTAAGTGGAGACAAGCATGTGACATCATCCAAATACTCCTGAGGAAGTTCCCCACATTGGGCTGATTGTTTTGATATGTCACTTATCCATGTTGTGCTAATTTTTGATTTTCACGTGACGTCACGTGACGTCATCAGAATACATGTGAGGAAGTTCCCCTTATTGTTCTGAGTGGTTTGATATGTCACATGTCCATGTTGTAAAAAGTTTTTTGATTATGCATATTTTGGGGGCGGGGCTGCAGCACAACCGAAAGGCCAGTCGGTACACCAATTTAAATCTTTGTTCAGAGTATCACCCTAAAGGAGCTGGCTGAGTTTAGTGTAGATAGTTCAAAAGCTTGCCGAGTTATAAACCTTCAAAGTTTATAATGGGAGTCTATGGGAAAAAAGGCAATTTGAGACCCGGTACCGGAAGTACACGAATCTGGTGCATGTGGCTCGAAAGCTCTAGGCCGCATTAAATTTTATAAATTTTTGTCTAAGCTTAAATAGGAAAACAGAATGTTGGCTTCTACAAAGCCAACATAATAATATGCTTATAAAGGAAAACAGAATGTTGGCTTCCACAAAGCCAACATAATTATTATCCTGGTTTAGCTACTTACTCATAATATACATCTATTATGTATAGAATAGATATAACCATCTGTTACAATGCACATCCTTTTAAGAGAGATGCTGAAAGAATCTGTTTGTGACCTGAGAGGCACCTTGGCTGATTTAGAAGAGCGAGTGAACAGAGTGGACAGTGAAGGTGTGTAAACTGAATCAAATCATCTAACAGGCCTTATTAAACAGGTGATGTGTGGAGAAACGTGTTTATCCCTGTTGGCTCATTGGATTGGGTGAAGAACAGGGTAACTGTTCTGGTGATCTGAAATAAGAACAATTTTGCGAGTTTTTCTTAAAGGTTAAATGACTTGAGGACTTGGGTAAATTGTAAATCCTTCTTTGTGCACAGGGAATGAATGGAGAACCAGATATGAGACCCAGCTTGGAGCTTAACAGACAGCTGGAGAGACAAATTGGAGTTGTACAGGAGCGGCTGGAGAGCCTACGTGGAAATCCTATGGGTACAAAATGTTTTTTAAATCCAAAAAAAAAAAACTTTTATACAATACTTTAATTTTGCTATGTTTTCCAATTTATTTATTTATTTTTATTATGAATACAATATTTTGTAAGAACACAATAAGGCTTGAAATTGGGGAGAAAGCTCAGAGATTTTTTCATCATATATATTCTACATAAATTGTGTGTATTTTATGTAATCCCTGTCAAATCTAGCATATTTTTTATAGGCTTAAGGAAGGTTGTTAAATTTAAATTCTTGCACTGTCAGGCTGCCACAGTTTAACCTTTAACCCTCGGCTGTATAAAATAAGATAAATGTAAGTCCACTCTGGTTAAATTGGGTCTGCCAAATGCAAATAAAGTTACTGACTATTATCCATCTGTTGGCGGTTACAAATCTCTCTACATCATCCATCTGTAATATTGTTTAGTTTGCTGAAACTTGCAGAAAATATTCATGACACTGTATTCTTACAATCGCTAAGCCACTCTCTAAGCTAATTACCATTTTATATTTCTTAAAACAGTTCATACATTTTTTATTACAAACTGGATGTTGTAAAATAGAAGGCCTGTATTGTTTTGAGCAACCATTTTAATTTTTAGTTCTTTCCAGCTCCAAGTTTCAGCTAATAAGTTTGTCTGTGTGGGCAGTAGTTGGCTGAAGCTATTTATAGCTTATGTGAAGCGAGATGCTGAAATCAGGTGGCTCATGCCACTCGTTTTACACTTTTCCTTTTTGACTCTAACAAAGCACATCAGGGATCTCATTGTTGAAGGTATAGATAGGGAGAGGAAAACAAAAGAATTTGCTAAACATCAGTTGTACCATAAAGACCTGCTGGGAAGATGTATGGGGTGACCTCCAGTGTGACCACCCTGTCCTTCCAAAAATGACAAAAGGAAGAAAAATAAAAATAAATCTGATCATGCAGCCCTGCCAAGAGATCTACAGCAACATTAAAGGAGCTTAAGAAATGTACTCTAATGAGACCCAGGTACATTCTGAACATAATTCTTAAAGATTTAAAAAACAAGACAAATGTAGACAAAGCTCTGACACAATTTACTTTGGATTCATTTGAGTGCTTTACAAACATACAGTGTTCCCACGGGGGTATAGACCTTTTCTATCCACTGCAGATCATTGTCACTTTTTATTTGAAAGGCATGAAGAAAAACAAAAGTTTTTTCTATTAATAATTTTTTAGCTGAATACTTAGTGTATACAGAAAATATATAGACTATTTTGTTTGTGTTTGGGATTTGAATTTAAATGGATATTATTAATATCTTTTACCCACCAATCTACACTTAATCTCCCATAATAGTGTGAAGTGAAAAAAAAAAACAGTTTTTGTTTTTAGTTTTTTATTTAACAGAGCATTTATTTTTAGTTTAGTGCTGTTTTTTGCTACCAATCATGTTTAACTGTAGGGATGTTATTAGCTAGATGATGTGCAGTGACTGTTTTTCAGCAGATATAGTGCTTGCCGTTCAGTCCAAAGAGTTGCAGTGTAAATTGCGTCCTTTAAAGGCCCTAGTGTCTGCCTTTAAAAACTATGTCTGAACAATACAAATTGCATCAAATGCAATTTGATAATTAACGCAAACAGGATGCACCTGACCCAAATTTGGTTTGTTACAAATAAGAGGTCTGAATAAGAGATTTCAGGTTTTGATTCTTAATTCATTCATTCATTCATTTTCTACCGCTTATCCGAACTACCTCGGGTCACGGGGAGCCTGTGCCTATCTCAGGCATCATTGGGCATCAAGGCAGGATACACCCTGGACGGAGTGCCAACCCATCACAGGGCACACACACTCACACACTACAGACAATTTTCCAGAGATGCCAACCAACCTACCATGCATGTCTTTGGACCGGGGGAGGAAACCAGAGTACCCGGAAGAAACCCCCAAGGCACAGGGAGAACATGCAAACTCCACACACACAAGGCGGAGGCGGGAATCGAACCCCCAACCCTGGAGGTGTGAGGCGAACGTGCTAACCACTAAGCCACCGTGCCCCCCTGATTCTTAATTCATTTTTTTTTTTTAAATCTAAAAAACATTTCGCTTAATTAAGTGCAGATTGGCAGGTAAAATTCTATTCAAAATTCATATCAATTCAAAATCAAATGTGTAAGCGTGTAAAAATGATGTCTGTTTTCAGATCAACTGGCTTCAGTTCGTTCATATGATGACATGACAGTGGTGAGTTAAAATTTGAAATATTTCAATATTTCTGAACATCATCCTAGACTCTAGGACCTAGAGATTCACAAAATCAACCACTCTATTATATCCTTAATTTGGATCTGGTTGAACGTTAATTTTTTTTCTTCTTCTTTCTGACCTTTGTTATGTTCTGTCAATTAGAGCCTGACAATTATTGTACCGAGACCACAAAAAAGTGTATTATTTAGTGTACATCAGTCAGTTAACCTGGGAATAGAGAATGTCTTAGAAGATTTCATAATTGCACCACATTAATAGTGTGTGAATTGATTACATTCATTTGCATAATTTAAACAAATAATTGGAAATAATTAAATTAGTATAAGTAATTAAATCACAATTTCTTGAGTAATTTAAATATGTGTAATATGTTCCTGTAAATCTGATCAACCAAATATTCACTTTTATCAGTGTAGGCAAAATCTCATATTAATTAAAAATAGGTCATATTTAAATCTGCACATCTGAACATCTGGAAGAAGATTGCTGAAGAACCAAGATATTTTTAAATATACTCTGAGAGTTTGAACTTTAATATGTTTACAAGCTGATGTGTGCAGTATGTCAAGATTGTCTTTGGTTGAGTAGGTGTAGCTGATTAAGATCTGAATGGTGTTAACTTTCTGTTAATTTAGCATTAACATTAACTGTCAAGAAAGCACTTTAAGGTGAACTTAAACAGGCAACTGTTTGAAAGCTCAGGTATAAAACTATAAACTAAATGATTTATAAGGCTGATCAAGAATCCATATTCATTGTACTGAATAAACTTCATTATGTAAATAATTCATTATGTAAAGCTGTTCATTCAATAATTTTGCTTTCTGTCCAAGCTAATTCTGTTTAAGGAATGTCCAGTCTTATCAAACATGGCTGTTGTGGGTGAAAATTTTGAACCAAGCAGATGACACAAATGAGCTTGTTGAAAGCCAAGAACAGTTGATTAATCAGGTGGAATCATGTGAGGCTCATGCTTGATTAGGGATTAGTTAAGACACAGCAGGAGAGAAACGATCATTGTCCACTCAGACTATTTGACTACCATTTAACTGACCAGTAAAAACCTCCAAATTCATTGCCTATTTGATGACCATCACTAAGTATTCTAGAAAACAGCGGATTCTTGGGCATGGGCCTTCTATTCCCTTATGTGAAAGCAGTTATTTGAATGGTGTTATAGGATCCAATGCATTGGCTAATCAGCAAAAACATTTTGTTAGTGAATACTAGATGGGTCAAGTCACCATATATAATAAAGGTGTATGTGATGGCAAAAGCATGTTGTCACAGCAATATGAATGATGTCATACTGTGGGCTCAACATTAAGCGACAAGGCAGAGGCCCATTTACAGTTTCACGAGGCCGTGGCTGTTGCACAAAGTGTGGCTGTTGTTAGAACACTGTTCCAGTTAGTCCTAAGGTGTCTAGATTCCACATGAATCAGAGGTGACTTGGTGAAAACTTGGTTTACTCTTCTAGACATATATCCTGCAGTGCTTTGTAAATTTGCTATCATACCGTATCATTCAGATGAGAATGGGTTCCTTTCAGTTTGGTTTGTCTAAAACTTTCTTCATGATGTACTGTAATCTCCTTGCCATTGTTGCCTCCGCATCTGTTGCTAGTGGTGGCTCAAGCGGTTAAGGCTCTGGGTTGTTGATCGGAGGATCAGGGTTCGCAAGGCTCCGGGGGGTGCTGTATCATAGCTTACCCTGTGCTCTGACCCCAACTTTCAAAGTCTATGTAAAGAAAGAATTTCACTGTGCAGTAAAGTATATGGGACAAATAATAGCTTCTATTCTAAAAGAACAAAGAACTGATTCTTGATGCCACTGGCAGTGATTCAGTGTTTATATAACCACAGTTATATACATAACTAGCATTCATGTTTAATTTGCCTTATACCTCTGCTTTCCTCAGGACACTTTGAAACACCAACTTAAACTTCTGAGCACCAAAAAGAGTAGCTTCCAAAGTCAACTTCTGGAATCCCACCTGAGAATTGAACAAGAAGGAAAGGTACTTTCTTATTCTCTCCAGTAATAACTTCAGGGTGCTTGTGGACATTAACGTATGGTGTCTTTTGTTTCCATTTTTAAAAGGCATACCAAAAGGCCTATGATGAGAGGCGAGCTTATCTTTCAGAGATTGCAAAGGTGAACTTCTGTTATGAGATCTGTTATATCCATAAAATAACTGCCATTTTATTATAGATTTTAGTATGAATTATCAAAATTATCAATTTTCTAAGCTACATGGTACTGATGTGAGATAGATTTTAAAATGACATACGTTTTTGTTACTTTTGTCTCATCAGGTCTCCTCTGCTTTTGATTGGTCAAGAAAGCAGCAGTTGTCTCAGTCCCAAAAAACTGTCCATAGTCCAGCAAAAGGGTAAAGTTTTACAGATGCGTCTTTGCATTAAACTTTAAACATGCATAATAATGTAACAGTTTTAAAACCTAGGTTCAATCCATAAGAGATGCATCTTTGTTTAGTATCTGATGCAAAGTCAATAATGATAAAATTATACAGTAATGCTCCAACAGAATGAAATGATATTTCTAATTCATGGAAAGATCTTTAAAGGTTTTAGTGAGATTAAGTGTTTGTGCAGCATGAAGTAAGTTTGTGTTTTATCTTTATTTTTCACCACTTAAGCACTTGTAAAATGTTAAAAGGTACAGAGGCAATTCCTACCGGTCCGTTAACACTTCATAGATCACACAGATCTAAATGCAGATGTCACTTCAGATAGTATTCATCCTGAAACACAGTTAGCTGACAAGTATTTGTTACTGACGACTACCCAAAATGAACATTTTTCCAAAATCACACTAAACTTGCCATCTTGAGCCAAAATCAAGGAAAACTGGGCCTCAGCATTTTTATATAGATATGGAAGGATGTTAATTTCTAAATTGTATCATACACCTGTTTGAAGTCATCAGCACTTTGTTTTTGATTTTTTTCTGTCACCAAATTGTATATGTATATGTATAGCCTTATCAACCACAGACAAACCCTAACCCTAGCAATTTTGTCATATTTTCATAGTGCTCCAGTGACGTTGAGGCATGACTTAAAGGGAAAGAAAAGTGTAGCCAGTACAGTCACGCAGACTCGACTGCCGAGATTAAAGCGCTGACCAGAGATGTTCTGCACAAACACAAAAAAAATCACTCACTCTCTCACTCATTTTCTACCGCTTATCCGAACTACCTCGGGTCACGGGGAGCCTGTGCCTATCTCAGGCGTCATCGGGCATCAAGGCAGGATACACCCTGGACGGAGTGCCAACCCATCGCAGGGCACACACACATACACTTTCATTCACTCACTCACACACTACGGACAATTTTCCAGAGATGCCAATCAACCTACCATGCATGTCTTTGGGCCGGGGGAGGAAACCGGAGTACCCGGAGGAAACCCCCGAGGCACGGGGAGAACATGCAAACTCCACACACACAAGGTGGAGGCGGGAATCGAACCCCGACCCTGGAGGTGTGAGGAGAACATGCTAACCACTAAGCCACCGTGCCCCCCCTACAAAAAAATCATGAAGGAAATATAGATTTTTTCTTTTTTCCTGATAAGACTCTGATTTATGATCAATATCCACATATAATATAACCATACAGGTGCTGGTCATATAATTAGAATATCATCAAAAAGTTAATAAATTAGTTTATTTCACTAATTCCATTCAAAAAGTGAAACTTGTATATTATATTCATTCATTACACACAGACTGATATATTTCAAATGTTTATTTCTTTTAATTTTCTCTTAAATTTATAATCATAAAAATGAAAAGAAATAAACATTTGAAATATATCAGTTTGTGTGTAATGAATGAATACAAGTTTCACTTTTTGAATGGAATTTTGATGATATTCGAATTATATGACCAGCACCTGTATATTTTTCCCATTAACAACAAAAAATACTGTACAATGTTTCTGATAGTAATAAACTTGAGCAGAGTTTCACATGTGAAAAAAAAATCTGAAATTAAAAAGCATTTATTTTTTTAGTGTCATTGATACATCAACAGTGGAAAACCAAAAGGAAGTTTGTAGGATAGTTTACAATGTTTCTGCTATGGCTTCATACACAGTTTATTATAGTAGCTGGCCAAATTTCAGCTATTTGTTTCGTATTATTATTTAGGATCCACACACAAATTAAAACACATAACAATGAATGACTTTAGGTGAAGTAGATGATTTACTGTGTTACTAATAACCGTAGATATCACAAAAGTAGAATTATTTTTATGCTATTTGCAATTATGTTCGTCTTGTAGCTAGACATTTCCAGCATGTTGTTAATTATTGCTCTTATTACAAGGACAATATTATTATTATACAATATTATCACATGGACCGTGCCTAATCGCCTGGTTCCTTCTCCAAGCACAATAGTCCACAAAAATTCCATTGTTTGCTGCTTCAGGTCAACTTGTAGGTGTTGTGTGTGTCAGTGTTTCCAATTCTATATAAACTGCCAAATAATGCAACACACCTACACTTATATACATACAAATATTTACTCAATTATCTAATTTGTCAACTCCACCTTTATAATAATATTTATATCATAAATGTTTCAGAGGTTTTGATGCAATCTCTAAAAACACATTATGTATGTATTACACCATCAGTGTATTTATATTCATGTTACACAATTTATACAATTACAGTTAATATAAAATTGACAACATACATGTTTGTACATTTAATCTGAATTTATGTTTGCTATAAATCTGTTCATACCGAATGTTTTATACCAATTCTTAAAGTAAAAAAAATAAAAAAATCAAGAAAAATCTCACATTTGAATATTTTGTGAAAATCTTTTTTGGTTCAACAAATCTCTTAGAGCCACAGACTCACAGACCAGCAAACAGGGTTTAAAAGTGATCATCATATAGATGATTTTCATGACATACGATCATACAACTATAAATCATTTATGACAAAGTAAACTGCTTGTATGCAGCCTTATATCTAATAAAACATGCTGTATGCAAATGAGGTCATCAAGGTAAACTTAGTGCTGCGGAATATGAGGGTTTTATGTGGCATATCAAAGGGCTTCCAACTCACAGCCGTTAACCCATACAAGTCGGCGAAGCCAAAGTAAATGACGTGGAAAGGAAAGACTATTACAACTTTGGTGAACCAATTCACCACTTACTGAAGTGTCTCAATCAGGGTGCCTATACACCAAACCAGCCCCACCAATTACAGAACAACATAGTGGCTAGGAAGACCATCCCTCACCCTAACAACCAGGTACTCTGTCTAACCACAGCTGATGTGAGGAGAACTCTAAGTAGATTTAACCAATGGAAGTCTGCTGGACCAGACAACATTCCTGGAAGAGTGCTCAGGGAATGCACAGAACAGCTAGTGGATGTCTCCATTGATATCTTTAACATTTCCCTGTGTAGCGCTGTTGTTCCTATGTGCCTCAAGACAACCACCATCATCCCCATGCTATAGAAGTCTACAGTGTTCTGCCTCAATGACTACTCTCCTGTCGCACTCACACCTATCGTGATAAAGTGCTTCAAGAGGCTTGTCATGAGGCACATCAAGACTCAGCTACCACCTTCACTGGACAATGCTTTGCCACTATCCTTCATCTGGCCCTCACCCACCTAGTCTTAGTTCACAACATAGTCTTCAGTTCAGCATTCAACACAATCAACCGTCAACACATGATTGAGTTGGGCCTGCTGGGCCTGAACACCTTCCTCAGTAACTGGATCCCGATCCAACTGGACCTCAGTCAATCTGGATCGTGAACAGCATCTCCAGCACCACCACACTGAGCACTGGGGCCCCTCAGGGCTGTGTGCTCAGTTCACTGCTGTTCACTCTGCTGACACAGGACTGTTTAGCAATGCACAGCTCGAACCACATCGTCAAGTTAGCTGATGGCATTTAGGAACTCACAACTAGACTGTTTTATGTAAATTTATGTCGTTTTATGTAGCATCATGATCCTGGAAAAGCGTTGTTTCATTTCACTGTGTACTGCGTCAGCTATATATGGTTAAAATGACAATAAATGCTTCGTGACTTGACTCTTGACTTGGTAGGGACCAAGCCCCCACGTAATTACATATATCCACTCTCCATGGCTGAGCACAAAGCTATGATAGTGTACACTGTAGATACACTTCAGAACAGCCCAAATATACACAAAACTCCAATAACACACCACATATCATAAACATAAAATATTTTTGTGTTTATAAAAGTGGAAATGCCACATAAAAGTGGACTTCCTGTCATGCACATATCCCACACACCCCATTAGGTTGATGAGAGACACAATAGTATGAACTGGCCAACTAAGAATGGCTGTCCACTAAAGATATCAGAAACACCCTGCTGCTTGGCAGCTGGTCTCACTGACAAACTCCAGTACTATGAACACCCTGCAGCCTTCGTACATGTTCACCACACCCACTCACACGGTCATGTTCACCAGATTATCTATTATACTCACCTGAACTCAATAACCACTCATACACCATATAAGCACACAGAACACTCCATACCAAGTAAATTCTAAGTGTATACCAAACGTGCCATTGTGACTGTGACTTGCTGTTCAGCCAAATCTCTGCCTGTTGTTAACCTTATTTTCACTTTGTTTTCTGATTGTCTGCCTGTATTTTTCTAAATATCACCACAACGGTCTCTGGGACCTGTTTGCAGCAGATAAACTGCAACACTAAAGCTGCTTAATGACAATTTAAATGAACATAATCAAAAAAATGAAATGAGAAACCTTTTATATACAATATATGACTATGAGTTTAAAATATCACCGCTATGGAGCATTGAGAAGAAGAACTTCAAAAACATAATTCAATTTGCTATTACTAAGGTTTGCTAAAATATTACTGTGGTAACCGACACATTTTTTAGATTAAGTAAATTAGGGCTGAGAATTATTTTCTCCACTTTGGTAACAGTTAAATGTTACAGTCTGCTAGCAAAGTCCTTCCTGCAAAAAAGAATGTGCCATAGATCATAATGTCTTCAAAAAAGTTTGATTTATTCTGGAAGTTTAAGTTTTGTAACTTTTAGTATGAGAATCCACATTTTTATTTCCTGCATTATTAATCAACAATTTCAGTCACTAATCATAGAATGATTCAGTAGAATGACTTTGCACAGCAGGAAGTTTACACAGCATGCATCAATGCACCATCAGAGGACGGACAGTCTCTCTCTCTCTCTCTCTCCCACCCTCTCTGTCTGTCTGTCTGTCTGTCTGTCTCTGTCTCTCTGTCTCTCTCTCTCGCCAAATAAAAATGTCTACACTCTAATATTCCATTGGCCTGCTCTTTGATTGCAGCATGCATTTGCATTTGGCTTTGTATGTGTTTATATATCTGCAGCCTGGGTTCAATTCCTTGTCACAGAAATTTGTGCCATGCCATATAAATTATGGACCAGATGATCTGCAGTGGTGAGCTGAAATATCACCACATATGTCATCTTTATATGGTATGTCATTTCTGACACATATATATAAAATATAAAAGTTTTAGGCAGGTGTGAAGAAATGCTAGAAATGCTAATGCTTTCAAAAATATATATCTATTAATTGTTGTTCATGTCAAGAAGCTTTTATTGTCAATTCAACCATATATAACTGACGCAGTACACAGTGAAATTAAATGTTTCTCCAGGACCATCGTACTACAAAAAAACCATAGATATCTACACCTAGATGTCGCCTTGGGTATGGAACGTATGCATCAATAGAGCCGCCATCTTGGAACAGGGGACCCCCTCCTCTTTAATGAATCGGTGTCAATGTACAGTAGGCAAAGGTCTAAATAAATGAAATTAATAAAAAAAAAATTAAAGGAATAAATTAAAGGAAATAAAATCACCATAAATCATCATGAATGCAATTTTCTAGGTTTTTTTTTTGGTTCGTTCCAACGGTCAGACGTATATATATCATTGAGTCCAGAGAAAATTTAAGGTTTTGATATTAAGATTTTCTACTTTTTCAAAATATAATGCATAGTGCTAGTAGAGCTAAGTTTATTAGTTACATTCTTCCACTTGAGTAAACTTCAAATGAACAATCGCTACTTACCTTAGCCTACTGCATGCAACACTGCTACAATGGTGTGACAGATTCAGATTATTTTATTTAATGCCATGTCAGCAATCAAAGCTATTTTCATAGCAAAAATTCAATCACAAAAACACAAATATCATATAATATACAATAAAAAAATCTCATGTCCTTAAATATGTCCTTAAGTGAGGTAATTTCATAAAAGAGCATTCTGCTTGTGTTAATTCCAGGACAATCTAATAAAATATGTTTGACAGATAAGGGAATCTTGCAAAACAAATAAAGTTGGGTCTTTTCACCTTTAAGCAAAAAAAAGCATGGGTCACTTTTTAATTTCCTTTCCTAACTGTCAAAAACTAATGGGTAACTAGCATGGATTAGCTGCGGTCGTTAACCAAGAACTGAAACAAACCAACTTAACCAGAAATATAATTCCATAACATTCAATATCATAAAACACATTCTCACTTGTGAAATGTAATCCCTTGCTGTCTGGTTTTTAGATTTCATTCGTTTGAACATCCAAACACAGCACAAAAGTCAGGCATCGTCCATAAATTCGAAGTACAAGACCCCTGTTCCAAGATGGCGGTGGTTTTGACTCATTTTTAGAACCCCAAGGTGACATCTTGGTGTAGATATCTATGATAAAAAACACATAAAGCTACATAAAACAACAGAGCTGGAGCACGTTAAGTCCTAGCCAAATAAAGTGCAACGTGTACAACCAACAGTGTGAGATAAAAAGACAGTGCAAACAATATAAAACACTACAAGACAAAATACACAAAGTACACAAAATAGCACTGAACAGTGTGCATACTGTATATTATAATATTCAGAATGGCTGCTGCGTGCTACTGCCGCACCTCCGTCTTGGTGATAATAATCATCAATTTCTTATGTACAGTTTGAACACAATAATTAACTTAAGCTAAACTTTACTTCTAAGATGAGATTGTGGAAGCCAGTTTCAAGTCACAGGTCATACACCATGGCAAGACTGAAGACACAGCAACAAGAAACAAGATAGTTATACTGCATAAGCAAGGTCTCTCCCAGGCATTTCAAAGTAGAGTAGGTTAGATTTAGACAAAGATGAAGTACACATCATGCTTTTTTAATTTCAAAATCGGAAGTAGTCCAGCAATTCCACCAGCAAAGAACTGGTAGAAACCAGTGGGACCCAAGTACACCAATCTACTGTCCAGAGAAATGTTTAGAAGTGATGGCCAGAGGTGGTCTTTATGGAAGAATTGAGGCCAAAAAGCCATACTTCCAACATGAAAACAAAGCTAAGTGACTTCGGAAAGAAATGGAAGCAGGTGCTCTGGACAAATAAGTCAAAATTAAATTTGAAATATATTGCTGTAGCAGGAGGTAGGTTGTTTGCCTAAGGTCTGGAGTCAGTGAATGTCAAATAGAATTGGAGATTTGGTCAGGATTAATGGATAATGGATAATGTCAATTATGCAATACCATTACAGTAGTTTGTACCACTGTTTGTAGTTCTCCAAGATGTTTGGAACAACGTACCTGCCATGGTCCTTCAAAACTCAAATGTAGTCCAGAAGTCAAGAAAGACTGATGCTGTTTTGCAGGCAAAGGGTGCTTTCACCCCTTCATGGCAAGCATCTTTATTACTTAACACCCTTTTGGCGTTATAACCTGCTGCAAATTAGATGAATGCATAACCTGCTGCAGTGTTATGATCTGGTGTTGCTTCAGTTGGTCTTGGTTTAGCACCATTACGTGCCCATTAGTCATCCGACTACCTGAATATACTGAATGACCAGGCTTTTCCATCAGTGGATTTTTTCTTCCTTGATGACACAGGCATATTCCAAGATAACTGTCTATATCTCACAGAACAAGCTCTAAGATCCCAACCAGTCTGGCTTTAAAACAGCTCATTCGACAGAGACAGCCTTTTGGATGACTCTGAGAAACTACATGCTGCTAGATCAGCCAAGCTGTCATCCGCCCTCATCCTCCTCGACCTTTCAGCAGCATTTGATACGGTCAACCACAAGATTCTCTTGTCCACCCTCAGAAGACTTGGGATTTGCGGCTCAGCGTGGGAATCGTCTGCCTACCTGTAAGGATGCTCATATCAGGTAATATGGAGGGAAGTGACATCTGCTCCAAGCAGACTCTCCACTGGTGTCCCACAGGGCTCAGTACTTGGTCCTCCTCTCTTCTCTCTGTATACACACTCTCTTGGTGAAGTTAATTCCTCAAACAGGTTCTCTTACCACTGCTCTGCTGATGATAAACAACTTATCTTCTCTTTCCCACCCTCAGATACCACAGCTTCTGATCGGATCTCAGCATGTCTGGCATAAATATCATCATGGACGATGGCTCATCAGTTAAAGCTCAATCCTAGCAAAACTAAACTGCTGATCATCCCCAGGTCATGATCTTGCAATATGCCAGCATAACAATCTGATCTCCCCCTCAGTCACAGCTCGCAACCTTGGGGCAACCATGGACTATCAACTGTCCCTTGCCTCGCATGTTGCTAATGGGACATGCTCATGTCGGTTCCTTCTCAACATTAGAAGGATTCGGCCACTTTTGTCCACACAGGCTGCTCAGGTACTTGTTCAGTTTCTTGTCATCGCAAGACTGGAGTACTGCAACTCACTTCTGGCAGGTCTACCTTGAACGCAATTCGTCCTTTGCAAATGATCCAAATTGCAGCTGCATGACTTGTTTTCAACCTGCCTAAGTTCTCACATACCACCACGCTACAGCACTCCCTCCACTGGTTCTTTTAGCTGCATGCATCAGATTCAAAACACTGCACCTCACACCCTCAGAGCTACCAGTACTGCTCGACTGGTCCCACCACCTCTCAGGGAAAGAGGTTAGTCGACTACAAGACTCTTTTCTGTTCTGACACCGAGATGGTGGAATGAACGTCCCCTAGGGGTCCGGACAGCTCAGTCACTGGCTATTTTCAAATGACTTTCTTACATGATTTTGTATGTGTGCATTTAGAAAAAATAAAATAAAAAATACAAAATTTAAAAAAATCTTTGAACAGTGTTTTAGACTCATGGTATCTTTAGTATGTAACCTAGTAAACCAGAGTTAATGCATCTAATGACTTAAGCACTCTTGTACGTCTCTCTGGATAAAGGCGTCTGCCAAATGCTGTAAATGTAAATGTAACCCCGATGAGAGTCTTTATTATGTGATGGAGAAGACTTTTCGCAGTGGTCCGACATTCCCATTATCAACACAAGATCCTGGCAGATCTAATGAAATGGTGGACAGAAGTAAATCAAAAAGGCAGTGAAATCTACTATTAATGTAATTAATATTAGATTATAAAATATGAGAGTTCTTTTTATTTTATTATTACATCAGAACATAAATTGGATGTAGTCTCTTGTTACTGATGTCCTGATGTAGACTGATGTGTTCTATTCTGTAGCAGGCAGAGCATCACATGATCCCAATTTGAATGATATGGAAAAATACCAAAGCGAACATACTGATATTTGAGTTTACCTGAAGTGAATGTAGTATTCATTTTGTTCATTTGATCACGTCTCCTGTTGTGATAGAGGCGGTGGGGAGGAGGAGGAGGGGTGGCGGCACGCTGCGGTGAGGAACTGCACGTCACGAAGGGGGGGTGGTGTGGGGGGGTAGCGAGAAAGAGAGAGACAGCTGGTGAGCGAGACCAGCCTCCTCCTCGTACACTGGACCACACGCTCTCAGGACAACAAAGCCATCGGTACCAACAGAACACGACTCACATCTGCGACCTGAATTTCGTCTGAGGAAACTTGCGTATTTACTGCCCCGTGTATTTCAGTAAGTAAACATGCTTTTATCATTTAAACTAAAAACACTACCAAAATAATATCCTCTAGGACAAGCTGCTCTGTGTCCGTTAGTCTCTCTGGGTCTCAGTTTAAACCCTGATAGCTTTTACCTGCCTACTGTTACACTGTGTGTGTGTTCGTGTGAGAGAGCATGTAGGCTACAGCTAACCTGCTCTCCGAACTCTGATCATTCACACAGACAAAGTGATCAGTTCTGTGACCAAAGCGCTGCTTCTGTAGGAGATACAATCACATTTCACCAGTTGTCTTATATTGACATTTTATTAAAAGGTGTAGCGCAACTGAACGTTATATTAAGGACAATTACAGGATTTAAAGGTTTAAAGAGGTTTAAAGCCATAAGCCGACCGACTGTAGCCTCGAAAAATGGTGTGAAAAAGTTATTTTCCGCCTCAAGCGCGAGTGACTTCGGTTACTGTTAAGCACTCGGTCATTCTGGTCTCCTCGTGTCTCCTATATACTGTAGGTGTCAGCTCTCGCCGGCAGAAATGGACGAGCACTTCGACGCACGAGATAAAGTAGAGAGGAAGGACCGGTGCGGCTCGCGAGCTAACGGCGTCCCGAGCCCCGCCCACAGCGCGCACTGCAGCCTGTATCGCACGCGCACTCTCAAGGCGCTCAGCTCGGAGAAGCGAGCCAAAAAGGTTCGCTTCTACCGTAACGGAGACCGTTACTTCCCCGGCCTGGTGTGCGCCGTTTCCTCCGAGCGCTTCCGCACACTGGACGCCCTTCTAGCCGAGCTGACGCGCGCACTCACCGACAACGTGCACCTGCCCCAGGGCGTGCGCGTCATCTACGTCATCGACGGCTCGAGGAAGATCAGCAGCGTCGATCAGCTGCTGGAAGGTAAGGAGGAGAGAAACAGGGCTGACTGTAAATAATGCTCAAAATAACGCACGCATTATAACGTCACCTTTAGAAATTCATTATTTTTTCTGTTAATCAGGTACCAAATTGAATATAAACAGGTAAACAGACATAGTAGTTGTTGTTTATTTAATTTGTCACCTATTTGTGTTATGTATGGAGTTATTGTTTATAACTAGTGGTCAGAAATGGTACTACAACAAGTGCTAGAAGAAGCCCATGCTTACTGTATGAACATTCACGGAGGAGGAAGAGCAGCAGTCCACAGGAGCTTTTAAGCATAAGTTATAGTAAATTACATCTCATATTCAATTCAATTCAATTTATTTGTATAGCGTTTTTAACAATTTCTCACTGTCTCAAAGCAGCTTTACAGAAGTATGGAAACAGAAGAGAGAGAGAAAAAAGAAATATATAGTAATAATAAGAATAAAATAAATAAATGAATATATACAATTAAAGTTTAAATTAATTAAATTAAAAATAATTAAAAATATAAAATACTATATCTATACCTATCCCTAATGAGCAAGTCGGATATGACGGCAGCAAGGAAAAACTCCCTGAGGGGACATGAGGAAGAAACCTTGAGAGGAACCAGATTCAGAAAGGAACCTCATCCTCATTTGGGTGACACTCTACAGTAAATAGTTCAGCACAGAACGTATCAGCACTGATTGCTAATAAAGTCCAGGCCATACAGCTGACTGACACAACATTGGTTCAAAAGAAGGCATGACAGTCTCTAGGTGGCTTCATTCACAACAATCCCATGAGACACTGGCTGACCATGCAGATCATTATAATATCCTCCAAGTGTAACTGTGTCTCCATTTTCCAATACCATTATTATTTTAGCTAGTTTCATATTTTTCAGATACAGTTGGTACGTGAAACCTGGCCACCCTGGTTAATAATATTAGATCTGGTTTAGGTCAGATCACCTGATTTCAACCCAATTAAACACTTATGGGTGAGTTTAGATCCACATGTTCTTGACCATAACCATTAAACAACAAATGAGGAAATCTATTTAAAGATTAGTGTTCATCTCTATTGTTTTAAAATCAGTAGCACAGTACACTGAAGTGGTAATATTACTGTACGATTTGGTGGGTCATAGTTTCTCAACACTTTATTGGGACAATTTGGATTTTTCTATAATTTGTTATACTGAACAATTAAATTACTAATCTGAAGATTTCACATTGTAAACTGCTAGACTAAGATCACTGACACTGGTTTTTGACCCTTTCAACACATTTCCACCTAATTCTAACAGTAGTGAAATGCCTAAAACAAATCAATATATGTAACTTGATATATTTAATCACATCAGTTAGTTCAGATATTGCAAGCCTTATTTTAAACTTATATAACTGCCACCTTCATTGTCACCTGAAATTACAGACTGGTATTTTTTATTCTTTCAGGAGAGAGTTATGTATGTGGCTCCACTGAAGCTTTCAAGAAGCTTGATTACATGAAGAACATCAACCCCAACTGGTCTATGAACGTGAAAGCTTCAGCATCCACTAGATGCCTGCCCACCCTCTCCAGCTCTAAACCGGGGCCCCATGAATTTAAAGAGATCAAGGACTTCATCAGGCCTAAGCTGGTCACTATTGTACGCAGTGGTGTAAAGCCACGCAAAGCTGTTCGGATTCTGCTTAACAAGAAGACAGCCCATTCTTTTGAGCATGTCCTTTCTGATATCACGGAAGCCATCAAGCTTGATTCTGGCATTGTCAAGAGGATTTACACTGTCGAAGGAAAGCAGGTATGACAAGTTCCTCCATTCTGTAATTGCCTTGCGTTTAACAAAACATGTCTCTCTCTCTGATAGCCTGGATATTCTTCCCAACAGTGTGCAAGAATTGTTATCTAAAGTGGCAGGGCAATGTTTATTTAAATTTAATCAAAGATAAGAAGATCAATGTGTTCTACATAATTACATCAGTGGATATTTATTTACTCATCAGTTATCACTAAATAGACAATGATTGTGTCTGGCTAACTAAGTCAATACAATAATTCAAGCATTAACCAGTATTAACCAGCCACATCTGCAGCTGTTTAGCTTTTCATGTCCTACATAATAAAATTACCTTCTCTTATATATAGAGGCAGATTATAATTAATCCTAGACCAAAAGTATTTAAATTGCTATATCATTTAATTCAGTACAGGAGTAATGTCCCTGATATATATCAAAATATGTAGAACACGGATGTCTGATTTCTAGAGGTCTAGGGTGATACAGCTTTGCAGAATTTAGTAAACATTTAACACATCTTACTTAATAGGTTTAATAGTATTAAAGCAGGAAGCATGCTGACGCATGACTCCAGTGTTTCCATTTTGATCCATTGAGTTCAGGTTACTGTGTGTGGAGTTTTGCTTGTTCTCCCTGTGTATGGGTGGGTTTCCTTTGTGTTCTCTCTCTTTTTCCTCCCATCTTCTACAACATGCTAGTAGGTGGATTGGCTCTACTAAATTACCCCTAGGTGTGAATATGTGTGTGTGTGTGTGTGTGTGTGTGTGTGTGTGTGTGTGTGTGTGTGTGTGTGTGTGTGTGTGCGTGCTTGGTGCCCTGCAATGGACATCTCATCCAGCATGTGTTCTCTCTTCTGGATCTACTGCAGCACTGAGAAGGACAGATCATTAACTGAAGATGAATAAAAACATATTAAAAGCCCAGCCAAGTGGGTGAAACATGGTAGAAAATGCCTGCCATTAACCTCCATGCCTCTCTAGAATGTGACATGAATGGAAATTTCTGCTTATGCCCACACAACCTTCAAATCCGCCAGCCACTCAATCCAAACAGGCAGAAATAGCTCCATATTTGTGCTCCTTTAAATTCCACCCACCCCTCTCTACCTTCACACATCTGTGAACCCACACACACACTGACTCATTTTCACACTCACATAGTCTTTGTTTTTTTTTCTCTGACAGTCTGTCACTGTCTCTTTACTCTCTGCTTTCTTTCCCTCACTCTCAGCATGTATATCTGTTCAGACAGGTAAATGTGTGAGGGAGCTCATACCATCTGGCTGGATTTCATCAAACCAATTAGTTTGTACACAGATGTGATTTGTCTTTGGTGTCTTTCCACTAATTGATGCTCTGACAAAATCTGTGAAACTGTTCAGTTTTTCAGTCTGAGAGGAAAAACATTACTTAAAAACACTTGACTTGCAGGATATACACAAGCAATCTTGGACAATTACTAAAACTAGTGGACGTTACTATTATCCAACATTTAAAGCAGTGGTATGGACTGGGCAAACATGAAAAATTTACATAATATCTGTCCTTTTTTTTAGAAGTATTTATAGATGTGTTTTGTTCTTTATCTTTGTACTTTGAGATGTAGTGCTATTAACGGCGATATGTCTTAAAACATAATCAGAACGAGGCTTAAAACATAATCAGCTGCATTTGAAGTGAATAAAACTTTTTTCGAAATCTGAAATTTTTTCTTGAACACATTCATTAACACTTAACTCCACATTACATGATTTACACTTGAAGGAGCTGAGCACTAAAATTAGTGGTAATTAGAAATAAACTAACATGGGTCTGAAAGCAGGCATCATGGCTTTTTAACTTTTGAATGTTGGGTAGCATTGTTGTTGTCACAAAGATCTACTGAAGGCAGTGAATGGAAATATCAGCTAGTTGAGAAACAAAGAGGATGTGGCCAGACATACAGTCACTGAGCACGTTATTAGGATCACCTGCCACCTTCTCATTCATGCAATTATCTAGTCACCATGTAGGAGCAGTGCAATGCATAAAATCAATACATAAAAGCAGCTTTGGGTAATGTTCACATCAATCATCAGAACAGCAAAAATATTGATAGCATGATTGGTGGTGTCAGGATCTCTATCAGGTTTTAAGGATTTCTATAATACAGAGAATGCCTAGACTGGTTCAAGCTGACAGAAAGGCTAGAGTAACTCGAATAACTACTCTACAATTGTAATTGTAAGCATCTCAGTACAACAACAGAGGACCACATCCGGTTCCACTCCTGTCAGCCAAGAACAAGAATGCTAAGGATGCACTGGGAACAGGCTCACCAGAACTGGACAGTTGAAAACATGGAAAAACATAGCCTAGTCTGATAAATCTTGGTTTCCTGCTCACAGATGATAGGGTCAGAATTTGATGGCCACCGTATTAATCCATGAACCCAACCTACCAACCCAACAGCCCAGGCTGGTGGAGGTGGTGTAATGATGTATGGAATCTTTTTTGGCACCAATTAATACCAATTACCCATCGCTTGTATGTCAGTCAATTTTGTCTTGTTGCTAACTGTCTGTATCCCTTCATGACCACAAATTATGATCGCCTAATGGTTGCTTCCATCATGATAATGCACCATGTCACAAACGACTTCGGTAACCTTCCCCGTCACCAGATCTGAGTCTTAATAGAACACTTTAGGATGTGGTAGAATGGTAGATTCGCAGCATGAAAGTGCACCTAAAAATTTTGCTGGAATTGTGTGAAGTAATCATGTCAACATGGACCAGAATCTGAAAGGAATGTTTCCAACATCATGAAGAATCCATGCCTGGATGAAGAGAGCAAAGGGAGGCGCTACCCTGCATTAGTTTAGTGTTCCTAATAAAGTGTCCAGTGAGTGACAGTAACCAATGAAGAAAATACCTGAAGCTGGTTAACGAGTCAGTTGTCACTCCCAGTTAGCATTAACATTTAGTTAAATTTTTGTTTTTTTAATTATTAGCTGTTAAAAAGGTCAGGAATATTTTCACATGCTGAAATAAACAATGCATTTTTAGCTGTAACTGAAATAGTAATAAAAAGATATTAAAAATATTAAATATGTTAGTGATTTACTAAAACAGTCTAAAACCTTCCACATGTCCTTTGCAGTGTTGGCAGTGTGTTTTGGATCAATGTCTAGCTGCACGATGAAGTTCATCATAATTAGATTGGATGCATTTGTCTGTAAACTTTATTATAGATTTCTGAATTCAGTCTGCTAATACTATCATGAGTTACATCATCAGCTTGACTGATACGCTTGTATGTTTTGGATCATTTTGTCCTTCACACTTTGTGCTTTCTGTCACTTTGACAGAAGTTATTTTTTTCCAGATGTTTTGCGGCTCTTTGTGAAATCAGATTTTATCTTTTCGATTCTGGCTACAGAAATCAGAGTACAGTGTGCATTCAGAGATGCAGAATTTTCTAGACTCAGCGATATGATAGTAGCTTTTAAGTCATCCAATTGTAAGTAAAGATGTGTGTCAGATTTTTTAGATAGTTAAGATGTAATGATATCAACACTTCTGCTGTGTTGCCAGTGTGAGCAGATTTCATTTCCCAGCCAGGGAATATATTTCTCCACCATTGCATAGAAGAAAAACTGTTCTTTAAGCTGATATTTGCAATCCTGTAGAATTCTGCAAATGAATAAAATGTTTGAATTTCTGTCTAATTACCGTAATGAACTCTTCTACTGTTCTTGAGTGTGTAGTAAAGGTCATCTTGTGGGCTAAGTTAGTGGCAACGTAAACTGTGAGTAAACGATTCTGGCACCCTGCTATATAGGAGACCAAGACAGTGAGGTAAATGATATGGTTAACAAACACCACAATGTTTCCCACAAGATGTACTGGAAATGGTTTTCCAGATAATTTAGAAATCTGTACCTTTAGGAATCATGTTGGTTCCATCAGGAAATGATCTTCTATGCGACAAGCAGAAAAATGAAATATACCATTCAAATCTTCTGTTGTTTTAGATAGATATGTTGCCTACAGACAGATTAAAGACCTTTGGGTGTTCAACATAATGGGACTTGTGCTCCCTGAAAAGGAGGAACACATGGGAGGATTGGCCCAGGATTGGCTTCTGAATGCACACAAGCAAGAAAAAATTCCTATTACAAGTATGTAGGTGCATCTCAATAAATTAGAATGTTGTGGAAATGTTAATTTATTTCAGCAATTCAACTCAAGTGAAGCTCGTGTATTATATAAATTCAGTACACACAGACTGAAGTAGTTTAAGTCTTTGGTTCTTTTGTGATGATTTTGGCTTACATTTAACAAAAACCCACCAATCTCAAAAAAATTTAATATGATAACATGCCAATCAGCAAATCAACTCAAAACACCTGCAAAGGTTTCCTGAGACCAAAGGTTTCAAAATGGTCACTCAATTTGGTTGACTAGGCTACACAATCATGGGGAAGACAGCTGATCTGACAGTTTTCCAGAAGACAATCATTGACACCTTCACAAAGAAGGTAAGCCACAAACATTCATTGCCAAAGAAGCTGGCTGTTCACATTGTGCTGTATCCAAGCATGTTAACAGAAAGTTCAGTGGAAGGAAAAAGTGTGGAAGAAAAAGATGCACAACCAACCGAGAGAACCGCAGCCTTAAGTTTTTGAGAGAGTGAATTGGGTTTTTGTTAAATGTGAGCCAAAATCATCGCAATTAAAAGAACCAAAGACTCAAACTACTTCAATCTGTGTGTACTGAACTTTTTCACGACATTCTAATTTATTGAGATGCAACTGTATGTCTCATCGATGGTGATTCTAGATAGAGTTACTATGAGTCTTCTGTTCAATGTGTTGCTTTACTGTTTGTGCCTGCAAATGAATGCATGAGGGGTTGAAGCATGCTGGAACAGTTAAAATGGTAAGCTATCACAAACTGGGGTCTGTCTGCAAGTCTCTTTAGCACATTTTTTAAAGTTGGAAACTGTCCAAGTAATGCAGCTTTGTCATATTAAAATTATGTAAAAACAAAAAGTATGGCATGATTCAGATGAGTCATTTTCTGAGTACATAAACCCAGATGTTCTAGAGGTGCAATACAGTACCTTAAAGGAAGTGATGGAATAAAAACACTGCAGCTTTTGTTTAAAGATACAGTCTCAAAACGACTGTAAAAAGCCTGTCAATCCATGAGCTGCATGATTATCTGCTGCAACACCATCTTGTTGCTAGGTAGATCAGCAAGTATCCAATAAAATTGACCAGAGTTTGTACATAATGGATTTGCACATCAGTAGTGCCGAATGACTCCCCTGATGCTGACAACAGCTCATCTTTTTGAAAATACAAACCATCCTGTTCATTTGGGTATTGACTGGATTGTACTTCTTGAATTATTTCAAGTATATCAATATAGTTAACATCAAACAACACTAACAACTTTATTGAGAGGAGCTTCACTCGCAGTGTTACACTGTCTCTATAATACGCTGTTAATTGCCTCTTTCAGCTGAGGGTTTGACAAAGAAAACACCTGACACAAATATCCTACTGTGCATCTCATGAGAAACTAGGTATGACACATGAAGTATAGCCGGCATATTCATAAACACAGAGGCTAAACTGCATGGCAGATTTGCTGATAATTAACTGGGTTCATACTGACTGTCATCAACATTCAGTAGATTTTCAGTCTCAGATTGTGTACAATCCTCATGCACAGGCTCTGCAGCTATAGAATTATCCTCATCTCTAGTAACTACATCATCAGTTGGTGAAGTGGTGGCTCAAATGGTTAAGGCTCTGGGTTAATGATTGGAGGATCAGGGTTCAAGCTCCGGCACTGCCAAGCTGCCACTGTTGTGCCCTTGAGCAAGGCCCCTAACCCTCTCTGCTCTATGGGTGCTGTATCTTGGCTTCCAAAGTTGGGATATGCAAAGAAAGAATTTCACAGTGCTTCAATATATATATGACAAAATAAGGGCTTCTATTCTGTTCTATCAAAAAAGGCAAATTATGTTGTTCTAGCATCTACTCCATGGGCCTAAGTTTAGTGAACATTAAATGAGGTGTAGACATTTGTGCTATACATAAATTCTATTATTGGTATATTTTAGTTTATTTATTTAGTATGTTGCAAATTATAATGCTTAAGTAACTGTGCCTGGGAATATAAGGAGGAATCATAATCTGCATTTCTCATCCCTCACCCAAAAATAAGGTACGAACTTAAGAACACAGTACATTTTAAATCTAGCCAAATAAATTGCATTTGTAGTAAAAGACCCTTTACCTTCTTCACTGAATTGTACAGTAAATGCATTAACAGATGTTTAAAAGTCAGAGATGATTACCCGCCATGTATGATAAAAAAGGGGCTATGGTAATAAGTTTATTCCTTACTGCGAATATTATAATATAATAACAATCTTTATTTATTTATTTTATTTTTAAAGTCAGAATGTTCAAATTGTTGAATACACTTAAAGATTTTATGTTGAATGACTTATTTCACAGTATTGAGTTCACGCTTCTTTAATAAGTAGGTTATACAGCTCTCACAATGTTTCTGTCATAAGCTGTTGTTTTTTTGTTGTCTGATAAGTCCTTGTCTGCTTTTCAGTAACAAGTGTTTTTATGACATTCTAAATTTGTGTAATGGCTTGGATAGATTTTGCCTGGAAGCTGAAATTCTGATCTTTCTCATATTTATCTTTTGATCTTAATGTCTTCATTGTATAGCACAAATGTCCCAAATGTCTTCATTGTATAGCACAAACTATAGAATTTGTCTTTTCCTTCCAATATTATCAGAGGTGATTTTTTTGTTTCCTCTAGCTTTCAAAATTTAAAGTAATAAACACACTTCAAATATGACAGACATAACATTCAAGCTCAATGCTCTTGTGGCTGAGTGAACAAACCTCCAAAAGCCACACTAAATCTATTAGAAAGTCTTCCCCGGAGAGTAGAGGCTATGTCAAAGCAAAGGGTTTTAATCTGGAACTAAATGTTGAATATTTTTATATTGAATATATTTATTTAAAGACATTCTGATTGTGGGACAAATTACATAAATAAATGTATAGCTTTTGGTTCATTTGCGGCCCCAATTTTAGAATAAATCCATCCAAGATTACGCTATAAGCACATGATTGCCTGATTGGGTATTTGTATGCATACACGGGGTACAGATAGGTGTCTGTCTGTTGCCTATCTATCTATCTATCTATCTATCTATCTATCTATCTATCTATCTATCTAATCAATCAGAGAGACAGACAGAGCTAAAATATTTTTTTTCAGTAAAATCTTTGGGTGTGTGAGACAAACCCTGAAATCCAAACAAACAGTGACGAACACTGAAATCTATCTGCAATAGGAAGCTGAGGGAGAGACTGTAAGATTGTACGTCATCATTCCTGTTGGAATACACACCTTGTTTCTCTCTCAGTCTAGTCATTTTTTTTTATACTCGACTGTTTCATGTTTGAAAGTTTACACAAACAGAATGAACACAAAGCTATTTGCTATCACCAGGAACACATTACATGCTTTTGTCCACAGAGTATTTTTGAATTTGAAATGTTATTTTTGATGCACATCATGTCTAACATTGTGTGGGGTGACAGAATATATCAGCCACAGATCCTGTCAATCAGAGGCAGAACTGGGTTTCTGGGTCTTGCAGTAGATCTCAGTCTCTTGAGATGCCACGTCATTAACCTGCATAATAAGGTATGTATTGAGTAGATAAAGGCTATATGTATATTCCTGTCTCATTGTGAACCATTTCAGGAGGAAATAGAATTTTATTTGTCAAGTTGTTCAGTAACATACAGTGTAGTGACAGTAAAAGAGATTTTTCTGCACTAGAATTCATTTTGTGTAAAATCTGCTAATGTGAATTTGTGGACTCAGGGTTATTAAATCATCATGATCTTTTATTTTATTGTATCTGTAGTGGTCTAGGGGGGGCACGGTGGCTTAGTGGTTAGCACGTTCGCCTCACACCTCCAGGGTCGGGGTTCGATTCCCGCCTCCACCTTGTGTGTGTGGAGTTTGCATGTTCTCCCCGTGCCTCGGGGGTTTCCTCCGGGTACTCCGGTTTCCTCCCCCGGTCCAAAGACATGCATGGTAGGTTGATTGGCATCTCTGGAAAATTGTCCGTAGTGTGTGAGTGTGTGAGTGAATGAGAGTGTGTGTGCCCTGTGATGGGTTGGCACTCCGTTCAGGGTGTATCCTGCCTTGATGCCCAATGACGCCTGAGATAGGCACAGGCTCCCCGTGACCCGAGGTAGTTCGGATAAGCGGTAGAAGATGAATGAATGAATGAATGTAGTGGTCTATAGCTCTACATTTTCAAAGGGGTGGTTTTTAAAAGACATAACAGGAACAGGACATTGATCATGCATACAATTTATTCTATTTTATTATAAACTTTCTTTGCATAACCGTAAACCTACACATGTTCACATTTATACAGAATGTTTATTTGCCATCATACTAATCTGTATGGACTCACTTCTGCTGTTTAATCGACCTTTTTTATTTTTTTTTTAAAATGGAGTGCCAATTTCTTCTGTTTGCTTGTAAACGTTTTTGCAGGTGTTCAGCTTTTATTGAATTTGAATTATTTTTTGACTAAAATTAGTTTAGTTAGTAATGGAAAGGATGCTGATGGATATTTTAATATCTAATATTGCCATGTATTGTTAAACATCCCATTATAGACATAATCTCTCCTTTTCTGTTATAATAAGCTCCACTCTTCTGGGAAGGCTTTTCAATAGATTTTGGAGGTTGGCTGTGGGGATTTGTGTCCGTTCAGACACAGGAGTTTTAGTGAGATCAAGTGATGATGTCAGGTGAGGCATAAGTAAGCATGGTGAAATGATTTCCTGTATTTAACTTTGATAGTGACTTTATCAAACATTTTTGTCACCATAAACGTTTAAGACTAACCAGATCTAAAATTTTGGATGTTTTCAATTTGGATATTTTTTCAATCAGAAATCGTTTTATCCACATTGTTCTTCACACACGCTATTTTCAGAATTGTGTGTAGTTTTGGACTAAATCTGGGACGTGTTGTGTTGTGACGTTGTTCAGCTTGTTGAGTAGCAAAGTGGTGTCCGAGCCGAGTGAGCAGATGGATTCAGTGACCCCTCTCCTGTTCCAGACAGGGACAGAAAGAGCACAGAGCTCAAATGAATAATGAAAATGTGTCAGGTCGGGTTAAGCCACATTAAAGCCCAATAAAGCATTCTACTGGAACAGTTACACCACAAGTGGTGAATCTCTCTCTCTCTCTCTGTCTCTCTCTCTGTCTCTCTCTCTCTCTCTCTCACCCTCTTGCAATAACACTACTGACACATATCAAGCACCTGACCTAGTGGACACACATTTTTCCTAAACCTCAAGGCTCATCTATGTGACAGGCTGATAACAAGCAACAGTCTGCTCATGGTGAGGCTTTTCTAACAGAAGTTTTTTCAAAAGCTAATTTTAGTACTCTATACTGTTCCCTTATGATCTCTGAAATTGATACTCTACCTTCTACTGGCTCTGTGACAGTGTGATCCAGTTGCTTAGGAACAGAGACTTGATAATATCACTAGGGGCACTGGTGAATGTTTGGCTGTAGAGAGCTGTGTCAACCTGGGGTGAGATAGAAATGGGGCAAGAGGCTTAAACCATAGCTATGGCTCGTCTATTCTTATCCCCTAAGCCTCTGTTTACGTACGGGAAAATGGATTTAGACACACACACAAACACACCAAATGCTGATTGATGGCCTCCTCTGACTTGTATTGTGATCAAATTAGTCTGTCATATGTTGATCAGGACACAGGCTGTTGCTTAAGCAAACACATCGTCCCCAACATTGAACACTCCGTGGCCCTGCTGTGGCCATCACCTCTCCATCAGCCTCCAACCTCCATTATCTCTCTTTAAAGCAGAGCTCTGGAGAAGCTCTCACTAACCCTTTCTCCGTGTCAGAGAGTCAGTCATGGAAGCTCATTTATCTTAGGTCTTTTTTGCTAAGCAGAGATCCTGGCAGCTTATATCCTTGGGTTTTAATTCCTGAGATTAGAATTATAAAAAAGCTTTTAAGCACATATTAAAGGCATACCTGAGTGTCAAATGAATCTCTTTCTGCGTCATCTGTAACAAATCTACGATTACCACAGAAAAGATTTTCTACAAATTCTGCTGTACTGAGAAAAGAATGGAAAACTACAACTATCAACTGTGTCCATGTGTCTATGTTGTAAAAATTCTTAAATGTAGTTCCCTCTCTTAAATAGTACATTTTAAATTTTAAAGGCTGTATTCAGAACTTTGAGGGTGTATTTCTGAAATGTTGCAAATTGATATTCAGACACAGTAATAGCTCAAAGAAAAAGTTGTATTAAATCCAGCACAACAGGACCAAACTCTTTCAGCACATTTTAAACAAAGGGCTTGGGACGGGCCGTGAGAGTTAACACTTCAAGTGGCTGGGTTAGCTTCCTGCCCGGGAATCGAACCTGGGCCGAGGCAACGAGAGTGCAGGATCCAAGCCGCTCAACCACCTGCGGCTCGACATTTTCACACTATGATCTGCAATTTACTCAAGAATAATATTTTTGTGAATTAGGCTCCTTCATATTCATTGTGTTGTCCTTAGATTTCCATTATAATTAGGCTTTCCATTTTACAGTATATGCAAATGGATTGAAGTGATTGTCTGTGTAAAGGTTATATATGTTAATGTGGGTTAGATGGATTAGTTTAATGTTTAAGTAGTTCCTGGTTTATGATCAGAGGATGACAAACATCTCAGTCAGTCATTCAGTGGCTTTGCAGCAGTGAAACATTTTGACATGAGCTGAAAGATTCGAATTAGGTTCGTCTTGTATAGTGTTTTTAAAATGCAGTCTAGCGCACTGAGCGAGCATGTTGTCTGACTACAGACGGCCGTCTGATTCTAAGCAGGCCATGAGCAACCTGCTGCTGCTGTTTTGCTGAGTCACTGCTGCCGTGTAAGGGCTCGCTAGCAAGTGCGTTTCTCTCTCACATTCTCTATAGTGAGTTGTGTAGATTGTTCTCTGAGATGCAAACTCCTAGTAAATCAACTTACTGAGAAACAGTGTAAATAATCAAGCAATAATCAGAATTAGGATATCCATCTAATTAAATAAATAAATAAAAAACAACCAAATGTAACTTAACAAAATGTCCCATTGAACATAGTTAATATGGGGAGAACCAGTATCATAAACCAAAAAAGCAAAAGGTTATGGAAAGGGGTTAAACCTTTAATACAGGGGAGTTTGTGAACATGTCACCCCAGACACATTAAAAAATGGCCCAGTTCCTTTGTTTGATGTAAGTTTGGACACGGAATGAAATGATAGAATAATGACGAATGAATGAAAAAAAAAGTTGACGATTTAAAACTAATGATATATATTTACTTGGAAAGCAGGGAGGGGATTGTGTGATGTGTGGGTGCAACTTGTGTGCATCTTTGGCTCAGTTTTGCTCATTTTATTACTCTGGTCAGGGTTCAGCACACACAGAATTGAGTTTAAAATGTTAAATTGTTTGAACTGTATAGAGTTTGTATGTCAATGACTTCTGATGAACTTCTGAAACAGTTTCATCAAATTGCTAAATAGAACTTAGGAACTATGAACTTGGCAACACTAGAAAAATTTCTCAAGGCATTCATAGTAATGATGCTGAGTAGGTGGGGAGAGGTTAGAGCTGGAGCACACACACACACACACACACACAGAACAACATCTCCAGAATGCAGATAAGCATGCATGGCTTTTTGTCACAAGCATTTTTTTCAATCATTTCAGTCTTGTATTGTCTGGATTACATAAATTGTAGGCCATGCTGATGTCTCTGGATGTTTTGTAACATATGGTTCTTCTCATAATTATTTCTAATTAGGTACATCAAATATTAACACAGAACAACTGAGAGAATAAGTGGGTAAGGTAGCATGTAAAGAGAAAGTGAAGAGTGAGAGGAAGAGAAGACGGTGAGTGAGAGCAGTAGAGCGTCATGAGCTTTTTTGTCTCCATGGGCCAGTCCTTCTAATTCACCGCAGTAACATCAGTGTAATGATGAAAAAGAAACTTAAGCCTCTCCTGAAGCTTGCACACAGATGCTTATTTAATTGAGATGTTATGCAACTTAACTTCTAGTCTGATTAGGGTTTACCAGACTTGTGTTAGTGGGTAAAGATAGTAGTGATGTTACAGGATGTGTCTGTAAATTTCATTTATTAGTGGACATGTAATAGTGTGCAGTTCCTTTTCTATAAATGTATTGCCTTTTACATGTTTTATTTTCTAGTCCCATATTTCCACTGACTACCAAACACTTCATCTGGGCTACTGATCATCATCATCTTCTTCTTCTTCTTCTTATTATTATTATTATTATTATTATTTTTTTTTTTTTTCTTCTTCTTCTTCATTTGTAGCTGTTGTCCAGGGTTCTGTGTCATCTTTTACTTGGGGCCCTATATGGGCACACTTCTGATTCAACAGGGCAAATTGAGGAAATATGGGCATCTGCCGGATTGGCTCTCTCTAGAACTCTATCAGGCACATCTCATTGTATAATGGCCCTGTGGAAGAACCAAGACTAACTGAAGGCACTATACAGTATGTCACATTTGGCTTGGGAACACTGGTCATCTCTCAGAAGGAGATGAAATCTGTGGCTAGAGATAAAGTGTAGGATGACCTTCGTAGTCTGTTTTTTAAACTGATCAATTGAATTTCATACTGCATGTGATTTGTGTTGACAGTCAGTAATAAATTAGCAGCAGAAGCTTGCAGAATGTTCTTTTGCATTTCTTTGGGCTCATTTGCAGAGTAGATGTCAGTATAGAATCAGTATGGGATATCAGATTGTCTTACATTATCTCACTGAGCTCAGTATTGAATAACAGGAAAAGTCATTAGAAGCCTAACGTTTAGTCAATATCTTGTGGATAATGTCTAAGATGAGCATCACGCACAGTATGTGTGGATGAGTTTAACACATAAAAGTGGGCAGAAGTGAAAAACTGTCTTTCTGGCTGATTCTTCCCATTTGCTTATGAAGCATCTGCCTACAATTATTATTTATGATCCACTCTACACACACACACACACACACACACACACTCTCTTTTATTTGCCGCAATATATAACCCGCTGACGTCAGTGCAGTTCTACACCTACCCATGTGCCTACATTCATACAAAGCTGCTAGTGGGACTCCACATGGTCGTGGGCTGGTGGATGAGTGTGTATCTTGGCTTCAGTCTGCTGTGTGTGACTCTTCATCATGCCGAGTTCATCCCCCTCCTCTCAGCAAAGCCAACCTGAGACGACTTACCTGGGCTTTGAACAGTGTATATGATAGCCTCGTAATTCAAGATGTGGAACATAAACCAGAGGGAAAGCTTATTGATCGTGTTCTCAAATTCCAAACTACTCAGCTGTGGACTAGGGATTACCACAAAAATCATATCATTTTTATTGCAGAGGAACCACTGATTATTGGGAGAATGAAAGAATGAACAATGAAGCTTCATTTTGTCAAATAGAAAGAAATAGGCAGGTGTCTTTTTCCATTGTAATGCAGACTACAGTTTGGCATTCAGGTCATTTACTGCTTTGCTTCCATTTCTCAATTTCCTGCAGCTGTCTTATATTCCTGCTTGGTCTCTGGACTTTGTATACTATGGCTCAGTAGTCCATGATCTCTCCATGAGCCCTCTGTTATATTACCTTTACTATTAAAGTCTTTAGTTGTCGGATGCTTTTACTCCAAGCAACTTATAAATTAAGTTTTCCCTAATACCTAACTAGAATTAATTAACTAGAACAATAATGACTGCAATCCTGCCTTGATGCCCGATGACGCCTGAGATAGGCACAGGCTCCCCTTGACCCGAGGTAGTTCGGATAAGCGGTAGAAGATGAGTGATGAGAGTGAATAATGACTGCAATAAGTAATAAGTCAGGGAGAGGATCCTGTGAATGTAAATAATCCATAGCAGTTGAAGTTCATAACCATCATCACATTATCAAAAATGAAAAGAGCTTGGTTTCCTTTCATTGGGCTCCATTTTCGTATTGAAAGTAGAGACTGGGATTAATATAAAAGCCTTTCTTTCTTCACAATTATGAGAGATGATGCCCACTCTAATGTACTCATGCTGTTATATTCAGCACAGGAGATTCAGCACCATGGAGAGCTCAGTTAAAGTGACAGTGTTCAAACCAATATTCTGAATGTAACAAATGTATATTGTGCAAAAATATTGCAAAAAAAGAGCTTTTCTGTTCAATATTTTTTTGTTTCCAACACCATCCCAGCTTCCCACAGTTGATACTGAGCACAAGGAACTAGAACACAATCAACACTCCATCACTACAATGTGTTTTCAAGTGGATGTGATTCAGGCCAATTTGCCTAAACTTTAAACTAAAGTTTTTGCTGTCGTGTATTCTGAGTCACTAGGACTTATTTTGAGCTGACATGAATAGCAAGATTTTTTTTACTTGCTGAATGAGCAGAGCAGTGATCTAAAACAAGACAACCTCTGAAAGGTATTTTTAGAAGAGTATCTGCTGCATAGCAACAGTCATCTTTCAGATTAACAGAGTGACAAATATTTAAATCCAGTTACATTCATACATAAGTTGTCTGTAAATTGCATTTTTACAACATTCATATGTTAAACAAAGGGAAAGAAAGTCTGATAAAATTCCATATTAAAGGCACAACATAGAACAAAAAGATACACACATAAATGTATGAGAACTATACATAAATACACAATAAAATTTCCACACCTAAGTATATACAAAATATAGCGAGGAAGTGATCATAAACTGTTCGCAAAACAGAAACATAAGATCTGACCTCAATACCAATGGACACACCTCTGGGGAGGAGTTGGAATTCTGACTGAATAACAGACCTCCTTACTCTGCCTGAATTCACTACAACTCTTGTCTAGTCATTCTGAATTCAAAGTAGACATATAAATGTAATATTTTTTAGTTATCAACTGTTCAGAAATTACAGACCTAAAGCTATCGAAGAAGTAGGGCATCCAAATGGATCAGGCAGGTCTAGCGACTGGAAGGGGTAGGGATCACTAATGTCTCAGCAGCATGTATCAAAATCCAGTGGAAAGCCTTCACAGAAAAGTAAAGGTTGTAAAAACTACAAGAAAATGGGGACTAGCTCCATGTTAATTTTCAAAGATGCACATAATAACATGATTATACATAAATGGACTGGGCACTTATTGGTGTGATGGTCAGGCATCCACATACCACCATGTGGTCATATAGTATTTGTAAAATAGAAATGTCCATGTACAAGTGTAAGCATAACATATATGTATATTTTTATGAATGTGTGTGTGAAAAAGGATGGGTCACCTAACAAGATTTAAAATATCCAATGTTGGAACAAGAATGAATGCATTAACAGCCTCTGAAAATGAAGCTCTTGAAATGTCTGATGTGATAGATTTGACATAGAGTCTGTTCATGACAGTACAGTACATAAACATGTCTATTGAACGTACATAAACAGAACATTAAAAATGCTGTGATTTTGTGTCTTTATGAAAATGAATGAAAAGACCTTAACATAGTTTATGACTATTTGACATTATTCTGACACTAAATACATTACATACATGCTTCTCTTTGTGTTTGAGCAAGTGTCTGACATTGACCATAGCAAACCAGTTAAAATCATGACTGGAGAATTGCTCTGTGTGATGTCTCTGGATCAATAATGAATAAGTTTTAATAACCACAGTTTAAACTCTGTGCTTACATCCAACTATCTCTAGTTCTTGTGTTAGACTTATATAACTGGTATAACTGTTTATAACTGGTATCATCATGATATGTTTATGAGTGAATATCTACTGTGAGTTCAGATAACACACTGGACACAGAACGGACCATTCAGCATGGTTAACTGCTTGGTTTATGACATGGGTGACCTTGTAGTGGGTTGTCCATGAGGATTACTCCAGAATCATTCAGCCACCAACACCTGCAGGAAGAGCCTATTACCAAGGTGTGCACTCTCCTACTTTTTTGCTGAGCTGATTGGCAGTAAAACGGCAGCTTTCAATGCTATCGATTTCAAAGCAACCACCTGAATGGGCTTGTAGAGAGAAGGCGTAAGGGACTCCAACATGAGGGGGACATTCATGCCGGTGGCAATGCGTCTTGTGGTAGGTGGTGTTGTCTGGCTCCTCTTTTCAAAAATGCTATTATGAGCTTATGCGCTCCTAATGAGGTGCCATCCGCTGTGTTGTGATCGGCCGAAATTGCTGCCATGTGCACTGCTACTGTGGACCAGAATTTGCTATCATTCAGCTGTCCTTGTAAAAAGGTTACCACTTTAGGGACTGTGCAGTGTACTGGGTCTGCTAGTGGCTCACACCCCATTTCCAAAATAGTTCTGCTTACAGCACACAAAATCTACGTACTAAGGCCTCCAGTAATCAGGATAGCTTCTTGGCCTGCCACACTGTAGCCATCAAATTGTTTGCTGCTCCATCAAATTGTTTGCTGCTGTGTGTGTGTGTGTGTGTGTGTGTGTGTGTGTGTGCGCGTGCATATCATGGTATACATGAACCTCTGTGGTATACAGGTTATCATACCACATCATATCATATCTTATCAATCCCCTACCTACAATAAAGGCATATGGTTGTGTTTGGATCGACAGACAGATACACAACCCCTTCAACTCAACTTATTATTCAGTAAATCATATTAAGTATAATATGTATAATATTATAAGTATATAAATATATAAGTATATAATATAAGTATATATCAAGTATATTTTTCAGTAACTGTAAATTAAAGATTAACTGTGTGAATCTATAGGTATGAAGTAAGAGCGTTCTGGGAGTTGCAGTGTTAAGTGTTTGTATATTCAGTAATCATTTAAGTGACACATGCACTGGGCTTCATCAAAGCCCACGCTTCAGATTATAGCTGTTGATTGTTTTGGAGCTTGTTTGACAGCTTAAGCTCTATTATTACGGTCATAAATATAGGCACAAACCTCTATGTTCAACACAACCCAATGTCAGCTGCTTGGTTTGGTTTAGGTTTTGTACTAAAACATAAGATCACCTGAAAGGTCTACTGTTTAATGGCTTTATATTGTGGTGCCTTGTGTAGGTTTTGCAAAATTACCATTAACAAGTTACATAAAAAATAAATAAATAAAACCCTTTTTCAGATTTATTGTCTTCCTAGTGATCATTATCTTATAATTCAATCTAGAAGGACAAAGACGACTACTGTTTTAGAAGCTGTCAAAAAAAAAAAATCTAGTTACATTGATAGTGGGCTTTTTGCCCTAATTCAAATAGAACTTCATCAGTTTTTATTTTTTATTTTTTTATAGAGAATAAGAATTTGTATCAGTTAAGAAAAAAATAACTTTTCTGTTGAACATTTATTAGTAAATTGCTTGTTGCAATTACGTAATGATATAGCTACAATATTCTAGCGAAAAACAAATGGACACATTTTAATGGGTCGGGGGGAGTAAAATAAAATTACAATACCCTGGTAGAATAAGTGTTCACATTCATTTGTAATGGCCACGTGACTGCTCAGAATGAACTAATGCCATTCATCATTGATTCAAAAGTAATTTTGAAGTGTCTTTTATTAACCCCAAATGAAAAATCAGCCATTTATTTACAGTAGGATTTATTTTTATTTTATTCGTTTTCATTTATTTATTTGTTTGTTATTTTTAGATTTTTATTTTATTTATTTATTTTTTTTTTACATTTTCTTGATTTTTTCTCGTTGTTGGCCTCAACGGATCAAGAGAGAATTTTAAAATAAAAGACTTACAGCAACAATAAACAAGAATGTCTCATATTCTTCACATATCTGGTCTATATAGATATGTCTATATCTATATAGAAGCCCTTTTTCTATATCTAGATAGAAGCCCTTTTTCACAAGAATAAAAACAAACATACAGGCCAACTAAAAATATGCCCAAAGACGTGGAAAGCTGGTGTTGTGGTATGATGAGACCACATTGGAGACTCTTTAGCATAGTTCTGAAAGATGGTCTAGATGAACACCATACACACTGTGAAGCATGATAGAGGCAACATAATGCTGTGATCAAGTCCTGTTGAAAACCTGTGGAAGGATGTGCACAAGAGCTGCCATTGTAATTTGATAGATCCAGAGCATTAGAGTGCTGTATTACAAGACAAATGTGCTTTAACAAAGTATTAGTTAAGGGCTCTGGAGCCAGGTTATTGTAGACCTTTCGGTTTCTTTTTCCCTCTGAAGTATTTCTGTTTATTTCCCTCTTGATAGTGGTTATATTTTTTGTCATGTCATTTTTATGGGGAAAAACATATCATGATTTATCTTGGTTGAACTTTTTACAGGTGTTTGTAGACTTCATAAATTTGCTGTATTTCATATTGCTGCATGTTCTTTGGGTCAGATTGTTAGTTTGCTTTCTATATAATCAACACATTGCTTCCTGATTCCACCAAACTACCATGTATGTTAAATTGTTGGTGGAAAAATTGTATGACGTTATTCACTATTTTATATAGATTAAATTTTATCAACCAGCTTGGTCATATATCTATGATCATGCGTTTATGATGGTACTGTACTGTATGTTCCATCACAATGGAAATCTTTGCCTTTAAAACGTGTAGTTCTGTTGACATAATTGCATACATTTTGTACAAAAAAAACCTTTCCTGTTAACAGATGAAATGTATTTATCATAAATATACATTTAGTTTTTGGTAATGTTAAGGTCTAAATTTGTCCTGAAAAGCACTTTGCTGCCATCTACTGGCTATACGTGGTGTCAGTCGCATCATAATTAGCGGTCTATAAGGAACGTGGTGTAAAAAAAAAATAAAAAATAAGAAGAAGAATGTTTTTGTTGAGTTATTTAATTATTAGAACGCTGGCATTGGAAAAGAAAAAGTTTGTCTTTTTAAAAAAAAAATCATGACATAATTGTCTTGAATGGTTATGTGTATAGTATGAGTACAATCAGTAGATTCCCCAATATTGCAGCCTGATACTAAATTTATTTTTCTTCCTCACTAATCTACACTCAGTATCAAATAATGACAAAGTAAAAACAGAATTCTAGGAATGTCTGTAAATAAAAAGAAAAACACTGAAATATCACATGTACATATGTATTCAGACAATTTGATATAGAAATGTAACTATATTATTCTCTAGTCACTATTAACTATTATCTATTAGACTATTATCATATATATATATATATATATATATATACAAATGGAAATATATCAAACACACTGCAGTTTTTGTGCTGTAGATGGCATAGTTTACTGAATGTTTGTTTAGATTTTTAAATGTGTTGGATTTCTAAGACAGAGACAGAGGGAGAGAGAGAGTGTGTGTGTACGTCTCTTATTTTAATTACTTGCCCTTTTTTAATTCTGCTCCACTTGGAAAGTCTTTGAACGCTTCTGCTGTGTAATTGTGTTTTTTTTTTTTTTTTTTTTTTTTTTGGACATCAAAAGCTCATTTTTTTTTTAAATTAAGTGATCTCCAAACAGTTGAGTAGTTGTTTCTAGGACTAATCTCTGCAGTCCCAAAGGCTAAACTGCTTGCTGTACCAGTTGGATGACACTTGCTAATGTTTTTAAGCAAGTGATCCATGATAAGCATCACTAAGCTGAATCTCTGTGAATGACTGTCTCCCAGTTTACTGCCATTTCCCATCCCTGCTTTTTCCCTTTCAGGACATCTACCCCAGTTACCATTGCACACTGTTTATAACCAAATAAATGACCATTATTCTGTCTGTATTTTCATATTCAGAATGCTGTGTGCTAATACCGCTAATCATTTTACCCCATAAATCATATTAACACTATATTAACATGAAAATTAATTAAATGTAATAGTATTTTAATTCATTTCATATGTGGAAAATTTACATAATAAACTGAAGAAAAAATGACATGAATTGACCACAGTGAAAACACATTTAGCATGATTTTACAGTTATTTACAGGAAGGTGAATTTATATTGCAAAATCATAAATATTATTTTAAGCATCCTTTATGGAAACAAACATGCATGCACTATTATGAATAAACTAATTTTACTCTAATCAGCCCTTTTTATCTATTTATGTCTAACAATTTTCTTTAATGACAAGCCTGAGGTGACGGTGACAGGGAAAAACTCCCTGAGATGTTGTGAGGACGAAGCCTTGAGAGGAACCAGACTCAGAAGGAAACCCATCCTAATTAGGGTGACACTGGACAGTAAATAATGTAAATGTATTTCTACAACAGTTTATAGTCGAGTGGAAATGTGCAACCAAGAGCTCCTGAGGAACTGACAGGTCAGCACAATTACAGACCCAACACTAATTCCTTCCTGCTGAAGTCTTCAAATAATAGTAGGAATGCCTGCTGGCGACTAGTCACTTTTTGTTATAATATGCTATAAACACATGCTATAGTGTATATATAGCATGTGTGAACATAGCTATCATCAACAAGACTTGTCTAGTACAAGCTAGTTAAGATTGGTAAGCTAACATATGCAGCTAATTTATCTGCATTCTTAGTTACTTAGTTCACTTTCACAGTCTACTATAACTAATTATAGTTATAGTAGACTGTGAAAGTGAACTAAGTAACTTACAAAGAAAGTAGAAAAAATTTTTATAAAAAAAAAATAATATATAGTTTTTTATAGTATATTGATAGAAATGTTACAGAGAAACAGGAATCTGTTTGAGCACATTTGTAACTTTATACCTTGTCTTGACCAGTCCAAAACATGCCCATATTAGTTTGAATGTGAAGCACTGAAGCAGCCAAAGCTGTAAAATAATCTTCACCTGAAATGTACATTTCATAATTCTCAAGCTGTTTATGATGTTATTTTAAATGTCACTATTTTAAACTTCAGTAAATCATGCAAAATTTCACTGTACTGATAATTGCTATTTGTTCATTAAATTGTGTTCAATATCATTTTTGTACAATTTTCCATGAAGCACCATGAAATCCATTATTAAAGAATATGTGACTACAATGACTCAATGGAGACTGTCCACCAAATGTCCAAAGTCCACCAGTTCATAGATTTAACCAAAAATCCAAGAGCTCAGAAGCTGATCACAATGTGACTAAACTCCAGTTGAAAGTAGAGAGACGAGAAATCATGACTTAATCAGGCTGGATTAATCTGGAGTTTTTCAAATGCTGTGTTGGACATACTGTATGGAGAAAGTCTCTGGTCTGATTGAATGTTTGTATTTGGCAGAAATACAACACGGATCATTACCTGTGAAACTTCATGAAATCACAGCAAATCATGGTGGAGTTGCATAATGTACTGGGGTGGTTTTCATTGGCAGGGACTGGGAAGCTGTTCATTGTGAAATGGAGTCAAAAACAAGGCAATCCAAGAAGAAAACCTGTTCCATTCTGTAAGAGCCTTCAGACTGGTTCACCTTCCAAGAGGACAATGACCATAAGCATGCTGCTAAAGCTACAGTTGAATGTTTTTTAAAATGAAAAAACCTAAATGTGTTGCACGTAGAACGGACCAGTCAACTCCGATCAGATCGGATCTTTGTTCTTCAACAGAGATTAATTGTTCAGAGCAAAAATATCACGATGCAGATAGAGGCACATCCCGTAAGACCTGCAGCTGTAACTGATGCAGAATCCCGTCCTTCCACGGACATAGGAATCCTTTACAGCCAAAACTATACATTTATTTTTTTTTTTTTTAATTGATTCTATCATCTATTGACCCAAACCAACAGATTTCTTTCAATAAACAGAGATGAAATCCAAGTCAATACCAGCTCTAGTTTGTGACAGTTGTAGGTGTGTGATTTATGCACTACATGTGGGTGACTGGATAGCATGGATGACAACTAACCTGTGATCACTCAATGTTCTGAGGTTTCCTGCATCTTCTACTTTATAGTTAGAGAGTTGGATTCACATAAAATCTATCATGAAAAACACATTATTTCTATGTATTAAACCAAGAATGACAGTGTTGTCTAGCAGCTTAGTTTCCAGGGTAGCTAATGGTGCAGTCAGTGGTATGTAATGGAAATCCACCTATAGAGCTGTTTCTAAAGTGTTTATTGGCCCTTACCTACAATATGTAATCAGCAACAAAAGGTTCATATAAATGTATCTGTTATCTGTCAACTAAAGTCAACAAACTGTACACGTTTAACATACTTCCAAATTTTTAAGGAGTCTTTAAAAAGAATTCACTCACAGCAGTTTGCTGTTTGATTTTTTTTCATGTAGGAACAAAGCAGACTATCATAATCATTGATAATAATGACTTCACTGCTTTTCAACAATGTCTCTACTGGCACTCATTACTGTTGTAGTAGGGTAGCTAAAAATGTCAAGAATCATCATTTCCTGTGCTTCCTCTCCAAAATTTCTTGTCCCCTCTGGTAATCTCGCCATGCAGAACTCGTTAACTACTCTTTTTTTAGCAGATAATTAGTGAGCTGTAGAGTTGGTGTGGTGACAGGCCTGAAGACAAATGCATGACTAGAGTGATGGGTATCGATAGCTGGATTAAATGCGAGTCAAAAGGATGCTGTGCTGGGAATCTTTTCAAGAACACATTAAAGTAGGACTCCATTAAAACAGACTCTACATTTTTGGCAGATTTCTTTCTCTCTCTCTCTAGTTTAGGCACCAAGCTGTGAGGGCAACTTTCCTTCTCCATATAATGTTTCTTTGATCATTAAGTTCTCTGCTTAAAATGAACCATAAGCCCTATTCCAATGAGCCATTTCAGATCAACTGTGCCCTCACAGGATCATTTACATAAACATTTACGCAAGAGATCATAAACATTTACCCAAGTTTCATAAGGCTACTAATATTTTTATTCCTGAAACCTGTTTTATACGATCAAGTCGAGTGAAGTCAAGAAGCTTAAATGCAGAGCTGCTGGGGTTCATTTCACATTGCACATTTCTTAGAAACTACAGTAATGTATTGTTAAATTAGCCCTATAGCAGTACACAGAGCTTCTGAGGCTTCTTTTATCTGTCATGTTCTCTGTTTCCTCTCTGTAGGGACCTTGCATGTATATTGCCCACAGTTTTTGTTTGTTAAAGCGGGACAACCTTTTGCAAGTCAATCAACATAGTTACAGTCTGCACTTCAGCTTCAGAGCAGATGTTTTGTTTATTCACAATATTCACAATATGGTGCTAACGATGGTTTAAAATTACACCTGATTTGCATAGTCTGTCTGTTCGGCTTTGTACTGTCTAATTCATCCTCACACTCCTCCTGTAGATAAAGCAGATATGAGCAGGAGCATTGCTGGGAAGTTCTGGGTAGTAATTTATTGTATAATGTGTACAATGTGGTGTATTGATTGTATTGGAATATTAATTTGTTTTATGGTTATTGCACTTGTCTCGATAAGCCCTAGATTATCTATACACACTGTAGCACAATGCTGAAGGCACAGCATTAATGAGTCCACTGTGTAAGTGGATATATAGATGGGATGGCAGTTAAATTGAATCAACTTCACATATAAGGTGTTATTTTGTGTGACAAGCCTATCTTTTGCCACAGGTTACATGCCTTCAGGACTTCTTTGGTGATGACGACATCTTCATTGCATGTGGACCGGAGAAGTTTCGCTACCGTGATGACTTCCTGCTGGATGAAAGCGGTGAGGAACATTTATGTAATGTTTTTTTTTCTTTCCTGATTGAGGAGGTTCTTTGTTAATACAGTACACCAGAGTTCTTCCTGAGCCATTCTCTTTGGCTTCATTCTAAAAAGCTTCAAGCACACTTGCATAAAGAGCATGTGTGGGTTAAAGCTTCCATCTCCCCTGTGTCACATCTCTTTGTCCTCTTTTATCTTTTCCTCTTATTCTGTATCTGCCCTCTCCTGCACCCACACCGTCACTTTCAGAAACATAATGAAAGCCTGTTTCTAATTAGTTCCCAACCCTAAGTTGTGTAGGTCCATTAACCAGCCTTCATCCCAAGTGTGTTCTCCCTCATTATATTCCCCATCAACAGTTTTTACTGCCACACTCCTCTCATCTCTCCAATCTCCATGTGTTCTACTCATTTCTTCTCTTCTCCCTTCTTCTCGATCCTCAACTTTCCTCTTGACAACTTTCAAAATGTCCTCCACATTTTTCAATCCCTGTTCATCATATATAGCATGATTCCACCTCAAAAGGAGGGCCATCTGATTTCTGTCATTTCCTTCTCTCTTTCCTCCGGCTCCCATATATATATTAATTTAGTAAGGTTGGGGATCGACGTACAGTCACCCCTAAAAAGACAGTGAACAGACTTTATTAGGTGTTGGATCGTGATCAGCTGAGCAGATGTTCACTATCCTATAAACACTTCTCCTCCGCGTGAATCCTATTCCCTGGAACAATGTATAACACTCGAGTATAATTTGTAGCTTACCGTACCTACTTTCTTTTTACTTAAGAATCTGATGAAAAGCAGGTTATCTTTCTGAGTCCTCACACAACTCTGTTCAATTATGAAAGAGGACCTTTAATAACTGCCAGATGCTTTGTCACGGTGAGTTTGATGGGGCAGCAAAATTAATCATCAAGAGGAATTTAATTAAAAATGCATTAGCATCAAACTCTGATGAGGAACATATGAGACATGCTGAAGGCAAGACTGATGAAGACACAATGGCACTCTGAAAAGACGAACATTTCCCTATAGTACATTTTCCAACATCTTATTGCACTTTACACACTGGACTGTCTTTAAATGAAGGAATTTGAAGCGTTAGACAATTGAGCATTTATATGCATATCTGTGACCGTGTCAGTGTGACATTATTATTTGCGTAAGTTAAAGCAGTAGTTAGGAAAGTTAAAGCAATAGTGCTGGTAGATGAAGAGTTAAATCAGTTTCATTTGCATCTGGGAGATGTGGAATGACTCAATGCTTCTCTAATTGACTGTGACATTTGCTGTCTTACATGGTGTTGGAAACTTAATGCATGCTCATCTGAATTCATCACTTTTCACCGAACGATTGCTGCAAATGCCAAGTGGGAAAAACAAATTAGCTGCAATAAACAAAGTGAAAACTGATGTAAAGTGGTACAGTATGATATTTGAACAAAGTATGAACTATTAGACATAGTGAGAATGTTGTAATTGAATTGAAATTGTATATATTCTACTGCATGTAGATCTGCTCAGGGGAAATTAAATACCAGGCAAAAGATCCAGCACTTAATGGAAATCCACAGTTCACATATAAATACAGCTACACACACATTTAGAAACGATTCAACAACCGTTAACCGTAACACCGTTAACAACAAATCTAATAACTCCATGGATAACATGGGTTGCATTACGTAATCAGACTTGTACTGCATGGTATGTAGTGTAATGCAGCACGTTTATATAGTTCCTGCAAAGACTATGACATATAAGAGTTGTAAAAATTAAATAGCTACAGTACACAGTTGTATAAAATATTTGAGAATAATTACCACAAAAACTGTAATTATTAAGAATGAAATATGTTTATATGTAGGATATCTAAACCTACATAAATCACTGACTTATATGCTGTGTGTATATAAAATACTGTATCTACACAGTTATTGGCACCTTTGGAAATGCTGGGTAAAAAAAAGTTTATGATGATTAACTAGTTCTTTTATCTTCAGTAAGTAATTATGTTTCTCAGGGTCATGGTGAAACCTGAATCATGAACACCGCCAGGAACACTGAGCATGAAGCAGGAATACATCCTGGATAGGACACTGGTCCATCACAAGACAACATGCACATTCACACACTCATTTACATCTAGGAGCAATTTAGAGTAGAGCCAGTCGACCATCACTGCTCATGTGAACATATGTAAGGAGCATTGAAGGGACCCAGGAGGTACGAGAGCTACCTACTGCACCAGCACTATAATGGTCACTGCAAATGTATTCATTTTTTTATCATCTGGTGAATATTTCTCTTCCATAGAATGTAAGCGCTCACTGAGTGATGATGAGGATGAAAATAATCTTAGTAATCTGTTACATTCACTATCTTTGGACTGAATGTTAGACAGCACTGTATATGATGTATTTCATCATGATGTATTATATCTAGTTTAACCACAAAACTGTACCCTTGCACTCCTTGATTCTCAAGGAGCTGGCAACATGCAGCGCTTCCCTTTCTCCAGAATAAACCCCCAGGCGTTTTCTCGGTGCACGGCAAGTGATTTTCCTCCTTACCTCCTTCCACAGCACCACCAGTTTAGACCTGTACAGAGATGTTACTCCAGTCTCAGCAGGTTGAACAGACCAAGTCTCTGTACTCACCCTGCAACAGCAGCAGCAGTGTAACAAATCTAATCTGTCAAAACCAAACCAAGCTACATTCCATTCTCATAAATAAACATGAGTTTTCATGACTGAGATAAGTTTCATTTCTCCAGTACAGCTGTAGACATTTGTACAATCTCTACCAATGTATTGAAGTTGTTCTGTGGTCAACTATCTTACTAAGACATTAGCTTTTTCCTTTGTAACTTATATATATTAGGGATGTACCGATATTTTGGATCGGTATCGGCGCCGATCCAAGCATTTTGAGTGGATCGGGTATCGATTATACTTATAAGAAAAATACACTTATATATTAAATTACATTAATGTAAATAAATATAATAAATTCTATAGGAAATATGTTGCACAACCGCCTGCGACAGACAGGCAAGTTTAGCAGGCACCCTTTTCATTTACCTCAGTGCGTTAATGTCGCTCATTTGGGTGCAAGGTTTACTGTTTAATACATTTTGCATTGTGTTTCAGTTCTAATTTAAGATTCACTTTAAAATATTGCATTTTCTTCAGAAAATAATTTAATTTAATAATTGCAGTATATATGGTTTAGATTGTTATACCACTAAAAGTTAAAAGTACTGTTTGCTACTGCATTAATACTTTTTTAAGGTTTCTTGTGTTTTAGTTTTTCATCCAGTAATGGGTATTTTTGTATTTCTTTGCCAGAAACAAATAACTTAATAATCTTAATAACTAAACGAGTTGTATACATTGTTTAGTTTTAAAGGTAGAAAATAACACAGGTATCGGATCGGTATCGGGCGATACTGGCAAACTCTGGTATTGGATCGGAAGAGAAAAAGTGGTATCGGTACATCCCTAATATATATATATATATATATATATATATATATATATATATATATATATATATATATACTGTATATACTGTATATGCAAATCATGTAAACATTTCTTTTTAGCTGTGTGGTTTTTTTTTTTCTTTTCTGGCAAACAGAATGCAGGCTGATGAAATCATCCTCCTATGGAAAGAGTCTTCTAAGTCGAGCATCTCCCAGGACTATGACACCCTCCAGAAGCAGCAAGTCACCATCAGGTAACGTGGCATTCTATGTATATATACATCTTAAATACAGTGGATTCAAAAAGTATTAAGGCCTTCTACTGAGAGGTGTGTGCCTTTCCAAATCATGTCCAATCAATTTAATTAACCACATGTTAAATCGAGTCAAGGTGCAGAAACATCTCAGCAGTGATCAAGAGAAATGGAAGGCATCTGAGCTACATTTCAAGTTGTTGCAAAGGGTCTAAATACTTATGTACATTTACTTTGCCATTATGGGGTACTGAGTGTAGATTAATGAAAAAAAATGATCAGGCTGCAACTTAAGAAAAAAAAATATAAAAAATGAAGGCGGTATGAATCTACTGTATGCAACTGTTACTCTGTAGTTTCTTCACATATCAAGTTGAGTTGTCAGTTGTGCTGTATTTTGAAGTTTTGTCCCAGTCAGGTCAGCTTCAACCTTCACGCTGCATCATCAACAATCACTCAAGCAGCCTCATGCTTGTTTTAGAAGCTAGGATTAAGCTTTTGAGGACGCTAGAAAAAGAAAGCTTATATAATTTAATTCAATTTATTTGTATAGCACTTTTAACAATGGACATTGTCTCAAAGCAGTTTTACAGAACATAAGAAACATAATACAAGAAACTTTATATTATATGAAGATTAATATAATACAAAAATTAATATTAGACTTATATTTAACGTGTTTGTATTTATCCCAAATGAACAAGCCTGAGGTGACTGAGGCGACTGTGGCAAGGAAAAACTCCCTTAGATAGAAGAGGAAGAAACCTTGAGAGGAACCAGACTCAAAAGGGAACCTCATCCTCATTTGGGTGACACTGGAGGGTGTGATTATAAATATACACATAAGGCATGTTATCTTTTCCTCATCTTTTCTCACTCCATATGTTGCTCACATACACATGTACACATCAGCCAACCCAGTGGTGCCCTTTAAACAGATTCATCTCCAAAAGAAATGTTCATATATAGAAGATATAAAAGTTCTCTGTTAAAATTGCAGGTTTTGTAACATAAAAACAAAATACTTGAAAATACTGAAAAATACTAATACAATAAATTGGCTGCCCAAATGTGTGCACCATTTTCTAAGACTGTGCTTATCCATTCACTAATCAACTTCTGTTTAAATCTTATTATAATACACCTATACTCAATGAACTAATACAGATCAGCTGTTTCTGTAGGACTTTATGTGACATTTTCTTACTTACATCTGAAAAGTACAAAGAATTTTCCAAAATATAATATGTAACTTCCCAGTGGAGAAAACGGGCCACCACAGTGACGTGACCAAGAACAGGACGTCCTTCTAAAACTGACAAAAGGACAATAGTATTATGTTCTGAGACCAAGTTAGTAATTCTGAAAGATATGTTTTGTGTGGAATTATTAATGTAAACAGCAGAGAAAAGGAATTAGATTTTGGATTTGATCCAAACTTGGTCGAGATCACAGCAAGGTCAAATGTCTGAAATATGTTTCTACACTAGTAGTAGTAGTAGTAGTAGTAGTAGTAGTAGTAGCGTCATTGTCATCGTCTTCCAGTTATTTTTTATATTTTTTTATTTTGTTGGTATATGACATGAATGGTGGAAAAAGATCTGGTATGATTCATCTTGGTTTCATTTATTTATTTGTTTATTTTTACATTACAAACACTTGTATTCACTGTATGATTCCATTTCAAATGAAAGCGCATCTCTCGCTAATGAAAGATTTCTATAGATTCAGTTCTGTCTAAAGAGGTTTCTGAATTAAATTACAGTTTACTACAGACTGAAATGAATCATTATAAATGATGCTGTTTCTCTCAAAACCTTAAGGCCAACCATAAAATTATGGATTTTACTTAAACCTGGAAGAGACATCCGTTCACCTGTTCTAATGAGATTGTCATGTAAAATGTTCTTCATGCTTGGAGTATTTATGCTTTCCTTCCCCACTGTGTTCTCACTCCCACTGTGTCCCATACCTCAATCCTTTCATGCTCCTTATTCCTGTTGCACTGTATTTACATCCTGTCTGCACTGTGAATGTCAGAAATGTATCTCGTTCCTTGGGTCCAGCAGAAACGTTATTTCATCTCACGCTGTGCTGCATAATGTGTACGGCTTTGCAGACAATAAAGGTTTAATTGACTACTTGACACGATGGAAAGAAAATGCTTTGGCCAATTCTTCATCAGCTGAAGGGAATGCTTTTCCTGGCGCATACTGATGCATAATGATGCTGCATTTCAGAAAGCATTTGGATAAGAATCTAATACTCAACTTTATCCTCACGTTGCAACCAATTGCTGCAGCGACAATATGTAGAAATGTTCACCCTTCAGCATGGAGACTGAGTGTTCAAATCCCACAGATGCCACAGCCATCCACTGTTCAGAGTCCAAGAAAGAATAATTGGCTATGCTGTCTGAGTTGGAAGTTGGAGTAGGAGAGAGGGCAGTTAGTGCTGCTAATCTCATCCATCTGCTCAGTTACATTTGCAGGGTTATGATATGTCTTATGTCTTGGCTTCCCTTCTTATTAGCTGTTGTGCAACAGAGGATAACTAGGCTGCTCACTGCTGATGAGGGTGGCCCAATGTGGACTACCTGGAGATACATGGGGTTGCTTTAAATAGTACCACTTGGTCTCCATGGCAATGGTTTTGAACTGCTGTTGATGTGGTCTATTTAAATCTATTATGAATTCAGAAATTATTACTCTGGTGTCACCACGATGATGATGGCTTCCCTTTTGAGTCTGGTTCATCTCATGGTTTCTTCATCATATCATCTTAAGGAGTGTTTCCTCATTAGGGATAAATATAAAATTTAATCCCTCTAATTGTATTATTATTTTTTATACCTGTAAAGCTGCTTTGCCAAAATGTTTACTGCTAATAATGATATGCAAATAAAATCGATTTGAATGGAATTTAATTAAATTGGGACTTGGTTTGATCATAAGCTTCTGGTACTGTCTTCTGCATGTTCTCCTTGTGTGGGTTTCATCTGAGGTTCTTTGGTTTCCTTTCACCTCCCAAAAACACATGGGTAACATGTGTAGGTGGATTGCCTAAGCTGAATTGTCTCTAAGTGTGAATGAGTGTATGAATGAGTGTGTATTGTGACCTATGACAGAATGTCTCAGGGTGTATTTCTTTCTTGTACACAGTGTTCCAGTGTAAAAGCCAGGATAAAGCAGTTACTGAGTATGAATGAATAAGCTTGAAGCAAACAGGGTAAAAGTCCACACGTTTTCCAATTGAAAACTTGCTATTGCTTCTCTGCTAAAATGATTCATATCCTTACCTTCACATCCACCTTAAACTGATTAAAAAATAATGCTCACTACTAATGCATGAATATTGTGTCTGGCTGATGGTGTCTGACAAATCCGGCACCATGGCTGCAGATGTCTCTGAGCAGGATTGCATCAGTTTATGACTTTGTTATTCACAAGAAATGAGGGTGTAAGGTTGGAGGATGTGATAGAAAAAGATAGCTGGAGAAAAGGATTAAAGACTGGGAACACATGTAGAAGAGAGACAGTAGACAGTGACTCAAACAGACAGACACACACACAGAGAGAGAGAGAGCAAGAGAGGGAGAAAGAAAGAGAGAGAGAGAGAGAGAGAGAGCGTAAGTAAAAGGGTGGGGCAGTGACTCAATCTTGCAGAGAACTTCTGCATTGAATGGAGCAATATTAATCTCTTTTGCAGTGTGTTTGTGTTTGTTTTTGCCTGTCTATGTTAACTTTTAAATAAAATTGGAGAAAGCTGCCTGCAAATCCATTGTACTTATAGACACAGATGTATGAAAACGGTGGCTCTTGCAGTTGAAGGTATTTTGCTGCCATGCTCAAAAAAAACTAACTATGAACTTTATTCTGGCAATTCAACTTTATCCTATAATCCTTAATAGAATAGGATATTTCACTCCTGATGGGAGTGCTCTCAAACCAGCTGAACACCTACGTGAGATTCATCACATATCACTCTCTACCACCATCAGTAAAACAACGATGATGTTCATGTCTCCAGTCTTGTGGAACTTACTAAGATACTTTGTTGTTTTTCTATCTTTATTTTGACACACACAACACACACACACACACGTTTTATATATGTTTATGTATATACTGTATGTGTGAAACTAGATCTAGACGGAAGGTGTGTGTTCTTTATTTGCTCTCCACTGTTGGAGACAACTGTGATATGATTGGTTTAAACTATGCCAGCTGAAGAGGCTTAGTCTGGCCAAGGGGTTGCCATGGCGATCCGGGCCAAGGAAGCTGCTGCCTTGGAGACAATAGTGATGCCCATATATGGAGGCAACTTCCTGTTTGGCAGCCGAGCCGGAAGCAGCCTCAGTTTACTGGGTGCCACTCATCGCATGCTTATCAGATTGGTTTGTTCCCCCAAGACAAATCATGCATTTACAGACACTCAGCATGAGTGAAGCACAAGCTTGGTGTTTGTACTGAAATCCTCAGTGCACCAAAAGCACAGTTGCAGACTGTTCATGTGGGGGAAAAAAGACGAGAAGGTAATGTTCTTACAGCAGTAATCTGCTGTCTAGTTGGGAACGATGGTTGTAGAAAATTATCTTTCTATTATGTGATGCTCATTTGGCTAGAGCTTTGAAAAGTTTGATTTTCGTGCAACTGAAGATATGCAACATATAAAAAATGCATTATAGTTCTTAGAGTTTAGAGTTTTTTTTGCTATCTGTCTCATTTTCAGTGTAATATGTGAGTGGGGAGTTGGAGGATAGACAGCTACTGTATACAGAGTTAGATTTGGGAAACTGTGAAGCTTATTTTCGCCCCTTAATATTTTAACGTCTGCACATGTAGAATTCCATTTACTGGGAGATCACAGTGAATTTTTATTAGCTAAAGATTTTTCTTCCAGATTCACAACCCAGACAGTAAACAGTGTTGGCAACCGGACAAGCAAACAAACACAACGTGTTTATACTCCTTTAAAAAGCCCAGATGCATAAAGTGAGAGAGAACAGCTCCTCACACACAGTTTACATAACCGACTCCGTCAGTGATGTTTCTGTAATCAGGCTAAGTTTAGCAGATTGTTGAATGAAGGAGAGCAGCCCGCACCCCCTCCCCACATACAACATAAACACATGATGTGCTGCTGATTTCTAAAAATTCCACAGCTGTTTGCAGACACTCATAAGTGCTCTCTGGATAGAAATGATTGCTGGCTGGCAGCAACTTTCACCCCCTTCACCACTTGTATAAAATTCCATCTCAGAAACAAGTGTTACATCCAGTCAGAGGTGCGAACACCAGCTCCTTATTTCAAACCCACAATATCTTTCCTTTGAATCACTGTCTGAATTTCCATTGAATCAAACAGCTGAGCCAATCAATCTCAAGGGTCAATATTTGCATTTTTATTAATTTTGCCCAAAGCAGTGGACCCTTTCTTCCAAAGCCATGTACAATCATATCACAGGATTTAGCAGTTAGGATTAATGGTCTTGCTCAAGGGACCAACAGTGGTTTTCTGTCCATCATTTTCGTATCATTCTGAAAATTCTAACCACTTAACTGTTATTGATGCTATTTTCAACTTAGCTAAATGAACTTGATTTGTGACCCAGAGCACTTCAGGTAGACTATGAAGCTTTAATAAGTGCTCCTATTCTGCTTGGGATTGGCTTATGTTGAGCTCCCGGGGAAATTCATTATGGAGCGACTCTCCCACACAGGTGAGCCAGGAGTTTCACTTATTATAATCCAACCCTGCTATATCACACAGCTTATTACAGACCGGAGCAGACAGACACTCTTTCAGTGCCTCAAAGGAGGAATTTTCGTGTATATACAGCACCAGTTTTACGCTACATAAAAATACACACAGATCTTGGCTTTGAATGTGCTGTGGTTTGAATTCCCCAGTTAAATAATCCTTCATTTTATTTATCCTGACCCTGCAATTTCTCTCATGCTTATTTACCAGTCTTGGCTTGTCATATGGTTGCATAGTCTTACATACATTTCTGAATATGAAAATGATATGAAATGCTATTGAGTATGAATATATTTAGGCCTGTTTTTATTTATTTAATTTTATTTTTTCCTGTAAAACAGGAAATCCGCTTTAAACCAAACCCAGCTTCTTTATGCTTCGTTCCTGTTGTTGTGTTCTGGTTTATAATCTCATAAAATATGTGATTATTCTATAGTTCCTTCTACAGGAAGCAACTTCAATTTTCCTGCATTTCTTACTCTCTCTTCCCCACATTTCTGCTTCTGCACAAATCCACTTGGTAACAGTGTGTTGGTCCCTGCACTTTCCTTCCGAACTCTGCTGTGTGTCACACAGATGCTCCCCAAATAGCAGTTTCATTAGATGCGAAATCCACCATGACACAGACCAGCTGGTGGAAAACCTCACTCTGCTCTCTGATCCTACATATATTGTACCAGCTTAGTGTGGCAGGATTGGAAAGCCCCAAAATAACCAGTATATGTATAAAATATAGTCAGTCCCAATATGATTGCACTTACATAAACATTTAATCTAATGAAAACCATTTTCATCTTTTTTTTTTTTTTTTAAATTGATTCTATTTTTATGTTTAAAATAGAAAAAAATCATCATAGCATCCACAAACCTGAGTTTCATGATTTTGAAAAAATGAGGGTGCACACACAAAATCCATCCGTCATTATGACGAGGCAGTTGATGCTTCACCTGTTGTCAAATGATGGATCTAAAAATACACATGCAGTTAAAATACCATTATGAACCATAATAGTCATAATAATAATTAAAAAAAGTTTAAAGCATTTACTACCTGCCTACACAGTGAAGAGCAGTGTGATGGAGACCCCAAAGTTGGTTCTTTTCAAGTTTGAGTTCTTTGATGGCATCATGTTTGCTAAGTACTCCTAGTACAGAGAGAGATAAAAAGACTTGAATCTTTTTGTGTTGAAATATAAAAGCATAGGACAAATTGTCCCTTATTGCAATGCAGTTTTGCCCCGTTAATGAAGGGTGTCAATAATTGCATAGTTTGCTTTATGTGGTATGCACAGAATATATGTAAATACATTAGAAGAAATATATTATAATGTCTTATAATCAAATGATAACATAATGATCTCTGTTAGTTAGCAGATAATGAACTCACAGTTTATGACTGTAGTAGGACATATGGAAATATGAATATAGAGAGGGCTTTACTGTCCTTTTCTGACTGCAAGTAGGTGAGTGAGGATGGAGGGGAAATGTAGCTGGAGAACACTTTGGACTTTTACTGTGGTTGTTCCTACTCCCATGCCAACGCTTTTACTGGAGGACAAAGTGGATGAACACAAACAGTACGGTGAAATGGACCTTGTGCAGAAAGATACAGAGTACTTAAAACCAGCACTCCATTCAATAAACGGCTTGTTAAACAAGATATTTCTACCAACCACCCGACAGACTTTCTCTGCATGCATACATAAAATCTGATTTTCTCTGATGTTTCTGTCTAACTAATGCTCAAATTAAAAAAAATGCAATGCACATTGCACATTAATAAACAGTTGTAAATGTGCCAGAATTATCTCAAAAGGCAGTTTTTAATCCGCACAACCAAACAAATGTCACCTAAAAACAAAAACATGACATCTAACACACATATACACATCTACAAAAATGTAGAAAGAAAAAAGTAAATACAAGTAAATACAAATACATGATTGCACATAAAAACAAACTAAAATACAATAATAGGAAATTAACTAAACAAAATCAAACACAGAGATACATATACAGGAAAGAGAGAGATGGTGACAGGAGAAAGCTAATAACCAAGAGCAATTAGTACAAACAAATCTAAAATCAAGAATACATTACTAATGTTCACAGTGTTGTCAGTGACCATTTTGTAACCACCGACTGCGAATACAGAGTGACTAGATTTACATTTTCTGAGAAGAATACAGCCCCATCTTTACACACCCCTTGTGGACCAGTAAGCAGTTCTGATATTCACAAACTGTTTTAATGGTGAAGTCAGGCTATGTCTAGTCTAGAACATAGGACAAATGACCAAAAGACCAAAAGAAGCATTCCTTCTAATTGACCCATA